>NW_028242254.1:0-600000 GCF_964263255.1 Lissotriton vulgaris
ACCCTCACAGTGACCAAAATTGCCATTTTTACAGAGTTTTGCTTACTCAAAAGCTTCAATTTTGACCCGTTTCAGGCACAGAAATGACTTTAAACACACTTATTTTATTTGAAAAAGTCATAATTCACATCCAACAGTCATTTAGAGTCAAAAGATTAAATGTTAAAATTTCATCATTATAGACCATTTTGGGAACGTTCGACATGTCCGGAGTCATCGTTTTTCATCCGAAAATTGATTTTTTGGACTGTACCAAAAATGATTCAAAATGTCAATTGGATCGTGCCTCATGTTGAATAACCACTTTTTAAACCCTCACAGTGACCAAAATTGCCATTTTTACAGAGTTTTGCTTACTCAAAAGCTTCAATTTTGACCCGTTTCAGGCACAGAAATGACTTTAAACACACTTATTTTATTTGAAAAAGTCATAATTCACATCCAACAGTCATTTAGAGTCAAAAGATTAAATGTTAAAACTTCATCATTATAGACCATTTTGGGAACGTTCGACATGTCCGGAGTCATCGTTTTTCATCCGAAAATTGATTTTTTGAACTGTACCAAAAATGATTCAAAATGTCAATTGGATCGTGCCTCATGTTGAATAACCACTTTTTAAACCCTCACAGTGACCAAAATTGCCATTTTTACAGAGTTTTGCTTACTCAAAAGCTTCAATTTTGACCCGTTTCAGGCACAGAAATGACTTTAAACACACTTATTTTATTTGAAAAAGTCATAATTCACATCCAACAGTCATTTAGAGTCAAAAGATTAAATGTTAAAATTTCATCATTATAGACCATTTTGGGAACGTTCGACATGTCCGGAGTCATCGTTTTTCATCCGAAAATTGATTTTTTGGACTGTACCAAAAATGATTCAAAATGTCAATTGGATCGTGCCTCATGTTGAATAACCACTTTTTAAACCCTCACAGTGACCAAAATTGCCATTTTTACAGAGTTTTGCTTACTCAAAAGCTTCAATTTTGACCCGTTTCAGGCACAGAAATGACTTTAAACACACTTATTTTATTTGAAAAAGTCATAATTCACATCCAACAGTCATTTAGAGTCAAAAGATTAAATGTTAAAATTTCATCATTATAGACCATTTTGGGAACGTTCGACATGTCCGGAGTCATCGTTTTTCATCCGAAAATTGATTTTTTGGACTGTACCAAAAATGATTCAAAATGTCAATTGGATCGTTCCTCATGTTGAATAACCACTTTTTAAACCCTCACAGTGACCAAAATTGCCATTTTTACAGAGTTTTGCTTACTCAAAAGCTTCAATTTTGACCCGTTTCAGGCACAGAAATGACTTTAAACACACTTATTTTATTTGAAAAAGTCATAATTCACATCCAACAGTCATTTAGAGTCAAAAGATTAAATGTTAAAACTTCATCATTATAGACCATTTTGGGAACGTTCGACATGTCCGGAGTCATCGTTTTTCATCCGAAAATTGATTTTTTGGACTGTACCAAAAATGATTCAAAATGTCAATTGGATCGTGCTTCATGTTGAATAACCACTTTTTAAACCCTCACAGTGACCAAAATTGACATTTTTACAGAGTTTTGCTTACTCAAAAGCTTCAATTTTGACCCGTTTCAGGCACAGAAATGACTTTAAACACACTTATTTTAGTTGAAAAAGTCATAATTCACATCCAACAGTCATTTGGAGTCAAAAGATTAAATGTTAAAATTTCATCATTATAGACCATTTTGGGAACGTTCGACATGTCCGGAGTCATCGTTTTTCATCCGAAAATTGATTTTTTGGACTGTACCAAAAATGATTCAAAATGTCAATTGGATCGTGCCTCATGTTGAATAACCACTTTTTAAACCCTCACAGTGACCAAAATGGCCATTTTTACAGAGTTTTGCTTACTCAAAAGCTTCAATTTTGACCCGTTTCAGGCACAGAAATGACTTTAAACACACTTATTTTAGTTGAAAAGTCATAATTCACATCCAACAGTCATTTAGAGTCAAAAGATTAAATGTTAAAATTTCATCATTATAGACCATTTTGGGAACGTTCGACATGTCCGGAGTCATCGTTTTTCTTCCGAAAATTGATTTTTTGGACTGTACCAAAAATGATTCAAAATGTCAATTGGATCGTGCCTCATGTTGAATAACCACTTTTTAAACCCTCACAGTGACCAAAATTGCCATTTTTACAGAGTTTTGCTTACTCAAAAGCTTCAATTTTGACCCGTTTCAGGCACAGAAATGACTTTAAACACACTTATTTTATTTGAAAAAGTCATAATTCACATCCAACAGTCATTTAGAGTCAAAAGATTAAATGTTAAAATTTCATCATTATAGACCATTTTGGGAACGTTCGACATGTCCGGAGTCATCGTTTTTCATCCGAAAATTGATTTTTTGGACTGTACCAAAAATGATTCAAAATGTCAATTGGATCGTGCCTCATGTTGAATAACCACTTTTTAAACCCTCACAGTGACCAAAATTGCCATTTTTACAGAGTTTTGCTTACTCAAAAGCTTCAATTTTGACCCGTTTCAGGCACAGAAATGACTTTAAACACACTTATTTTATTTGAAAAAGTCATAATTCACATCCAACAGTCATTTAGAGTCAAAAGATTAAATGTTAAAACTTCATCATTATAGACCATTTTGGGAACGTTCGACATGTCCGGAGTCATCGTTTTTCATCCGAAAATTGATTTTTTGGACTGTACCAAAAATGATTCAAAATGTCAATTGGATCGTGCTTCATGTTGAATAACCACTTTTTAAACCCTCACAGTGACCAAAATTGACATTTTTACAGAGTTTTGCTTACTCAAAAGCTTCAATTTTGACCCGTTTCAGGCACAGAAATGACTTTAAACACACTTATTTTAGTTGAAAAAGTCATAATTCACATCCAACAGTCATTTGGAGTCAAAAGATTAAATGTTAAAATTTCATCATTATAGACCATTTTGGGAACGTTCGACATGTCCGGAGTCATCGTTTTTCATCCGAAAATTGATTTTTTGGACTGTACCAAAAATGATTCAAAATGTCAATTGGATCGTGCCTCATGTTGAATAACCACTTTTTAAACCCTCACAGTGACCAAAATGGCCATTTTTACAGAGTTTTGCTTACTCAAAAGCTTCAATTTTGACCCGTTTCAGGCACAGAAATGACTTTAAACACACTTATTTTAGTTGAAAAAGTCATAATTCACATCCAACAGTCATTTGGAGTCAAAAGATTAAATGTTAAAATTTCATCATTATAGACCATTTTGGGAACGTTCGACATGTCCGGAGTCATCGTTTTTCATCCGAAAATTGATTTTTTGGACTGTACCAAAAATGATTCAAAATGTCAATTGGATCGTGCCTCATGTTGAATAACCACTTTTTAAACCCTCACAGTGACCAAAATTGCCATTTTTACAGAGTTTTGCTTACTCAAAAGCTTCAATTTTGACCCGTTTCAGGCACAGAAATGACTTTAAACACACTTATTTTATTTGAAAAAGTCATAATTCACATCCAACAGTCATTTAGAGTCAAAAGATTAAATGTTAAAATTTCATCATTATAGACCATTTTGGGAACGTTCGACATGTCCGGAGTCATCGTTTTTCATCCGAAAATTGATTTTTTGAACTGTACCAAAAATGATTCAAAATGTCAATTGGATCGTGCTTCATGTTGAATAACCACTTTTTAAACCCTCACAGTGACCAAAATTGACATTTTTACAGAGTTTTGCTTACTCAAAAGCTTCAATTTTGACCCGTTTCAGGCACAGAAATGACTTTAAACACACTTATTTTAGTTGAAAAAGTCATAATTCACATCCAACAGTCATTTGGAGTCAAAAGATTAAATGTTAAAATTTCATCATTATAGACCATTTTGGGAACGTTCGACATGTCCGGAGTCATCGTTTTTCATCCGAAAATTGATTTTCTGGACTGTACCAAAAATGATTCAAAATGTCAATTGGATCGTGCCTCATGTTGAATAACCACTTTTTAAACCCTCACAGTGACCAAAATTGCAATTTTTACAGAGTTTTGCATACTCAAAAGCTGCAATTTTGACCCGTTTCAGGCACAGAAATGACTTTAAACACACTTATTTTAGTTGAAAAAGTCATAATGCACATCCAACAGTCATTTAGAGTCAAAAGATTAAATGTTAAAATTTCATCATTATAGACCATTTTGGGAACGTTCGACATGTCCGGAGTCATCGTTTTTCATCCGAAAATTGATTTTTTGGACTGTACCAAAAATGATTCAAAATGTCAATTGGATCGTGCCTCATGTTGAATAACCACTTTTTAAACCCTCACAGTGACCAAAATTGCCATTTTTACAGAGTTTTGCTTACTCAAAAGCTTCAATTTTGACCCGTTTCAGGCACAGAAATGACTTTAAACACACTTATTTTATTTGAAAAAGTCATAATTCACATCCAACAGTCATTTAGAGTCAAAAGATTAAATGTTAAAATTTCATCATTATAGACCATTTTGGGAACGTTCGACATGTCCGGAGTCATCGTTTTTCATCCGAAAATTGATTTTTTGGACTGTACCAAAAATGATTCAAAATGTCAATTGGATCGTGCCTCATGTTGAATAACCACTTTTTAAACCCTCACAGTGACCAAAATTGCCATTTTTACAGAGTTTTGCTTACTCAAAAGCTTCAATTTTGACCCGTTTCAGGCACAGAAATGACTTTAAACACAATTATTTTATTTGAAAAAGTCATAATTCACATCCAACAGTCATTTAGAGTCAAAAGATTAAATGTTAAAACTTCATCATTATAGACCATTTTGGGAACGTTCGACATGTCCGGAGTCATCGTTTTTCATCCGAAAATTGATTTTTTGGACTGTACCAAAAATGATTCAAAATGTCAATTGGATCGTGCTTCATGTTGAATAACCACTTTTTAAACCCTCACAGTGACCAAAATTGACATTTTTACAGAGTTTTGCTTACTCAAAAGCTTCAATTTTGACCCGTTTCAGGCACAGAAATGACTTTAAACACACTTATTTTAGTTGAAAAAGTCATAATTCACATCCAACAGTCATTTGGAGTCAAAAGATTAAATGTTAAAATTTCATCATTATAGACCATTTTGGGAACGTTCGACATGTCCGGAGTCATCGTTTTTCATCCGAAAATTGATTTTTTGGACTGTACCAAAAATGATTCAAAATGTCAATTGGATCGTGCCTCATGTTGAATAACCACTTTTTAAACCCTCACAGTGACCAAAATGGCCATTTTTACAGAGTTTTGCTTACTCAAAAGCTTCAATTTTGACCCGTTTCAGGCACAGAAATGACTTTAAACACACTTATTTTAGTTGAAAAAGTCATAATTCACATCCAACAGTCATTTGGAGTCAAAAGATTAAATGTTAAAATTTCATCATTATAGACCATTTTGGGAACGTTCGACATGTCCGGAGTCATCGTTTTTCATCCGAAAATTGATTTTTTGGACTGTACCAAAAATGATTCAAAATGTCAATTGGATCGTGCCTCATGTTGAATAACCACTTTTTAAACCCTCACAGTGACCAAAATTGCCATTTTTACAGAGTTTTGCTTACTCAAAAGCTTCAATTTTGACCCGTTTCAGGCACAGAAATGACTTTAAACACACTTATTTTATTTGAAAAAGTCATAATTCACATCCAACAGTCATTTAGAGTCAAAAGATTAAATGTTAAAATTTCATCATTATAGACCATTTTGGGAACGTTCGACATGTCCGGAGTCATCGTTTTTCATCCGAAAATTGATTTTTTGAACTGTACCAAAAATGATTCAAAATGTCAATTGGATCGTGCTTCATGTTGAATAACCACTTTTTAAACCCTCACAGTGACCAAAATTGACATTTTTACAGAGTTTTGCTTACTCAAAAGCTTCAATTTTGACCCGTTTCAGGCACAGAAATGACTTTAAACACACTTATTTTAGTTGAAAAAGTCATAATTCACATCCAACAGTCATTTGGAGTCAAAAGATTAAATGTTAAAATTTCATCATTATAGACCATTTTGGGAACGTTCGACATGTCCGGAGTCATCGTTTTTCATCCGAAAATTGATTTTCTGGACTGTACCAAAAATGATTCAAAATGTCAATTGGATCGTGCCTCATGTTGAATAACCACTTTTTAAACCCTCACAGTGACCAAAATTGCAATTTTTACAGAGTTTTGCATACTCAAAAGCTGCAATTTTGACCCGTTTCAGGCACAGAAATGACTTTAAACACACTTATTTTAGTTGAAAAAGTCATAATGCACATCCAACAGTCATTTAGAGTCAAAAGATTAAATGTTAAAATTTCATCATTATAGACCATTTTGGGAACGTTCGACATGTCCGGAGTCATCGTTTTTCATCCGAAAATTGATTTTTTGGACTGTACCAAAAATGATTCAAAATGTCAATTGGATCGTGCCTCATGTTGAATAACCACTTTTTAAACCCTCACAGTGACCAAAATTGCCATTTTTACAGAGTTTTGCTTACTCAAAAGCTTCAATTTTGACCCGTTTCAGGCACAGAAATGACTTTAAACACACTTATTTTATTTGAAAAAGTCATAATTCACATCCAACAGTCATTTAGAGTCAAAAGATTAAATGTTAAAATTTCATCATTATAGACCATTTTGGGAACGTTCGACATGTCCGGAGTCATCGTTTTTCATCCGAAAATTGATTTTTTGGACTGTACCAAAAATGATTCAAAATGTCAATTGGATCGTGCCTCATGTTGAATATCCACTTTTTAATCCCTCACAGTGACCAAAATTGCAATTTTTACAGAGTTTTGCATACTCAAAATCAACAATTTTGACCCGTTTCAGGCACGGAAATGACTTTAAACACACTTATTTTAGTTGAAAAAGTCATAATGCACATCCAACAGTCATTTAGAGTCAAAAGATTAAATGTTAAAATTTCATCAATATAGACCATTTTGGGAACGTTCGACATGTCCGGAGTCATCGTTTTTCATCCGAAAATTGATTTTTTGGACTGTACCAAAAATGATTCAAAATGTCAATTGGATCGTGCCTCATGTTGAATAACCACTTTTTAAACCCTCACAGTGACCAAAATTGCCATTTTTACAGAGTTTTGCTTACTCAAAAGCTTCAATTTTGACCCGTTTCAGGCACAGAAATGACTTTAAACACACTTATTTTATTTGAAAAAGTCAAATTCACATCCAACAGTCATTTAGAGTCAAAAGATTAAATGTTAAAATTTCATCATTATAGACCATTTTGGGAACGTTCGACATGTCCGGAGTCATCGTTTTTCATCCGAAAATTGATTTTTTGGACTGTACCAAAAATGATTCAAAATGTCAATTGGATCGTGCCTCATGTTGAATAACCACTTTTTAATCCCTCACAGTGACCAAAATTGCAATTTTTACAGAGTTTTGCATACTCAAAATCAACAATTTTGACCCGTTTCAGGCACGGAAATGACTTTAAACACACTTATTTTAGTTGAAAAAGTCATAATGCACATCCAACAGTCATTTAGAGTCAAAAGATTAAATGTTAAAATTTCATCATTATAGACCATTTTGGGAACGTTCGACATGTCCGGAGTCATCGTTTTTCATCCGAAAATTGATTTTTTGGACTGTACCAAAAACGATTCAAAATGTCAATTGGATCGTGCCTCATGTTGAATAACCACTTTTTAAACCCTCACAGTGACCAAAATGGCCATTTTTACAGAGTTTTGCTTACTCAAAAGCTTCAATTTTGACCCGTTTCAGGCACAGAAATGACTTTAAACACACTTATTTTAGTTGAAAAAGTCATAATTCACTTCCAACAGTCATTTAGAGTCAAAAGATTAAATGTTAAAATTTCATCATAATAGACCATTTTGGGAACGTTCGACATGTCCGGAGTCATCGTTTCTCATCCGAAAATTGATTTTTTGGACTGTACCAAAAATGATTCAAAATGTCAATTGGATCGTGCCTCATCAATCAATCAATCAATCAATCAGTGACACTTGTAAAGCGCGCTACATACCCGTAGGGTCTCAAGGCGCTGGGGGGGGGGGGGGTGCCGCTACTGCTCGAACAGCCAGGTCTTCAGCTTCTTCCTGAAGGAGAGGTGGTCTTGGGTCAGGGGCAGGTCGGTCGGGAGGGAGTTCCAGGTCTTGGCGGCCAGGTAGGAGAAGGACCTTCCTCCTGTAGTCGCTCTTCGGATGCGGGGGACGGCGGCGAGGGCGTGGTTGGCTGATCGGAGGTGGCGTTTGGGTGCGTAGAAGTTGATCCGGCTGTTGAGGTAGCTCGGGCCTTGGTCGTGTAGGGCTTTGTGTGCGTGGGTGAGGAGGCGGAAGGTGATTCTTTTGTTGACGGGGAGCCAGTGAAGGTCTCTTAGATGTCCGGTGATGTGGCTGGTTCGTGGGATGTCGAGGATGAGTCTGGCTGAGGCGTTCAGGATCCGCTGGAGTCTCTTCTGGAGCTTGGCGGTGGTACCGGCGTAGAGGGCGTTGCCGTAGTCCAGTCGGCTGGTGACGAGGGCCTGGGTGACGGTCTTCCTGGTCTCGGTGGGGATCCACCGGAAAATCTTCTGTAGCATGCGTAGGATGTTGAAGCACGCTGAGGAGACGTTGTTGACTTGTCTGGTCATGGAGAGGGAGGAGTCCAGGATGAAGCCCAGGTTGCGTGCATGGTCTGTCGGTTTGGGTGCGGTGCCCAGGGCGGGAGGCCACCAGGAGTCGTCCCAGGCGAAGGGGGAAGAGCCCAGGATTAGGACCTCCGTCTTGTCCGAGTTCAGTTTCAGGCGGCTGGTCGTCATCCACATGTTGAATAACCACTTTTTAAACCCTCACAGTGACCAAAATTGACATTTTTACAGAGTTTTGCTTACTCAAAAGCTTCAATTTTGACCCGTTTCAGGCACAGAAATGACTTTAAACACACTTATTTTAGTTGAAAAAGTCATAATTCACATCCAACAGTCATTTGGAGTCAAAAGATTAAATGTTAAAATTTCATCATAATAGACCATTTTGGGAACGTTCGACATGTCCGGAGTCATCGTTTTTCATCCGAAAATTGATTTTTTGGACTGTACCAAAAATGATTCAAAATGTCAATTGGATCGTGCCTCATGTTGAATAACCACTTTTTAAACCCTCACAGTGACCAAAATGGCCATTTTTACAGAGTTTTGCTTACTCAAAAGCTTCAATTTTGACCCATTTCAGGCACAGAAATGACTTTAAACACACTTATTTTAGTTGAAAAAGTCATAATTCACATCCAACAGTCATTTAGAGTCAAAAGATTAAATGTTAAAATTTCATCATAATAGACCATTTTGGGAACGTTCGACATGTCCGGAGTCATCGTTTCTCATACGAAAATTGATTTTTTGGACTGTACCAAAAATGATTCAAAATGTCAATTGGATTGTGCCTCATGTTGAATAACCACTTTTTAAATCCTCACAGTGACCAAAATTGCCATTTTTAAGGAGTTTTGCTTACTCAAAAGCTTCAATTTTGACACGTTTCAGGCACAGAAATGACTTTAAACACACTTTTTAGTTAAAAAAGTCATAATTCACATCCAACAGTCATTTAGAGTCAAAAGATTAAATGTTAAAATTTCATCATAATAGACCATTTTGGGAACGTTCGACATGTCCGGAGTCATCGTTTTTCATCCGAAAATTGATTTTTTGGACAGTACCAAAAATGATTCAAAATGTCAATTGGATCGTGCCTCATGTTGAATAACCACTTTTTAAACCCTCACAGTGACCAAAATGGCCATTTTTACAGAGTTTTGCTTACTCAAAAGCTTCAATTTTGACCCGTTTCAGGCACGGAAATGACTTTAAACACACTTATTTTAGTTGAAAAAGTCATAATTCACATCCAACAGTCATTTAGAGTCAAAAGATTAAATGTTTAAATTTCATCATTATAGACCATTTTGGGAACGTTTGACATGTCCGGAGTCATCGTATTTCATCCGAAAATTGATTTTTTGGACTGTACCAAAAATGATTCAAAATGTCAATTGGATCGTGCCTCATGTTGAATAACCTCTTTTTAAACCCTCACAGTGACCAAAATGGCCATTTTTTTTCCAGAGTTTTGCTTACTCAAAAGCTTCAATTTTGACCCGTTTCAGGCACGGAAATGACTTTAAACACACTTATTTTAGTTGAAAAAGTCATAATTCACATCCAACAGTCATTTAGAGTCAAAAGATTAAATGTTTAAATGTCATCATTATAGACCATTTTGGGAACGTTTGACATGTCCGGAGTCATCGTTTTTCATCCGAAAATTGATTTTTTTGGACTGTACCAAAAATGATTCAAAATGTCAATTGGATCGTGCCTCATGTTGAATAACCACTTTTTAAACCCTCACAGTGACCAAAATGGCCATTTTTACAGAGTTTTGCTTACTCAAAAGCTTCAATTATTTTGACCCGTTTCAGTCACAGAAATGACTTTAAACACACTTATTTTAGTTGAAAAAGTCATAATTCACATCCAACAGTCATTTAGAGTCAAAAGATTAAATGTTAAAATTTCATCATTATAGACCATTTTGGGAACGTTTGACATGTCCGGAGTCATCGTTTTTCATCCGAAAATTGATTTTTTGGACTGTACCAAAAATGATTCAAAATGTCAATTGGATCGTGCCTCATGTTGAATAACCACTTTTTAAGCCATCACAGTGACCAAAAGTGCCATTTTTACAGAGTTTAGCTTACTAAAAAAGCTTCAATTTTGACCCGTTTCAGGCACAGAAATGACTTTAAACACACTTATTTTAGTTGAAAAAGTCATAATTCACATCCAACAGTTATTTAGAGTCAAAAGATTAAATGTTAAAATTTCATCATTATAGACCATTTTGGGAACGTTCGACATGTCCGGAGTCATCGTTTTTCATCCGAAAATTGATTTTTTGGACAGTACCAAAAATGATTCAAAATGTCAATTGGATCGTGCCTCATGTTGAATAACCACTTTTTAAACCCTCACAGTGACCAAAATTGCCATTTTTACAGAGTTTTGCTTACTCAAAAGCTTCAATTTTGACCCGTTTCAGTCACAGAAATGACTGTAAACACACTTATTTTAGTTGAAAAAGTCATAATTCACATCCAACAGTCATTTAGAGTCAAAAGATTAAATGTTAAAATTTCATCATTATAGACCATTTTGGGAACGTTCGACATGTCCGGAGTCATCGTTTTTCATCCGAAAATTGATTTTTTGGACTGTACCAAAAATGATTCAAAATGTCAATTGGATCGTGCCTCATGTTGAATAACCACTTTTTAAACCCTCACAGTGACCAAAATTGCCATTTTTACAGAGTTTTGCTTACTCAAAAGCTTCAATTTTGACCCGTTTCAGGCACAGAAATGACTTTAAACACACTTATTTTATTTGAAAAAGTCATAATTCACATCCAACAGTCATTTAGAGTCAAAAGATTAAATGTTAAAATTTCATCATTATAGACCATTTTGGGAACGTTCGACATGTCCGGAGTCATCGTTTTTCATCCGAAAATTGATTTTTTGGACTGTACCAAAAGTGATTCAAAATGTCAATTGGATCGTGCCTCATGTTGAATAACCACTTTTTAAACCCTCACAGTGACCAAAATTGCCATTTTTACAGAGTTTTGCTTACTCAAAAGCTTCAATTTTGACCCGTTTCAGGCACAGAAATGACTTTAAACACACTTATTTTATTTGAAAAAGTCATAATTCACATCCAACAGTCATTTAGAGTCAAAAGATTAAATGTTAAAATTTCATCATTATAGACCATTTTGGGAACGTTCGACTTGTCCGGAGTCATCGTTTTTCATCCGAAAATTGATTTTTTGGACTGTACCAAAAATGATTCAAAATGTCAATTGGATCGTGCTTCATGTTGAATAACCACTTTTTAAACCCTCACAGTGACCAAAATTGACATTTTTACAGAGTTTTGCTTACTCAAAAGCTTCAATTTTGACCCGTTTCAGGCACAGAAATGACTTTAAACACACTTATTTTAGTTGAAAAAGTCATAATTCACATCCAACAGTCATTTGGAGTCAAAAGATTAAATGTTAAAATTTCATCATAATAGACCATTTTGGGAACGTTCGACATGTCCGGAGTCATCGTTTTTCATCCGAAAATTGATTTTTTGGACTGTACCAAAAATGATTCAAAATGTCATTTGGATCGTGCCTCATGTTGAATAACCACTTTTTAAACCCTCACAGTGACCAAAATGGCCATTTTTACAGAGTTTTGCTTACTCAAAAGCTTCAATTTTGACCCGTTTCAGGCACAGAAATGACTTTAAACACACTTATTTTAGTTGAAAAAGTCATAATTCACTTCCAACAGTCATTTAGAGTCAAAAGATTAAATGTTAAAATTTCATCATAATAGACCATTTTGGGAACGTTCGACATGTCCGGAGTCATCGTTTCTCATCCGAAAATTGATTTTTTGGACTGTACCAAAAATGATTCAAAATGTCAATTGGATTGTGCCTCATGTTGAATAACCACTTTTTAAACCCTCACAGTGACCAAAATTGCCATTTTTACAGAGTTTTGCTTACTCAAAAACTTCAATTTTGACCCGTTTCAGGCACAGAAATGACTTTAAACACACTTATTTTAGTTGAAAAAGTCATAATTCACATCCAATAGTCATTTAGAGTCAAAAGATTAAATGTTAAAATTTCATCATTATAGACCATTTTGGGAACGTTCGACATGTCCGGAGTCATCGTTTTTTATCCGAAAATTGATTTTCTGGACTGTACCAAAAATGATTCAAAATGTCAATTGGATCGTGCCTCATGTTGAATAACCACTTTTTAAACCCTCACAGTGACCAAAATTGCAATTTTTACAGAGTTTTGCATACTCAAAAGCTGCAATTTTGACCCGTTTCAGGCACAGAAATGACTTTAAACACACTTATTTTAGTTGAAAAAGTCATAATGCACATCCAACAGTCATTTAGAGTCAAAAGATTAAATGTTAAAATTTCATCATTATAGACCATTTTGGGAACGTTCGACATGTCCAGAGTCATCGTTTTTCATCCGAAAATTGATTTTTTGGACTGTACCAAAAATGATTCAAAATGTCAATTGGATCGTGCCTCATGTTGAATAACCACTTTTTAAACCCTCACAGTGACCAAAATTGCCATTTTTACAGAGTTTTGCTTACTCAAAAGCTTCAATTTTGACCCGTTTCAGGCACAGAAATGACTTTAAACACACTTATTTTATTTGAAAAAGTCATAATTCACATCCAACAGTCATTTAGAGTCAAAAGATTAAATGTTAAAATTTCATCATTATAGACCATTTTGGGAACGTTCGACATGTCCGGAGTCATCGTTTTTCATCCGAAAATTGATTTTTTGGACTGTACCAAAAATGATTCAAAATGTCAATTGGATCGTGCCTCATGTTGAATAACCACTTTTTAAACCCTCACAGTGACCAAAATTGCCATTTTTACAGAGTTTTGCATACTCAAAATCAACAATTTTGACCCGTTTCAGGCACGGAAATGACTTTAAACACACTTATTTTAGTTGAAAAAGTCATAATGCACATCCAACAGTCATTTAGAGTCAAAAGATTAAATGTTAAAATTTCATCATTATAGACCATTTTGGGAACGTTCGACATGTCCGGAGTCATCGTTTTTCATCCGAAAATTGATTTTTTGGACTGTACCAAAAATGATTCAAAATGTCAATTGGATCGTGCCTCATGTTGAATAACCACTTTTTAAACCCTCACAGTGACCAAAATTGCCATTTTTACAGAGTTTTGCTTACTCAAAAGCTTCAATTTTGACCCGTTTCAGGCACAGAAATGACTTTAAACACACTTATTTTAGTTGAAAAAGTCATAATGCACATCCAACAGTCATTTAGAGTCAAAAGATTAAATGTTAAAATTTCATCATTATAGACCATTTTGGGAACGTTCGACATGTCCGGAGTCATCGTTTTTCATCCGAAAATTGATTTTTTGGACTGTACCAAAAATGATTCAAAATGTCAATTGGATCGTGCCTCATGTTGAATAACCACTTTTTAAACCCTCGCAGTGACCAAAATTGCCATTTTTACAGAGTTTTGCTTACTCAAAAGCTTCAATTTTGACCCATTTCAGGCACAGAAATGACTTTAAACACACTTATTTTATTTGAAAAAGTCATAATTCACATCCAACAGTCATTTAGAGTCAAAAGATTAAATGTTAAAATTTCATCATTATAGACCATTTTGGGAACGTTCGACATGTCCGGAGTCATCGTTTTTCATCCGAAAATTGATTTTTTGGACTGTACCAAAAATGATTCAAAATGTCAATTGGATCTGCCTCATGTTGAATAATCACTTTTTAAACCCTCACAGTGACCAAAATTGCCATTTTTACAGAGTTTTGCATACTCAAAATCAACAATTTTGACCCGTTTCAGGCACGGAAATGACTTTAAACACACTTATTTTAGTTGAAAAAGTCATAATGCACATCCAACAGTCATTTAGAGTCAAAAGATTAAATGTTAAAATTTCATCAATATAGACCATTTTGGGAACGTTCGACATGTCCGGAGTCATCGTTTTTCATCCGAAAATTGATTTTTTGGACTGTACCAAAAATGATTCAAAATGTCAATTGGATCGTGCCTCATGTTGAATAACCACTTTTTAAACCCTCACAGTGACCAACATTGCCATTTTTACAGAGTTTTGCATGCTCAAAAGCTACAATTTTGACCTGTTTCAGGCACAGAAATGACTTTAAACACACTTATTTTAGTTGAAAAAGTCATAATGCACATCCAACAGTCATTTAGAGTCAAAAGATTAAATGTTAAAATTTCATCATTATAGACCATTTTGGGAACGTTCGACATGTCCGGAGTCATCGTTTTTCATCCGAAAATTGATTTTTTGGACTGTACCAAAAATGATTCAAAATGTCAATTGGATCGTGCCTCATGTTAAATAACCACTTTTTAAACCCTCACAGTGACCAAAATTGCCATTTTTACAGAGTTTTGCTTACTCAAAAGCTTCAACTTTGACCCGTTTCAGGCACAGAAATGACTTTAAACACACTTATTTTATTTGAAAAAGTCATAATTCACATCCAACAGTCATTTAGGGTCAAAAGATTAAATGTTAAAATTTCATCATTATAGACCATTTTGGGAACGTTCGACATGTCCGGAGTCATCGTTTTTCATCCGAAAATTGATTTTTTGGACTGTACCAAAAATGATTCAAAATGTCAATTGGATCGTGCCTCATGTTGAATAACCACTTTTTAAACCCTCACAGTGACCAAAATTGCCATTTTTACAGAGTTTTGCATACTCAAAATCAACAATTTTGACCCGTTTCAGGCACGGAAATGACTTTAAACACACTTATTTTAGTTGAAAAAGTCATAATGCACATCCAACAGTCATTTAGAGTCAAAAGATTAAATGTTAAAATTTCATCAATATAGACCATTTTGGGAACGTTCGACATGTCCAGAGTCATCGTTTTTCATCCGAAAATTGATTTTTTGGACTGTACCAAAAATGATTCAAAATGTCAATTGGATCGTGCCTCATGTTGAATAACCACTTTTTAAACCCTCACAGTGACCAAAATTGCCATTTTTACAGAGTTTTGCTTACTCAAAAGCTTCAATTTTGACCCGTTTCAGGCACAGAAATGACTTTAAACACACTTATTTTAGTTGAAAAAGTCATAATGCACATCCAACAGTCATTTAGAGTCAAAAGATTAAATGTTAAAATTTCATCATTATAGACCATTTTGGGAACGTTCGACATGTCCGGAGTCATCGTTTTTCATCCGAAAATTGATTTTTTGGACTGTACCAAAAATGATTCAAAATGTCAATTGGATCGTGCCTCATGTTGAATAACCACTTTTTAAACCCTCACAGTGACCAAAATTGCCATTTTTACAGAGTTTTGCTTACTCAAAAGCTTCAATTTTGACCCGTTTCAGGCACAGAAATGACTTTAAACACACTTATTTTAGTTGAAAAAGTCATAATGCACATCCAACAGTCATTTAGAGTCAAAAGATTAAATGTTAAAATTTCATCATTATAGACCATTTTGGGAACGTTCGACATGTCCGGAGTCATCGTTTTTCATCCGAAAATTGATTTTTTGGATTGTACCAAAAATGATTCAAAATGTCAATTGGATCGTGCCTCATGTTGAATAACCACTTTTTAAACCCTCACAGTGACCAAAATTGCCATTTTTACAGAGTTTTGCTTACTCAAAAGCTTCAATTTTGACCCATTTCAGGCACAGAAATGACTTTAAACACACTTATTTTATTTGAAAAAGTCAGAATTCACATCCAACAGTCATTTAGAGTCAAAAGATTAAATGTTAAAATTTCATCATTATAGACCATTTTGGGAACGTTCGACATGTCCGGAGTCATCGTTTTTCATCCGAAAATTGATTTTTTGGACTGTACCAAAAATGATTCAAAATGTCAATTGGATCGTGCCTCATGTTGAATAACCACTTTTTAAACCCTCACAGTGACCAAAATTGCCATTTTTACAGAGTTTTGCATACTCAAAATCAACAATTTTGACCCGTTTCAGGCACAGAAATGACTTTAAACACACTTATTTTAGTTGAAAAAGTCATAATGCACATCCAACAGTCATTTAGAGTCAAAAGATTAAATGTTAAAATTTCATCAATATAGACCATTTTGGGAACGTTCGACATGTCCAGAGTCATCGTTTTTCATCCGAAAATTGATTTTTTGGACTGAACCAAAAATGATTCAAAATGTCAATTGGATCGTGCCTCATGTTGAATAACCACTTTTTAAACCCTCACAGTGACCAAAATTGCCATTTTTACAGAGTTTTGCTTACTCAAAAGCTTCAATTTTGACCCGTTTCAGGCACAGAAATGACTTTAAACACACTTATTTTATTTGAAAAAGTCAAATTCACATCCAACAGTCATTTAGAGTCAAAAGATTAAATGTTAAAATTTCATCATTATAGACCATTTTGGGAACGTACGACATGTCCGGAGTCATCGTTTTTCATCCGAAAATTGATTTTTTGGACTGTACCAAAAATGATTCAAAATGTCAATTGGATCGTGCCTCATCAATCAATCAATCAATCAATCAGTGACACTTGTAAAGCGCGCTACATACCCGTAGGGTCTCAAGGCGCTGGGGGGGGGGGTGCCGCTACTGCTCGAACAGCCAGGTCTTCAGCTTCTTCCTGAAGGAGAGGTGGTCTTGGGTCAGGCGCAGGTCGGTCGGGAGGGAGTTCCAGGTCTTGGCGGCCAGGTAGGAGAAGGACCTTCCTCCTGTAGTCGCTCTTCGGATGCGGGGGACGGCGGCGAGGGCGTGGTTGGCTGATCGGAGGTGGCGTTTGGGTGCGTAGAAGTTGATCCGGCTGTTGAGGTAGCTCGGGCCTTGGTCGTGTAGGGCTTTGTGTGCGTGGGTGAGGAGGCGGAAGGTGATTCTTTTGTTGACGGGGAGCCAGTGAAGGTCTCTTAGATGTCCGGTGATGTGGCTGGTTCGTGGGATGTCGAGGATGAGTCTGGCTGAGGCGTTCAGGATCCGCTGGAGTCTCTTCTGGAGCTTGGCGGTGGTACCGGCGTAGAGGGCGTTGCCGTAGTCCAGTCGGCTGGTGACGAGGGCCTGGGTGACGGTCTTCCTGGTCTCGGTGGGGATCCACCGGAAAATCTTCTGTAGCATGCGTAGGATGTTGAAGCACGCTGAGGAGACGTTGTTGACTTGTCTGGTCATGGAGAGGGAGGAGTCCAGGATGAAGCCCAGGTTGCGTGCATGGTCTGTCGGTTTGGGTGCGGTGCCCAGGGCGGGAGGCCACCAGGAGTCGTCCCAGGCGGAGGGGGAAGAGCCCAGGATGAGGACCTCCGTCTTGTCCGAGTTCAGTTTCAGGCGGCTGGTCGTCATCCACATGTTGAATAACCACTTTTTAAACCCTCACAGTTACCAAAATTGACATTTTTACAGAGTTTTGCTTACTCAAAAGCTTCAATTTTGACCCGTTTCAGGCACAGATATGACTTTAAACACACTTATTTTAGTTGAAAAAGTCATAATTCACATCCAACAGTCATTTGGAGTCAAAAGATTAAATGTTAAAATTTCATCATAATAGACCATTTTGGGAACGTTCGACATGTCCGGAGTCATCGTTTTTCATCCGAAAATTGATTTTTTGGACTGTACCAAAAATGATTCAAAATGTCAATTGGATCGTGCCTCATGTTGAATAACCACTTTTTAAACCCTCACAGTGACCAAAATGGCCATTTTTACAGAGTTTTGCTTACTCAAAAGCTTCAATTTTGACCCATTTCAGGCACAGAAATGACTTTAAACACACTTATTTTAGTTGAAAAAGTCATAATTCACATCCAACAGTCATTTAGAGTCAAAAGATTAAATGTTAAAATTTCATCATAATAGACCATTTTGGGAACGTTCGACATGTCCGGAGTCATCGTTTCTCATCCGAAAATTGATTTTTTTGGACTGTACCAAAAATGATTCAAAATGTCAATTGGATTGTGCCTCATGTTGAATAACCACTTTTTAAACCCTCACAGTGACCAAAATTGCCATTTTTACAGAGTTTTGCTTACTCAAAAGCTTCAATTTTGACACGTTTCAGGCACAGAAATGACTTTAAACACACTTTTTAGTTAAAAAAGTCATAATTCACATCCAACAGTCATTTAGAGTCAAAAGATTAAATGTTAAAATTTCATCATTATATTCCATTTTGGGAACGTTCGACATGTCCGAAGTCATCGTTTTTCATCCGAAAATTGATTTTCTGGACTGTACCAAAAATGATTCAAAATGTCAATTGGATCGTGCCTCATGTTGAATAACCACTTTTTAAACCCTCACAGTGACCAAAATTGCAATTTTTACAGAGTTTTGCATACTCAAAAGCTGCAATTTTGACCCGTTTCAGGCACAGAAATGACTTTAAACACACTTATTTTAGTTGAAAAAGTCATAATGCACATCCAACAGTCATTTAGAGTCAAAAGATTAAATGTTAAAATTTAATCATTATAGACCATTTTGGGAACGTTCGACATGTCCGGAGTCATCGTTTTTCATCCGAAAATTGATTTTTTGGACTGTACCAAAAATGATTCAAAATGTCAATTGGATCGTGCCTCATGTTGAATAACCACTTTTTAAACCCTCACAGTGACCAAAATTGCCATTTTTACAGAGTTTTGCTTACTCAAAAGCTTCAATTTTGACCCGTTTCAGGCACAGAAATGACTTTAAACACACTTATTTTATTTGAAAAAGTCATAATTCACATCCAACAGTCATTTAGAGTCAAAAGATTAAATGTTAAAATTTCATCATTATAGACCATTTTGGGAACGTTCGACATGTCCGGAGTCATCGTTTCTCATCCGAAAATGGATTTTTTGGACTGTACCAAAAATGATTCAAAATGTCAATTGGATCGTGCCTCATGTTGAAAAACCACTTTTTAAACCCTCACAGTGACCAAAATTGCCATTTTTACAGAGTTTTGCATACTCAAAAGCTACAATTTTGACCCGTTTCAGGCACGGAAATGACTTTAAACACACTTATTTTAGTTGAAAAAGTCATAATGCACATCCAACAGTCATTTAGAGTCAAAAGATTAAATGTTAAAATTTCATCATTATAGACCATTTTGGGAACGTTCGACATGTCCAGAGTCATCGTTTTTCATCCGAAAATTGATTTTTTGGACTGTACCAAAAATGATTCAAAAAGTCAATTGGATCGTGCCTCATGTTGAATACCCACTTTTTAAACCCTCACAGTGACCAACATTGCCATTTTTACAGAGTTTTGCATGCTCAAAAGCTACAATTTTGACCTGTTTCAGGCACAGAAATGACTTTAAACACACTTATTTTAGTTGAAAAAGTCATAATGCACATCCAACAGTCATTTAGAGTCAAAAGATTAAATGTTAAAATTTCATCATTATAGACCATTTTGGGAACGTTCGACATGTCCGGAGTCATCGTTTTTCATCCGAAAATTGATTTTTTGGACTGTACCAAAAATGATTCAAAATGTCAATTGGATCGTGCCTCATGTTGAATAACCACTTTTTAAACCCTCACAGTGACCAAAATGGCCATTTTTACAGAGTTTTGCTTACTCAAAAGCTTCAATTTTGACCCATTTCAGGCACAGAAATGACTTTAAACACACTTATTTTAGTTGAAAAAGTCATAATTCACATCCAACAGTCATTTAGAGTCAAAAGATTAAATGTTAAAATTTCATCATAATAGACCATTTTGGGAACGTTCGACATGTCCGGAGTCATCGTTTTTCATCCGAAAATTGATTTTTTGGACTGTACCAAAAATGATTCAAAATGTCAATTGGATTGTGCCTCATGTTGAATAACCACTTTTTAAACCCTCACAGTGACCAAAATTGCCATTTTTACAGAGTTTTGCTTACTCAAAAGCTTCAATTTTGACACGTTTCAGGCACAGAAATGACTTTAAACACACTTTTTAGTTAAAAAAGTCATAATTCACATCCAACAGTCATTTAGAGTCAAAAGATGAAATGTTAAAATTTCATCATTATATTCCATTTTGGGAACGTTCGACATGTCCGAAGTCATCGTTTTTCATCCGAAAATTGATTTTCTGGACTGTACCAAAAATGATTCAAAATGTCAATTGGATCGTGCCTCATGTTGAATAACCACTTTTTAAACCCTCACAGTGACCAAAATGGCCATTTTTACAGAGTTTTGCTTACTCAAAAGCTTTAATTTTGACACGTTTCAGGCACAGAAATGACTTTAAACACACTTATTTTAGTTAAAAAAGTCATAATTCACATCCAACAGTCATTTAGGGTCAAAAGATTAAATGTTAAAATGTCATCATTATAGACCATTTTGGGAACGTTTGACATGTCCGGAGTCATCGTTTTTCATCCGAAAATTGATTTTTTGGACTGTACCAAAAATGATTCAAAATGTCAATTGGATCGTGACTCATGTTGAATAACCACTTTTTAAACCCTCACAGTGACCAAAATTGCAATTTTTACTGAGTTTTGCATACTCAAAAGCTGCAATTTTGACCCGTTTCAGGCACAGAAATGACTTTAAACACACTTATTTTAGTTGAAAAAGTCATAATGCACATCCAACAGTCATTTAGAGTCAAAAGATTAAATGTTAAAATTTAATCATTATAGACCATTTTGGGAACGTTCGACATGTCCGGAGTCATCGTTTTTCATCCGAAAATTGATTTTTTGGACTGTACCAAAAATGATTCAAAATGTCAATTGGATCGTGCCTCATGTTGAATAACCACTTTTTAAACCCTCACAGTGACCAAAATTGCCATTTTTACAGAGTTTTGCATACTCAAAATCAACAATTTTGACCCGTTTCAGGCACGGAAATGACTTTAAACACACTTATTTTAGTTGAAAAAGTCATAATGCACATCCAACAGTCATTTAGAGTCAAAAGATTAAATGTTAAAATTTCATCAATATAGACCATTTTGGGAACGTTCGACATGTCCAGAGTCATCGTTTTTCATCCGAAAATTGATTTTTTGGACTGTACCAAAAATGATTCAAAATGTCAATTGGATCGTGCCTCATGTTGAATAACCACTTTTTAAACCCTCACAGTGACCAAAATTGCCATTTTTACAGAGTTTTGCTTACTCAAAAGCTTCAATTTTGACCCGTTTCAGGCACAGAAATGACTTTAAACACACTTATTTTATTTGAAAAAGTCAAATTCACATCCAACAGTCATTTAGAGTCAAAAGATTAAATGTTAAAATTTCATCATTATAGACCATTTTGGGAACGTACGACATGTCCGGAGTCATCGTTTTTCATCCGAAAATTGATTTTTTGGACTGTACCAAAAATGATTCAAAATGTCAATTGGATCGTGCCTCATCAATCAATCAATCAATCAATCAGTGACACTTGTAAAGCGCGCTACATACCCGTAGGGTCTCAAGGCGCTGGGGGGGGGGGTGCCGCTACTGCTCGAACAGCCAGGTCTTCAGCTTCTTCCTGAAGGAGAGGTGGTCTTGGGTCAGGCGCAGGTCGGTCGGGAGGGAGTTCCAGGTCTTGGCGGCCAGGTAGGAGAAGGACCTTCCTCCTGTAGTCGCTCTTCGGATGCGGGGGACGGCGGCGAGGGCGTGGTTGGCTGATCGGAGGTGGCGTTTGGGTGCGTAGAAGTTGATCCGGCTGTTGAGGTAGCTCGGGCCTTGGTCGTGTAGGGCTTTGTGTGCGTGGGTGAGGAGGCGGAAGGTGATTCTTTTGTTGACGGGGAGCCAGTGAAGGTCTCTTAGATGTCCGGTGATGTGGCTGGTTCGTGGGATGTCGAGGATGAGTCTGGCTGAGGCGTTCAGGATCCGCTGGAGTCTCTTCTGGAGCTTGGCGGTGGTACCGGCGTTGAGGGCGTTGCCGTAGTCCAGTCGGCTGGTGACGAGGGCCTGGGTGACGGTCTTCCTGGTCTCGGTGGGGATCCACCGGAAAATCTTCTGTAGCATGCGTAGGATGTTGAAGCACGCTGAGGAGACGTTGTTGACTTGTCTGGTCATGGAGAGGGAGGAGTCCAGGATGAAGCCCAGGTTGCGTGCATGGTCTGTCGGTTTGGGTGCGGTGCCCAGGGCGGGAGGCCACCAGGAGTCGTCCCAGGCGGAGGGGGAAGAGCCCAGGATGAGGACCTCCGTCTTGTCCGAGTTCAGTTTCAGGCGGCTGGTCGTCATCCACATGTTGAATAACCACTTTTTAAACCCTCACAGTTACCAAAATTGACATTTTTACAGAGTTTTGCTTACTCAAAAGCTTCAATTTTGACCCGTTTCAGGCACAGATATGACTTTAAACACACTTATTTTAGTTGAAAAAGTCATAATTCACATCCAACAGTCATTTGGAGTCAAAAGATTAAATGTTAAAATTTCATCATTATAGACCATTTTGGGAACGTTCGACATGTCCGGAG
The DNA here is from genome assembly GCF_964263255.1 of Lissotriton vulgaris. Classification (NCBI taxonomy): domain Eukaryota; kingdom Metazoa; phylum Chordata; class Amphibia; order Caudata; family Salamandridae; genus Lissotriton; species Lissotriton vulgaris. The sequence goes on from NW_028242254.1 coordinate 23,219, forward strand.
TCATCGTTTTTCATCCGAAAATTGATTTTTTGGACTGTACCAAAAATGATTCAAAATGTCAATTGGATCGTGCCTCATGTTGAATAACCACTTTATAAACCCTCACAGTGACCAACATTGCCATTTTTACAGAGTTTTGCATGCTCAAAAGCTACAATTTTGACCTGTTTCAGGCACAGAAATGACTTTAAACACACTTATTTTAGTTGAAAAAGTCATAATGCACATCCAACAGTCATTTAGAGTCAAAAGATTAAATGTTAAAATTTCATCATTATAGACCATTTTGGGAACGTTCGACATGTCCGGAGTCATCGTTTTTCATCCGAAAATTGATTTTTTGGACTGTACCAAAAATGATTCAAAATGTCAATTGGATCGTGCCTCATGTTAAATAACCACTTTTTAAACCCTCACAGTGACCAAAATTGCCATTTTTACAGAGTTTTGCTTACTCAAAAGCTTCAACTTTGACCCGTTTCAGGCACAGAAATGACTTTAAACACACTTATTTTATTTGAAAAAGTCATAATTCACATCCAACAGTCATTTAGGGTCAAAAGATTAAATGTTAAAATTTCATCATTATAGACCATTTTGGGAACGTTCGACATGTCCGGAGTCATCGTTTTTCATCCGAAAATTGATTTTTTGGACTGTACCAAAAATGATTCAAAATGTCAATTGGATCGTGCCTCATGTTGAATAACCACTTTTTAAACCCTCACAGTGACCAAAATTGCAATTTTTACAGAGTTTTGCATACTCAAAATCAACAATTTTGACCCGTTTCAGGCACGGAAATGACTTTAAACACACTTATTTTAGTTGAAAAAGTCATAATGCACATCCAACAGTCATTTAGAGTCAAAAGATTAAATGTTAAAATTTCATCAATATAGACCATTTTGGGAACGTTCGACATGTCCAGAGTCATCGTTTTTCATCCGAAAATTGATTTTTTGGACTGTACCAAAAATGATTCAAAATGTCAATTGGATCGTGCCTCATGTTGAATAACCACTTTTTAAACCCTCACAGTGACCAAAATGGCCATTTTTACAGAGTTTTGCTTACTCAAAAGCTTTAATTTTGACACGTTTCAGGCACAGAAATGACTTTAAACACACTTATTTTAGTTAAAAAAGTCATAATTCACATCCAACAGTCATTTAGGGTCAAAAGATTAAATGTTAAAATGTCATCATTATAGACCATTTTGGGAACGTTTGACATGTCCGGAGTCATCGTTTTTCATCCGAAAATTGATTTTTTGGACTGTACCAAAAATGATTCAAAATGTCAATTGGATCGTGACTCATGTTGAATAACCACTTTTTAAACCCTCACAGTGACCAAAATTGCAATTTTTACTGAGTTTTGCATACTCAAAAGCTGCAATTTTGACCCGTTTCAGGCACAGAAATGACTTTAAACACACTTATTTTAGTTGAAAAAGTCATAATGCACATCCAACAGTCATTTAGAGTCAAAAGATTAAATGTTAAAATTTAATCATTATAGACCATTTTGGGAACGTTCGACATGTCCAGAGTCATCGTTTTTCATCCGAAAATTGATTTTTTGGACTGTACCAAAAATGATTCAAGATGTCAATTGGATCGTGCCTCATGTTGAATAACCACTTTTTAAACCCTCGCAGTGACCAAAATTGCCATTTTTACAGAGTTTTGCTTACTCAAAAGCTTCAATTTTGACCCATTTCAGGCACAGAAATGACTTTAAACACACTTATTTTATTTGAAAAAGTCATAATTCACATCCAACAGTCATTTAGAGTCAAAAGATTAAATGTTAAAATTTCATCATTATAGACCATTTTGGGAACGTTCGACATGTCCGGAGTCATCGTTTTTCATCCGAAAATTGATTTTTTGGACTGTACCAAAAATGATTCAAAATGTCAATTGGATCGTGCCTCATGTTGAATAACCACTTTTTAAACCCTCACAGTGACCAAAATTGCCATTTTTACAGAGTTTTGCATACTCAAAATCAACAATTTTGACCCGTTTCAGGCACGGAAATGACTTTAAACACACTTATTTTAGTTGAAAAAGTCATAATGCACATCCAACAGTCATTTAGAGTCAAAAGATTAAATGTTAAAATTTCATCAATATAGACCATTTTGGGAACGTTCGACATGTCCAGAGTCATCGTTTTTCATCCGAAAATTGATTTTTTGGACTGTACCAAAAATGATTCAAAATGTCAATTGGATCGTGCCTCATGTTGAATAACCACTTTTTAAACCCTCACAGTGACCAAAATTGCCATTTTTACAGAGTTTTGCTTACTCAAAAGCTTCAATTTTGACCCGTTTCAGGCACAGAAATGACTTTAAACACACTTATTTTATTTGAAAAAGTCAAATTCACATCCAACAGTCATTTAGAGTCAAAAGATTAAATGTTAAAATTTCATCATTATAGACCATTTTGGGAACGTACGACATGTCCGGAGTCATCGTTTTTCATCCGAAAATTGATTTTTTGGACTGTACCAAAAATGATTCAAAATGTCAATTGGATCGTGCCTCATCAATCAATCAATCAATCAATCAGTGACACTTGTAAAGCGCGCTACATACCCGTAGGGTCTCAAGGCGCTGGGGGGGGGGGTGCCGCTACTGCTCGAACAGCCAGGTCTTCAGCTTCTTCCTGAAGGAGAGGTGGTCTTGGGTCAGGCGCAGGTCGGTCGGGAGGGAGTTCCAGGTCTTGGCGGCCAGGTAGGAGAAGGACCTTCCTCCTGTAGTCGCTCTTCGGATGCGGGGGACGGCGGCGAGGGCGTGGTTGGCTGATCGGAGGTGGCGTTTGGGTGCGTAGAAGTTGATCCGGCTGTTGAGGTAGCTCGGGCCTTGGTCGTGTAGGGCTTTGTGTGCGTGGGTGAGGAGGCGGAAGGTGATTCTTTTGTTGACGGGGAGCCAGTGAAGGTCTCTTAGATGTCCGGTGATGTGGCTGGTTCGTGGGATGTCGAGGATGAGTCTGGCTGAGGCGTTCAGGATCCGCTGGAGTCTCTTCTGGAGCTTGGCGGTGGTACCGGCGTTGAGGGCGTTGCCGTAGTCCAGTCGGCTGGTGACGAGGGCCTGGGTGACGGTCTTCCTGGTCTCGGTGGGGATCCACCGGAAAATCTTCTGTAGCATGCGTAGGATGTTGAAGCACGCTGAGGAGACGTTGTTGACTTGTCTGGTCATGGAGAGGGAGGAGTCCAGGATGAAGCCCAGGTTGCGTGCATGGTCTGTCGGTTTGGGTGCGGTGCCCAGGGCGGGAGGCCACCAGGAGTCGTCCCAGGCGGAGGGGGAAGAGCCCAGGATGAGGACCTCCGTCTTGTCCGAGTTCAGTTTCAGGCGGCTGGTCGTCATCCACATGTTGAATAACCACTTTTTAAACCCTCACAGTTACCAAAATTGACATTTTTACAGAGTTTTGCTTACTCAAAAGCTTCAATTTTGACCCGTTTCAGGCACAGATATGACTTTAAACACACTTATTTTAGTTGAAAAAGTCATAATTCACATCCAACAGTCATTTGGAGTCAAAAGATTAAATGTTAAAATTTCATCATTATAGACCATTTTGGGAACGTTCGACATGTCCGGAGTCATCGTTTTTCATCCGAAAATTGATTTTTTGGACTGTACCAAAAATGATTCAAAATGTCAATTGGATCGTGCCTCATGTTGAATAACCACTTTATAAACCCTCACAGTGACCAACATTGCCATTTTTACAGAGTTTTGCATGCTCAAAAGCTACAATTTTGACCTGTTTCAGGCACAGAAATGACTTTAAACACACTTATTTTAGTTGAAAAAGTCATAATGCACATCCAACAGTCATTTAGAGTCAAAAGATTAAATGTTAAAATTTCATCATTATAGACCATTTTGGGAACGTTCGACATGTCCGGAGTCATCGTTTTTCATCCGAAAATTGATTTTTTGGACTGTACCAAAAATGATTCAAAATGTCAATTGGATCGTGCCTCATGTTAAATAACCACTTTTTAAACCCTCACAGTGACCAAAATTGCCATTTTTACAGAGTTTTGCTTACTCAAAAGCTTCAACTTTGACCCGTTTCAGGCACAGAAATGACTTTAAACACACTTATTTTATTTGAAAAAGTCATAATTCACATCCAACAGTCATTTAGGGTCAAAAGATTAAATGTTAAAATTTCATCATTATAGACCATTTTGGGAACGTTCGACATGTCCGGAGTCATCGTTTTTCATCCGAAAATTGATTTTTTGGACTGTACCAAAAATGATTCAAAATATCAATTGGATCGTGCCTCATGTTGAATAACCACTTTTTAAACCCTCACAGTGACCAAAATTGCAATTTTTACAGAGTTTTGCATACTCAAAATCAACAATTTTGACCCGTTTCAGGCACGGAAATGACTTTAAACACACTTATTTTAGTTGAAAAAGTCATAATGCACATCCAACAGTCATTTAGAGTCAAAAGATTAAATGTTAAAATTTCATCAATATAGACCATTTTGGGAACGTTCGACATGTCCAGAGTCATCGTTTTTCATCCGAAAATTGATTTTTTGGACTGTACCAAAAATGATTCAAAATGTCAATTGGATCGTGCCTCATGTTGAATAACCACTTTTTAAACCCTCACAGTGACCAAAATTGCCATTTTTACAGAGTTTTGCTTACTCAAAAGCTTCAATTTTGACCCGTTTCAGGCACAGAAATGACTTTAAACACACTTATTTTAGTTGAAAAAGTCATAATGCACATCCAACAGTCATTTAGAGTCAAAAGATTAAATGTTAAAATTTCATCATTATAGACCATTTTGGGAACGTTCGACATGTCCGGAGTCATCGTTTTTCATCCGAAAATTGATTTTTTGGACTGTACCAAAAATGATTCAAAATGTCAATTGGATCGTGCCTCATGTTGAATAACCACTTTTTAAACCCTCACAGTGACCAAAATTGCCATTTTTACAGAGTTTTGCTTACTCAAAAGCTTCAATTTTGACCCGTTTCAGGCACAGAAATGACTTTAAACACACTTATTTTAGTTGAAAAAGTCATAATGCACATCCAACAGTCATTTAGAGTCAAAAGATTAAATGTTAAAATTTCATCATTATAGACCATTTTGGGAACGTTCGACATGTCCGGAGTCATCGTTTTTCATCCGAAAATTGATTTTTTGGATTGTACCAAAAATGATTCAAAATGTCAATTGGATCGTGCCTCATGTTGAATAACCACTTTTTAAACCCTCACAGTGACCAAAATTGCCATTTTTACAGAGTTTTGCTTACTCAAAAGCTTCAATTTTGACCCATTTCAGGCACAGAAATGACTTTAAACACACTTATTTTATTTGAAAAAGTCATAATTCACATCCAACAGTCATTTAGAGTCAAAAGATTAAATGTTAAAATTTCATCATTATAGACCATTTTGGGAACGTTCGACATGTCCGGAGTCATCGTTTTTCATCCGAAAATTGATTTTTTGGACTGTACCAAAAATGATTCAAAATGTCAATTGGATCGTGCCTCATGTTGAATAACCACTTTTTAAACCCTCACAGTGACCAAAATTGCCATTTTTACAGAGTTTTGCATACTCAAAATCAACAATTTTGACCCGTTTCAGGCACAGAAATGACTTTAAACACACTTATTTTAGTTGAAAAAGTCATAATGCACATCCAACAGTCATTTAGAGTCAAAAGATTAAATGTTAAAATTTCATCAATATAGACCATTTTGGGAACGTTCGACATGTCCAGAGTCATCGTTTTTCATCCGAAAATTGATTTTTTGGACTGTACCAAAAATGATTCAAAATGTCAATTGGATCGTGCCTCATGTTGAATAACCACTTTTTAAACCCTCACAGTGACCAAAATTGCCATTTTTACAGAGTTTTGCTTACTCAAAAGCTTCAATTTTGACCCGTTTCAGGCACAGAAATGACTTTAAACACACTTATTTTATTTGAAAAAGTCAAATTCACATCCAACAGTCATTTAGAGTCAAAAGATTAAATGTTAAAATTTCATCATTATAGACCATTTTGGGAACGTACGACATGTCCGGAGTCATCGTTTTTCATCCGAAAATTGATTTTTTGGACTGTACCAAAAATGATTCAAAATGTCAATTGGATCGTGCCTCATCAATCAATCAATCAATCAATCAGTGACACTTGTAAAGCGCGCTACATACCCGTAGGGTCTCAAGGCGCTGGGGGGGGGGGGTGCCGCTACTGCTCGAACAGCCAGGTCTTCAGCTTCTTCCTGAAGGAGAGGTGGTCTTGGGTCAGGCGCAGGTCGGTCGGGAGGGAGTTCCAGGTCTTGGCGGCCAGGTAGGAGAAGGACCTTCCTCCTGTAGTCGCTCTTCGGATGCGGGGGACGGCGGCGAGGGCGTGGTTGGCTGATCGGAGGTGGCGTTTGGGTGCGTAGAAGTTGATCCGGCTGTTGAGGTAGCTCGGGCCTTGGTCGTGTAGGGCTTTGTGTGCGTGGGTGAGGAGGCGGAAGGTGATTCTTTTGTTGACGGGGAGCCAGTGAAGGTCTCTTAGATGTCCGGTGATGTGGCTGGTTCGTGGGATGTCGAGGATGAGTCTGGCTGAGGCGTTCAGGATCCGCTGGAGTCTCTTCTGGAGCTTGGCGGTGGTACCGGCGTAGAGGGCGTTGCCGTAGTCCAGTCGGCTGGTGACGAGGGCCTGGGTGACGGTCTTCCTGGTCTCGGTGGGGATCCACCGGAAAATCTTCTGTAGCATGCGTAGGATGTTGAAGCACGCTGAGGAGACGTTGTTGACTTGTCTGGTCATGGAGAGGGAGGAGTCCAGGATGAAGCCCAGGTTGCGTGCATGGTCTGTCGGTTTGGGTGCGGTGCCCAGGGCGGGAGGCCACCAGGAGTCGTCCCAGGCGGAGGGGGAAGAGCCCAGGATGAGGACCTCCGTCTTGTCCGAGTTCAGTTTCAGGCGGCTGGTCGTCATCCACATGTTGAATAACCACTTTTTAAACCCTCACAGTTACCAAAATTGACATTTTTACAGAGTTTTGCTTACTCAAAAGCTTCAATTTTGACCCGTTTCAGGCACAGATATGACTTTAAACACACTTATTTTAGTTGAAAAAGTCATAATTCACATCCAACAGTCATTTGGAGTCAAAAGATTAAATGTTAAAATTTCATCATAATAGACCATTTTGGGAACGTTCGACATGTCCGGAGTCATCGTTTTTCATCCGAAAATTGATTTTTTGGACTGTACCAAAAATGATTCAAAATGTCAATTGGATCGTGCCTCATGTTGAATAACCACTTTTTAAACCCTCACAGTGACCAAAATGGCCATTTTTACAGAGTTTTGCTTACTCAAAAGCTTCAATTTTGACCCATTTCAGGCACAGAAATGACTTTAAACACACTTATTTTAGTTGAAAAAGTCATAATTCACATCCAACAGTCATTTAGAGTCAAAAGATTAAATGTTAAAATTTCATCATAATAGACCATTTTGGGAACGTTCGACATGTCCGGAGTCATCGTTTCTCATCCGAAAATTGATTTTTTTGGACTGTACCAAAAATGATTCAAAATGTCAATTGGATTGTGCCTCATGTTGAATAACCACTTTTTAAACCCTCACAGTGACCAAAATTGCCATTTTTACAGAGTTTTGCTTACTCAAAAGCTTCAATTTTGACACGTTTCAGGCACAGAAATGACTTTAAACACACTTTTTAGTTAAAAAAGTCATAATTCACATCCAACAGTCATTTAGAGTCAAAAGATTAAATGTTAAAATTTCATCATTATATTCCATTTTGGGAACGTTCGACATGTCCGAAGTCATCGTTTTTCATCCGAAAATTGATTTTCTGGACTGTACCAAAAATGATTCAAAATGTCAACTGGATCGTGCCTCATGTTGAATAACCACTTTTTAAACCCTCACAGTGACCAAAATGGCCATTTTTACAGAGTTTTGCTTACTCAAAAGCTTTAATTTTGACACGTTTCAGGCACAGAAATGACTTTAAACACACTTATTTTAGTTAAAAAAGTCATAATTCACATCCAACAGTCATTTAGGGTCAAAAGATTAAATGTTAAAATGTCATCATTATAGACCATTTTGGGAACGTTCGACATGTCCGGAGTCATCGTTTTTCATCCGAAAATTGATTTTTTGGACTGTACCAAAAATGATTCAAAATGTCAATTGGATCGTGCCTCATGTTGAATAACCACTTTTTAAACCCTCACAGTGACCAAAATTGCAATTTTTACAGAGTTTTGCATACTCAAAAGCTGCAATTTTGACCCGTTTCAGGCACAGAAATGACTTTAAACACACTTATTTTAGTTGAAAAAGTCATAATGCACATCCAACAGTCATTTAGAGTCAAAAGATTAAATGTTAAAATGTAATCATTATAGACCATTTTGGGAACGTTCGACATGTCCGGAGTCATCGTTTTTCATCCGAAAATTGATTTTTTGGACTGTACCAAAAATGATTCAAAATGTCAATTGGATCGTGCCTCATGTTGAATAACCACTTTTTAAACCCTCACAGTGACCAACATTGCCATTTTTACAGAGTTTTGCTTACTCAAAAGCTTCAATTTTGACCCGTTTCAGGCACAGAAATGACTTTAAACACACTTATTTTATTTGAAAAAGTCATAATTCACATCCAACAGTCATTTAGAGTCAAAAGATTAAATGTTAAAATTTCATCATTATAGACCATTTTGGGAACGTTCGACATGTCCGGAGTCATCGTTTTTCATCTGAAAATGGATTTTTTGGACTGTACCAAAAATGATTCAAAATGTCAATTGGATCGTGCCTCATGTTGAAAAACCACTTTTTAAACCCTCACAGTGACCAAAATTGCCATTTTTACAGAGTTTTGCATACTCAAAAGCTACAATTTTGACCCGTTTCAGGCACGGAAATGACTTTAAACACACTTATTTTAGTTGAAAAAGTCATAATGCACATCCAACAGTCATTTAGAGTCAAAAGATTAAATGTTAAAATTTCATCATTATAGACCATTTTGGGAACGTTCGACATGTCCAGAGTCATCGTTTTTCATCCGAAAATTGATTTTTTGGACTGTACCAAAAATGATTCAAAAAGTCAATTGGATCGTGCCTCATGTTGAATAACCACTTTTTAAACCCTCACAGTGACCAACATTGCCATTTTTACAGAGTTTTGCATGCTCAAAAGCTACAATTTTGACCTGTTTCAGGCACAGAAATGACTTTAAACACACTTATTTTAGTTGAAAAAGTCATAATGCACATCCAACAGTCATTTAGAGTCAAAAGATTAAATGTTAAAATTTCATCATTATAGACCATTTTGGGAACGTTCGACATGTCCGGAGTCATCGTTTTTAATCCGAAAATTGATTTTTTGGACTGTACCAAAAATGATTCAAAATGTCAATTGGATCGTGCCTCATGTTAAATAACCACTTTTTAAACCCTCACAGTGACCAAAATTGCCATTTTTACAGAGTTTTGCTTACTCAAAAGCTTCAACTTTGACCCGTTTCAGGCACAGAAATGACTTTAAACACACTTATTTTAGTTGAAAAAGTCATAATTCACATCCAACAGTCATTTGGAGTCAAAAGATTAAATGTTAAAATTTCATCATAATAGACCATTTTGGGAACGTTCGACATGTCCGGAGTCATCGTTTTTCATCCGAAAATTGATTTTTTGGACTGTACCAAAAATGATTCAAAATGTCAATTGGATCGTGCCTCATGTTGAATAACCACTTTTTAAACCCTCACAGTGACCAAAATGGCCATTTTTACAGAGTTTTGCTTACTCAAAAGCTTCAATTTTGACCCATTTCAGGCACAGAAATGACTTTAAACACACTTATTTTAGTTGAAAAAGTCATAATTCACATCCAACAGTCATTTAGAGTCAAAAGATTAAATGTTAAAATTTCATCATAATAGACCATTTTGGGAACGTTCGACATGTCCGGAGTCATCGTTTTTCATCCGAAAATTGATTTTTTGGACTGTACCAAAAATGATTCAAAATGTCAATTGGATTGTGCCTCATGTTGAATAACCACTTTTTAAACCCTCACAGTGACCAAAATTGCCATTTTTACAGAGTTTTGCTTACTCAAAAGCTTCAATTTTGACACGTTTCAGGCACAGAAATGACTTTAAACACACTTTTTAGTTAAAAAAGTCATAATTCACATCCAACAGTCATTTAGAGTCAAAAGATTAAATGTTAAAATTTCATCATTATATTCCATTTTGGGAACGTTCGACATGTCCGAAGTCATCGTTTTTCATCCGAAAATTGATTTTCTGGACTGTACCAAAAATGATTCAAAATGTCAATTGGATCGTGCCTCATGTTGAATAACCACTTTTTAAACCCTCACAGTGACCAAAATGGCCATTTTTACAGAGTTTTGCTTACTCAAAAGCTTTAATTTTGACACGTTTCAGGCACAGAAATGACTTTAAACACACTTATTTTAGTTAAAAAAGTCATAATTCACATCCAACAGTCATTTAGGGTCAAAAGATTAAATGTTAAAATGTCATCATTATAGACCATTTTGGGAACGTTTGACATGTCCGGAGTCATCGTTTTTCATCCGAAAATTGATTTTTTGGACTGTACCAAAAATGATTCAAAATGTCAATTGGATCGTGACTCATGTTGAATAACCACTTTTTAAACCCTCACAGTGACCAAAATTGCAATTTTTACTGAGTTTTGCATACTCAAAAGCTGCAATTTTGACCCGTTTCAGGCACAGAAATGACTTTAAACACACTTATTTTAGTTGAAAAAGTCATAATGCACATCCAACAGTCATTTAGAGTCAAAAGATTAAATGTTAAAATTTAATCATTATAGACCATTTTGGGAACGTTCGACATGTCCGGAGTCATCGTTTTTCATCCGAAAATTGATTTTTTGGACTGTACCAAAAATGATTCAAAATGTCAATTGGATCGTGCCTCATGTTGAATAACCACTTTTTAAACCCTCACAGTGACCAAAATTGCCATTTTTACAGAGTTTTGCTTACTCAAAAGCTTCAATTTTGACCCGTTTCAGGCACAGAAATGACTTTAAACACACTTATTTTATTTGAAAAAGTCATAATTCACATCCAACAGTCATTTAGAGTCAAAAGATTAAATGTTAAAATTTCATCATTATAGACCATTTTGGGAACGTTCGACATGTCCGGAGTCATCGTTTTTCATCCGAAAATGGATTTTTTGGACTGTACGAAAAATGATTCAAAATGTCAATTGGATCGTGCCTCATGTTGAAAAACCACTTTTTAAACCCTCACAGTGACCAAAATTGCCATTTTTACAGAGTTTTGCATACTCAAAAGCTACAATTTTGACCCGTTTCAGGCACGGAAATGACTTTAAACACACTTATTTTAGTTGAAAAAGTCATAATGCACATCCAACAGTCATTTAGAGTCAAAAGATTAAATGTTAAAATTTCATCATTATAGACCATTTTGGGAACGTTCGACATGTCCAGAGTCATCGTTTTTCATCCGAAAATAGATTTTTTGGACTGTACCAAAAATGATTCAAAAAGTCAATTGGATCGTGCCTCATGTTGAATAACCACTTTTTAAACCCTCACAGTGACCAACATTGCCATTTTTACAGAGTTTTGCATGCTCAAAAGCTACAATTTTGACCTGTTTCAGGCACAGAAATGACTTTAAACACACTTATTTTAGTTGAAAAAGTCATAATGCACATCCAACAGTCATTTAGAGTCAAAAGATTAAATGTTAAAATTTCATCATTATAGACCATTTTGGGAACGTTCGACATGTCCGGAGTCATCGTTTTTCATTCGAAAATTGATTTTTTGGACTGTACCAAAAATGATTCAAAATGTCAATTGGATCGTGCCTCATGTTAAATAACCACTTTTTAAACCCTCACAGTGACCAAAATTGCAATTTTTACAGAGTTTTGCTTACTCAAAAGCTGCAATTTTGACCCGTTTCAGGCACAGAAATGACTTTAAACACACTTATTTTAGTTGAAAAAGTCATAATGCACATCCAACAGTCATTTAGAGTCAAAAGATTAAATGTTAAAATTTCATCATTATAGACCATTTTGGGAACGTTCGACATGTCCGGAGTCATAGTTTTTCATCCGAAAATTGATTTTTTGGACTGTACCAAAAATGATTCAAAATGTCAATTGGATCGTGCCTCATGTTGAATAACCACTTTTTAAACCCTCACAGTGACCAAAATTGCCATTTTTACAGAGTTTTGCTTACTCAAAAGCTTCAATTTTGACCCGTTTCAGGCACAGAAATGACTTTAAACACACTTATTTTAGTAGAAAAAGTCATAATTCACATCCAACAGTCATTTGGAGTCAAAAGATTAAATGTTAAAATTTCATCATAATAGACCATTTTGGGAACGTTCGACATGTCCGGAGTAATCGTTTTTCATCCGAAAATTGATTTTTTGGACTGTACCAAAAATGATTCAAAATGTCAATTGGATCGTGCCTCATGTTGAATAACCACTTTTTAAACCCTCACAGTGACCAAAATGGCAATTTTTACAGAGTTTTGCTTACTCAAAAGCTTCAATTTTGACCCGTTTCAGGCACGGAAATGACTTTAAACACACTTATTTTAGTTGAAAAAGTCATAATTCACACCCAACAGTCATTTAGAGTCAAAAGATTAAATGTTTAAATTTCATCATAATAGACCATTTTGGGAACGTTCGACATGTCCGGAGTCATCGTTTTTCATCCGAAAATTGATTTTTTTGGACTGTACCAAAAATGATTCAAAATGTCAATTGGATCGTGCCTCATGTTGAATAACCACTTTTTAAACCCTCACAGTGACCACAATGGCCATTTTTACAGAGTTTTGCTTACTCAAAAGCTTCAATTATTTTGACCCGTTTCAGTCACAGAAATGACTTTAAACACACTTATTTTAGTTGAAAAAGTCATAATTCACATCCAACAGTCATTTAGAGTCAAAAGATTAAATGTTAAAATTTCATCATTATAGACCATTTTGGGAACGTTTGACATGTCCGGAGTCATCGTTTTTCATCCGAAAATTGATTTTTTGGACTGTACCAAAAATGATTCAAAATGTCAATTGGATCGGGCCTCATGTTGAATAACCACTTTTTAAACCATCACAGTGACCAAAAGTGCCATTTTTACAGAGTTTAGCTTACTAAAAAAGCTTCAATTTTGACCCGTTTCAGGCACAGAAATGACTTTAAACACACTTATTTTAGTTGAAAAAGTCATAATTCACATCCAACAGTCATTTAGAGTCAAAAGATTAAATGTTAAAATTTCATCATTATAGACCATTTTGGGAACGTTCGACATGTCCGGAGTCATCGTTTTTCATCCGAAAATTGATTTTTTGGACAGTACCAAAAATGATTCAAAATGTCAATTGGATCGTGCCTCATGTTGAATAACCACTTTTTAAACCCTCACAGTGACCAAAAGTGCAATTTTTACAGAGTTTTGCTTACTCAAAAGCTTCAATTTTGACCCGTTTCAGGCACAGAAATGACTTTAAACACACTTATTTTAATTGAAAAAGTCATAATGCACATCCAACAGTCATTTAGAGTCAAAAGATTAAATGTTAAAATTTCATCATTATAGACCATGTTGGGAACGTTCGACATGTCCGGAGTCATCGTTTTTCATCCGAAAATTGATTTTTTTGGACTGTACCAAAAATGATTCAAAATGTCAATTGGATCGTGCCTCATGTTGAATAACCACTTTTTAAACCCTCACAGTGACCACAATGGCCATTTTTACAGAGTTTTGCTTACTCAAAAGCTTCAATTATTTTGACCCGTTTCAGTCACAGAAATGACTTTAAACACACTTATTTTAGTTGAAAAAGTCATAATTCACATCCAACAGTCATTTAGAGTCAAAAGATTAAATGTTAAAATTTCATCATTATAGACCATTTTGGGAACGTTTGACATGTCCGGAGTCATCGTTTTTCATCCGAAAATTGATTTTTTGGACTGTACCAAAAATGATTCAAAATGTCAATTGGATCGGGCCTCATGTTGAATAACCACTTTTTAAACCATCACAGTGACCAAAAGTGCCATTTTTACAGAGTTTAGCTTACTAAAAAAGCTTCAATTTTGACCCGTTTCAGGCACAGAAATGACTTTAAACACACTTATTTTAGTTGAAAAAGTCATAATTCACATCCAACAGTCATTTAGAGTCAAAAGATTAAATGTTAAAATTTCATCATTATAGACCATTTTGGGAACGTTCGACATGTCCGGAGTCATCGTTTTTCATCCGAAAATTGATTTTTTGGACAGTACCAAAAATGATTCAAAATGTCAATTGGATCGTGCCTCATGTTGAATAACCACTTTTTAAACCCTCACAGTGACCAAAAGTTCAATTTTTACAGAGTTTTGCTTACTCAAAAGCTTCAATTTTGACCCGTTTCAGGCACAGAAATGACTTTAAACACACTTATTTTAATTGAAAAAGTCATAATTCACATCCAACAGTCATTTAGGGTCAAAAGATTAAATGTTAAAATTTCATCATTATATTCCATTTTGGGAAAGTTCGACATGTCCGGAGTCATCGTTTTTCATCCGAAAATAGATTTTCTGGACTGTACCAAAAATGATTCAAAATGTCAATTGGATCGTGCCTCATGTTGAATAACCACTTTTTAAACCCTCACAGTGACCAAAATGGCCATTTTTACAGAGTTTTGCTTACTCAAAAGCTTCAATTTTGACCCGTTTCAGGCACAGAAATGACTTTAAACACACTTATTTTAGTTGAAAAAGTCATAATTCTCATCCAACAGTCATTTAGAGTCAAAAGATTAAATGTTAAAATTTCATCATAATAGACCATTTTGGGAACGTTCGACATGTCCGGAGTCATCGTTTCTCATCCGAAAATTGATTTTTTGGACTGTACCAAAAATGATTCAAAATGTCAATTGGATTGTGCCTCATGTTGAATAACCACTTTTTAAACCCTCACAGTGACCAAAATTGCAATTTGTACAGAGTTTTGCATACTCAAAAGCTGCAATTTTGACCCGTTTCAGGCACAGAAATGACTTTAAACACACTTATTTTAGTTGAAAAAGTCATAATGCACATCCAACAGTCATTTAGAGTCAAAAGATTAAATGTTAAAATTTCATCATTATAGACCATTTTGGGAACGTTCGACATGTCCGGAGTCATCGTTTTTCATCCGAAAATTGATTTTTTGGACTGTACCAAAAATGATTCAAAATGTCAATAGGGTCGTGCCTCATGTTGAATAACCACTTTTTAAACCCTCACAGTGACCAAAATTGCCATTTTTACAGAGTTTTGCTTACTCAAAAGCTTCAATTTTGACCCGTTTCAGGCACGAAAATGACTTTAAACACACTTATTTTATTTGAAAAAGTCATAATTCACACCCAACAGTCATTTAGAGTCAAAAGATTAAATGTTAAAATTTCATCATTATAGACCATTTTGGGAACGTTCGACATGTCCGGAGTCATCGTTTTTCATCCGAAAATTGATTTTCTGGACTGTACCAAAAATGATTCAAAATGTCAATTGGATCGTGCCTCATGTTGAATAACCACTTTTTAAACCCTCACAGTGACCAAAAGTGCAATTTTTACAGAGTTTTGCTTACTCAAAAGCTTCGATTTTGACCCGTTTCAGGCACAGAAATGACTTTAAACACACTTATTTTAATTGAAAAAGTCATAATTCACATCCAATAGTCATTTAGAGTCAAAAGATTAAATGTTAAAATTTCATCATTATAGACCATTTTGGGAACGTTCGACATGTCCGGAGTCATCGTTTTTCATCCGAAAATTGATTTTCTGGACTGTACCAAAAATGATTCAAAATGTCAATTGGATCGTGCCTCATGTTGAATAACCACTTTTTAAACCCTCACAGTGACCAAAATTGCAATTTTTACAGAGTTTTGCATACTCAAAAGCTGCAATTTTGACCCGTTTCAGGCACAGAAAGGACTTTAAACACACTTATTTTAGATGAAAAAGTCATAATGCACATCCAACAGTCATTTAGAGTCAAAAGATTAAATGTTAAAATTTCATCATTATAGACCATTTTGGGAACGTTCGACATGTCCGGAGTCATCGTTTTTCATCCGAAAATTGATTTTTTGGACTGTACCAAAAATGATTCAAAATGTCAATTGGATCGTGCCTCATGTTGAATAACCACTTTTTAAACCCTCACAGTGACCAATTGCCATTTTTACAGAGTTTTGCTTACTCAAAAGCTTCAATTTTGACCCGTTTCAGGCACAAAAATGACTTTAAACACACTTATTTTAGTTGAGAAAGTCATAATGCACATCCAACAGTCATTTAGAGTCAAAAGATTAAATGTTAAAATTTCATCATTATAGACCATGTTGGGAACGTTCGACATGTCCGGAGTCATCGTTTTTCATCCGAAAATTGATTTTCTGGACTGTACCAAAAATGATTCAAAATGTCAATTGGATCGTGCCTCATGTTGAATAACCACTTTTTAAACCCTCACAGTGACCAAAATGGCCATTTTTACAGAGTTTTGCTTACTCAAAAGCTTCAATTTTGACCCGTTTCAGGCACGGAAATGACTTTAAACACACTTATTTTAGTTGAAAAAGTCATAATGCACATCCAACAGTCATTTAGAGTCAAAAGATTAAATGTTAAAATTTCATCATTATAGACCATTTTGGGAACGTTCGACATGTCCAGAGTCATCGTTTTTCATCCGAAAATTGATTTTTTGGACTGTACCAAAAATGATTCAAAAAGTCAATTGGATCGTGCCTCATGTTGAATAACCACTTTTTAAACCCTCACAGTGACCAACATTGCCATTTTTACAGAGTTTTGCATGCTCAAAAGCTACAATTTTGACCTGTTTCAGGCACAGAAATGACTTTAAACACACTTATTTTAGTTGAAAAAGTCATAATGCACATCCAACAGTCATTTAGAGTCAAAAGATTAAATGTTAAAATTTCATCATTATAGACCATTTTGGGAACGTTCGACATGTCCGGAGTCATCGTTTTTCATCCGAAAATTGATTTTTTGGACTGTACCAAAAATGATTCAAAATGTCAATTGGATCGTGCCTCATGTTAAATAACCACTTTTTAAACCCTCACAGTGACCAAAATTGCAATTTCTACAGAGTTTTGCTTACTCAAAAGCTGCAATTTTGACCCGTTTCAGGCACAGAAATGACTTTAAACACACTTATTTTAGTTGAAAAAGTCATAATGCACATCCAACAGTCATTTAGAGTCAAAAGATTAAATGTTAAAATTTCATCATTATAGACCATTTTGGGAACGTTCGACATGTCCGGAGTCATAGTTTTTCATCCGAAAATTGATTTTTTGGACTGTACCAAAAATGATTCAAAATGTCAATTGGATCGTGCCTCATGTTGAATAACCACTTTTTAAACCCTCACAGTGACCAAAATTGCCATTTTTACAGAGTTTTGCTTACTCAAAAGCTTCAATTTTGACCCGTTTCAGGCACAGAAATGACTTTAAACACACTTATTTTAGTAGAAAAAGTCATAATTCACATCCAACAGTCATTTGGAGTCAAAAGATTAAATGTTAAAATTTCATCATAATAGACCATTTTGGGAACGTTCGACATGTCCGGAGTAATCGTTTTTCATCCGAAAATTGATTTTTTGGACTGTACCAAAAATGATTCAAAATGTCAATTGGATCGTGCCTCATGTTGAATAACCACTTTTTAAACCCTCACAGTGACCAAAATGGCAATTTTTACAGAGTTTTGCTTACTCAAAAGCTTCAATTTTGACCCGTTTCAGGCACGGAAATGACTTTAAACACACTTATTTTAGTTGAAAAAGTCATAATTCACACCCAACAGTCATTTAGAGTCAAAAGATTAAATGTTTAAATTTCATCATAATAGACCATTTTGGGAACGTTCGACATGTCCGGAGTCATCGTTTTTCATCCGAAAATTGATTTTTTTGGACTGTACCAAAAATGATTCAAAATGTCAATTGGATCGTGCCTCATGTTGAATAACCACTTTTTAAACCCTCACAGTGACCACAATGGCCATTTTTACAGAGTTTTGCTTACTCAAAAGCTTCAATTATTTTGACCCGTTTCAGTCACAGAAATGACTTTAAACACACTTATTTTAGTTGAAAAAGTCATAATTCACATCCAACAGTCATTTAGAGTCAAAAGATTAAATGTTAAAATTTCATCATTATAGACCATTTTGGGAACGTTTGACATGTCCGGAGTCATCGTTTTTCATCCGAAAATTGATTTTTTGGACTGTACCAAAAATGATTCAAAATGTCAATTGGATCGGGCCTCATGTTGAATAACCACTTTTTAAACCATCACAGTGACCAAAAGTGCCATTTTTACAGAGTTTAGCTTACTAAAAAAGCTTCAATTTTGACCCGTTTCAGGCACAGAAATGACTTTAAACACACTTATTTTAGTTGAAAAAGTCATAATTCACATCCAACAGTCATTTAGAGTCAAAAGATTAAATGTTAAAATTTCATCATTATAGACCATTTTGGGAACGTTCGACATGTCCGGAGTCATCGTTTTTCATCCGAAAATTGATTTTTTGGACAGTACCAAAAATGATTCAAAATGTCAATTGGATCGTGCCTCATGTTGAATAACCACTTTTTAAACCCTCACAGTGACCAAAATTGCCATTTTTACAGAGTTTTGCATACTCAAAAGCTACAATTTTGACCCGTTTCAGGCACAGAAATGACTTTAAACACACTTATTTTAGTTGAAAAAGTCACAATGCACATCCAACAGTCATTTAGAGTCAAAAGATTAAATGTTAAAATTTCATCATTATAGACCATTTTGGAAACGTTCGACATGTCCGGAGTCATCGTTTTTCATCCGAAAATTGATTTTTTGGACTGTACCAAAAATGATTCAAAATGTCAATTGAATCGTGCCTCATGTTGAATAACCACTTTTTAAACCCTCACAGTGACCAAAAGTGCAATTTTTACAGAGTTTTGCTTACTCAAAAGCTTCAATTTTGACCCGTTTCAGGCACAGAAATGACTTTAAACACACTTATTTTAATTGAAAAAGTCATAATTCACATCCAACAGTCATTTAGGGTCAAAAGATTAAATGTTAAAATTTCATCATTATATTCCATTTTGGGAAAGTTCGACATGTCCGGAGTCATCGTTTTTCATCCGAAAATAGATTTTCTGGACTGTACCAAAAATGATTCAAAATGTCAATTGGATCGTGCCTCATGTTGAATAACCACTTTTTAAACCCTCACAGTGACCAAAATGGCCATTTTTACAGAGTTTTGCTTACTCAAAAGCTTCAATTTTGACCCGTTTCAGGCACAGAAATGACTTTAAACACACTTATTTTAGTTGAAAAAGTCATAATTCACATCCAACAGTCATTTAGAGTCAAAAGATTAAATGTTAAAATTTCATCATAATAGACCATTTTGGGAACGTTCGACATGTCCGGAGTCATCGTTTCTCATCCGAAAATTGATTTTTTGGACTGTACCAAAAATGATTCAAAATGTCAATTGGATTGTGCCTCATGTTGAATAACCACTTTTTAAACCCTCACAGTGACCAAAATTGCAATTTTTACAGAGTTTTGCATACTCAAAAGCTGCAATTTTGACCCGTTTCAGGCACAGAAATGACTTTAAACACACTTATTTTAGTTGAAAAAGTCATAATGCACATCCAACAGTCATTTAGAGTCAAAAGATTAAATGTTAAAATTTCATCATTATAGACCATTTTGGGAACGTTCGACATGTCCGGAGTCATCGTTTTTCATCCGAAAATTGATTTTTTGGACTGTACCAAAAATGATTCAAAATGTCAATAGGGTCGTGCCTCATGTTGAATAACCACTTTTTAAACCCTCACAGTGACCAAAATTGCCATTTTTACAGAGTTTTGCTTACTCAAAAGCTTCAATTTTGACCCGTTTCAGGCACGAAAATGACTTTAAACACACTTATTTTATTTGAAAAAGTCATAATTCACATCCAACAGTCATTTAGAGTCAAAAGATTAAATGTTAAAATTTCATCATTATAGACCATTTTGGGAACGTTCGACATGTCCGGAGTCATCGTTTTTCATCCGAAAATTGATTTTCTGGACTGTACCAAAAATGATTCAAAATGTCAATTGGATCGTGCCTCATGTTGAATAACCACTTTTTAAACCCTCACAGTGACCAAAAGTGCAATTTTTACAGAGTTTTGCTTACTCAAAAGCTTCGATTTTGACCCGTTTCAGGCACAGAAATGACTTTAAACACACTTATTTTAATTGAAAAAGTCATAATTCACATCCAATAGTCATTTAGAGTCAAAAGATTAAATGTTAAAATTTCATCATTATAGACCATTTTGGGAACGTTCGACATGTCCGGAGTCATCGTTTTTCATCCGAAAATTGATTTTCTGGACTGTACCAAAAATGATTCAAAATGTCAATTGGATCGTGCCTCATGTTGAATAACCACTTTTTAAACCCTCACAGTGACCAAAATTGCAATTTTTACAGAGTTTTGCATACTCAAAAGCTGCAATTTTGACCCGTTTCAGGCACAGAAAGGACTTTAAACACACTTATTTTAGATGAAAAAGTCATAATGCACATCCAACAGTCATTTAGAGTCAAAAGATTAAATGTTAAAATTTCATCATTATAGACCATTTTGGGAACGTTCGACATGTCCGGAGTCATCGTTTTTCATCCGAAAATTGATTTTTTGGACTGTACCAAAAATGATTCAAAATGTCAATTGGATCGTGCCTCATGTTGAATAACCACTTTTTAAACCCTCACAGTGACCAATTGCCATTTTTACAGAGTTTTGCTTACTCAAAAGCTTCAATTTTGACCCGTTTCAGGCACAAAAATGACTTTAAACACACTTATTTTAGTTGAGAAAGTCATAATGCACATCCAACAGTCATTTAGAGTCAAAAGATTAAATGTTAAAATTTCATCATTATAGACCATGTTGGGAACGTTCGACATGTCCGGAGTCATCGTTTTTCATCCGAAAATTGATTTTCTGGACTGTACCAAAAATGATTCAAAATGTCAATTGGATCGTGCCTCATGTTGAATAACCACTTTTTAAACCCTCACAGTGACCAAAATGGCCATTTTTACAGAGTTTTGCTTACTCAAAAGCTTCAATTTTGACCCGTTTCAGGCACGGAAATGACTTTAAACACACTTATTTTAGTTGAAAAAGTCATAATTCACATCCAACAGTCATTTAGGGTCAAAAGATTAAATGTTAAAATTTCATCATTATAGACCATTTTGGGAACGTTCGACATGTCCAGAGTCATCGTTTTTCATCCGAAAATTGATTTTTTGGACTGTACCAAAAATGATTCAAAAAGTCAATTGGATCGTGCCTCATGTTGAATAACCACTTTTTAAACCCTCACAGTGACCAACATTGCCATTTTTACAGAGTTTTGCATGCTCAAAAGCTACAATTTTGACCCGTTTCAGGCACAGAAATGACTTTAAACACACGTATTTTAGTTGAAAAAGTCATAATGCACATCCAACAGTCATTTAGAGTCAAAAGATTAAATGTTAAAATTTCATCATTATAGACCATTTTGGGAACGTTCGACATGTCCGGAGTCATCGTTTTTCATCCGAAAATTGATTTTTTGGACTGTACCAAAAATGATTCAAAATGTCAATTGGATCGAGCCTCATGTTGAAAAACCACTTTTTAAACCCTCACAGTGACCAAAATTGCCATTTTTACAGAGTTTTGCATACTCAAAAGCTACAATTTTGACCCGTTTCAGGCACGGAAATGACTTTAAACACACTTATTTTAGTTGAAAAAGTCATAATGCACATCCAACAATCATTTAGAGTCAAAAGATTAAATGTTAAAATTTCATCATTGTAGACCATTTTGGGAACGTTCGACATGTCCGGAGTCATCGTTTTATATCCGAAAATTGATTTTCTGGACTGTACCAAAAATGATTCAAAATGTCAATTGGATCGTGCCTCATGTTGAAAAACCACTTTTTAAACCCTCACAGTGACCAAAATGGCCATTTTTACAGAGTTTTGCTTACTCAAAAGCTTCAATTTTGACCCGTTTCAGGCACGGAAATGACTTTAAACACACTTATTTTAGTTGAAAAAGTCATAATTCACATCCAACAGTCATTTAGGGTCAAAAGATTAAATGTTAAAATTTCATCATTATAGACCATTTTGGGAACGTTCGACATGTCCGGAGTCATCGTTTTTCATCCGAAAATTGATTTTTTGGACTGTACCAAAAATGATTCAAAATGTCAATTGGATCGTGCCTCATGTTGAATAACCACTTTTTAAACCCTCACAGTGACCAAAATTGCCATTTTTACAGAGTTTTGCTTACTCAAAAGCTTCAACTTTGACCCGTTTCAGGCACAGAAATGACTTTAAACACACTTATTTTATTTGAAAAAGTCATAATTCACATCCAACAGTCATTTAGGGTCAAAAGATTAAATGTTAAAATTTCATCATTATAGACCATTTTGGGAACGTTCGACATGTCCGGAGTCATCGTTTTTCATCCGAAAATTGATTTTTTGGACTGTACCAAAAATGATTCAAAATGTCAATTGGATCAAGCCTCATGTTGAATAACCACTTTTTAAACCCTCACAGTGACCAAAATTGCTATTTTTACAGAGTTTTTCTTACTCAAAAGCTGCAATTTTGACCCGTTTCAGGCACAGAAATGACTTTAAACACACTTATTTTAGTTGAAAAAGTCATAATGCACATCCAACAGTCATTTAGAGTCAAAAGATTAAATGTTAAAATTTCATCATTATAGACCATTTTGGGAACGTTCGACATGTCCGGAGTCATCGTTTTTCATCCGAAAATTGATTTTTTGGACTGTACCAAAAATGATTCAAAATGTCAATTGGATCGTGCCTCATGTTGAATAACCACTTTTTAAACCCTCACAGTGACCAAAATGGCCATTTTTACAGAGTTTTGCTTACTCAAAAGCTTCAATTTTGACCCGTTTCAGGCACGGAAATGACTTTAAACACACTTATTTTAGTTGAAAAAGTCATAATTCACACCCAACAGTCATTTAGAGTCAAAAGATTAAATGTTTAAATTTCATCATAATAGACCATTTTGGGAACGTTTGACATGTCCGGAGTCATCGTTTTTCATCCGAAAATTGATTTTTTGGACTGTACCAAAAATGATTCAAAATGTCAATTGGATCGTGCCTCATGTTGAATAACCACTTTTTAAACCATCACAGTGACCAAAAGTGCCATTTTTACAGAGTTTAGCTTACTAAAAAAGCTTCAATTTTGACCCGTTTCAGGCACAGAAATGACTTTAAACACACTTATTTTAGTTGAAAAAGTCATAATTCACATCCAACAGTCATTTAGAGTCAAAAGATTAAATGTTAAAATTTAATCATTATAGACCATTTTGGGAACGTTCGACATGTCCGGAGTCATCGTTTTTCATCCGAAAATTGATTTTTTTGGACTGTACCAAAAATGATTCAAAATGTCAATTGGATCGTGCCTCATGTTGAATCATCGTTTTTCATCCGAAAATTGATTTTTTGGACAGTACCAAAAATGATTCAAAATGTCAATTGGATCGTGCCTCATGTTGAATAACCACTTTTTAAACCCTCACAGTGACCAAAATTGCCATTTTTACAGAGTTTTGCATACTCAAAAGCTACAATTTTGACCCGTTTCAGGCACAGAAATGACTTTAAACACACTTATTTTAGTTGAAAAAGTCACAATGCACATCCAACAGTCATTTAGAGTCAAAAGATTAAATGTTAAAATTTCATCATTATAGACCATTTTGGAAACGTTCGACATGTCCGGAGTCATCGTTTTTCATCCGAAAATTGATTTTTTGGACTGTACCAAAAATGATTCAAAATGTCAATTGGATCGTGCCTCATGTTGAATAACCACTTTTTAAACCCTCACAGTGACCAAAAGTGCAATTTTTACAGAGTTTTGCTTACTCAAAAGCTTCAATTTTGACCCGTTTCAGGCACAGAAATGACTTTAAACACACTTTTTAGTTAAAAAAGTCATAATTCACATCCAACAGTCATTTAGGGTCAAAAGATTAAATGTTAAAATTTCATCATTATATTCCATTTTGGGAACGTTCGTCATGTCCGGAGTCATCGTTTTTCATCCGAAAATTGATTTTCTGGACTGTACCAAAAATGATTCAAAATGTCAATTGGATCGTGCCTCGTGTTGAATAACCACTTTTTAAACCCTCACAGTGACCAAAATGGCCATTTTTACAGAGTTTTGCTTACTCAAAAGCTTCAATTTTGACCCGTTTCAGGCACAGAAATGACTTTAAACACACTTATTTTAGTTGAAAAAGTCATAATTCACATCCAACAGTCATTTAGAGTCAAAAGATTAAATGTTAAAATTTCATCATAATAGACCATTTTGGGAACGTTCGACATGTCCGGAGTCATCGTTTCTCATCCGAAAATTGATTTTTTGGACTGTACCAAAAATGATTCAAAATGTCAATTGGATTGTGCCTCATGTTGAATAACCACTTTTTAAACCCTCACAGTGACCAAAATTGCCATTTTTACAGAGTTTTGCTTACTCAAAAGCTTTAATTTTGACACGTTTCAGGCACAGAAATGACTTTAAACACACTTATTTTAGTTAAAAAAAAGTCATAATTCACATCCAACAGTCATTTAGGGTCAAAAGATTAAATGTTAAAATGTCATCATTATAGACCATTTTGGGAACGTTCGACATGTCCGGAATCATCGTTTTTCATCCGAAAATTGATTTTTCGGACTGTACCAAAA
Source organism: Lissotriton vulgaris (assembly GCF_964263255.1). Lineage (NCBI taxonomy): Eukaryota > Metazoa > Chordata > Amphibia > Caudata > Salamandridae > Lissotriton > Lissotriton vulgaris. Next base: position 48,334 of record NW_028242254.1, read on the forward strand.
ATGATTCAAAATGTCAATTGGATCGTGCCTCATGTTGAATAACCACTTTTTAAACCCTCACAGTGACCAAAATTGCAATTTTTACAGAGCTTTGCATACTCAAAAGCTGCAATTTTGACCCGTTTCATGCACAGAAATGACTTTAAACACACTTATTTTAGTTGAAAAAGTCATAATGCACATCCAACAGTCATTTAGAGTCAAAAGATTAAATGTTAAAATTTCATCATTATAGACCATTTTGGGAACGTTCGACATGTCCGGAGTCATCGTTTTTCATCCGAAAATTGATTTTTTGGACTGTACCAAAAATGATTCAAAATGTCAATTGGATCGTGCCTCATGTTGAATAACCACTTTTTAAACCCTCACAGTGACCAAAATTGCCATTTTTACAGAGTTTTGCTTACTCAAAAGCTTCAATTTTGACCCGTTTCAGGCACAGAAATGACTTTAAACACACTTATTTTATTTGAAAAAGTCATAATTCACATCCAACAGTCATTTAGAGTCAAAAGATTAAATGTTAAAATTTCATCATTATAGACCATTTTGGGAACGTTCGACATGTCCGGAGTCATCGTTTTTCATCCGAAAATTGATTTTTTGGACTGTACCAAAATGATTCAAAATGTCAATTGGATCGTGCCTCATGTTGAAAAACCACTTTTTAAACCCTCACAGTGACCAAAATTGCCATTTTTACAGAGTTTTGCATACTCAAAAGCTACAATTTTGACCCGTTTCAGGCACAGAAATGACTTTAAACACACTTATTTTAGTTGAAAAAGTCACAATGCACATCCAACAGTCATTTAGAGTCAAAAGATTAAATGTTAAAATTTCATCATTATAGACCATTTTGGAAACGTTCGACATGTCCGGAGTCATCGTTTTTCATCCGAAAATTGATTTTTTGGACTGTACCAAAAATGATTCAAAATGTCAATTGAATCGTGCCTCATGTTGAATAACCACTTTTTAAACCCTCACAGTGACCAAAAGTGCAATTTTTACAGAGTTTTGCTTACTCAAAAGCTTCAATTTTGACCCGTTTCAGGCACAGAAATGACTTTAAACACACTTATTTTAATTGAAAAAGTCATAATTCACATCCAACAGTCATTTAGGGTCAAAAGATTAAATGTTAAAATTTCATCATTATATTCCATTTTGGGAAAGTTCGACATGTCCGGAGTCATCGTTTTTCATCCGAAAATAGATTTTCTGGACTGTACCAAAAATGATTCAAAATGTCAATTGGATCGTGCCTCATGTTGAATAACCACTTTTTAAACCCTCACAGTGACCAAAATGGCCATTTTTACAGAGTTTTGCTTACTCAAAAGCTTCAATTTTGACCCGTTTCAGGCACAGAAATGACTTTAAACACACTTATTTTAGTTGAAAAAGTCATAATTCACATCCAACAGTCATTTAGAGTCAAAAGATTAAATGTTAAAATTTCATCATAATAGACCATTTTGGGAACGTTCGACATGTCCGGAGTCATCGTTTCTCATCCGAAAATTGATTTTTTGGACTGTACCAAAAATGATTCAAAATGTCAATTGGATTGTGCCTCATGTTGAATAACCACTTTTTAAACCCTCACAGTGACCAAAATTGCAATTTTTACAGAGTTTTGCATACTCAAAAGCTGCAATTTTGACCCGTTTCAGGCACAGAAATGACTTTAAACACACTTATTTTAGTTGAAAAAGTCATAATGCACATCCAACAGTCATTTAGAGTCAAAAGATTAAATGTTAAAATTTCATCATTATAGACCATTTTGGGAACGTTCGACATGTCCGGAGTCATCGTTTTTCATCCGAAAATTGATTTTTTGGACTGTACCAAAAATGATTCAAAATGTCAATAGGGTCGTGCCTCATGTTGAATAACCACTTTTTAAACCCTCACAGTGACCAAAATTGCCATTTTTACAGAGTTTTGCTTACTCAAAAGCTTCAATTTTGACCCGTTTCAGGCACGAAAATGACTTTAAACACACTTATTTTATTTGAAAAAGTCATAATTCACATCCAACAGTCATTTAGAGTCAAAAGATTAAATGTTAAAATTTCATCATTATAGACCATTTTGGGAACGTTCGACATGTCCGGAGTCATCGTTTTTCATCTGAAAATTGATTTTCTGGACTGTACCAAAAATGATTCAAAATGTCAATTGGATCGTGCCTCATGTTGAATAACCACTTTTTAAACCCTCACAGTGACCAAAAGTGCAATTTTTACAGAGTTTTGCTTACTCAAAAGCTTCGATTTTGACCCGTTTCAGGCACAGAAATGACTTTAAACACACTTATTTTAATTGAAAAAGTCATAATTCACATCCAATAGTCATTTAGAGTCAAAAGATTAAATGTTAAAATTTCATCATTATAGACCATTTTGGGAACGTTCGACATGTCCGGAGTCATCGTTTTTCATCCGAAAATTGATTTTCTGGACTGTACCAAAAATGATTCAAAATGTCAATTGGATCGTGCCTCATGTTGAATAACCACTTTTTAAACCCTCACAGTGACCAAAATTGCAATTTTTACAGAGTTTTGCATACTCAAAAGCTGCAATTTTGACCCGTTTCAGGCACAGAAAGGACTTTAAACACACTTATTTTAGATGAAAAAGTCATAATGCACATCCAACAGTCATTTAGAGTCAAAAGATTAAATGTTAAAATTTCATCATTATAGACCATTTTGGGAACGTTCGACATGTCCGGAGTCATCGTTTTTCATCCGAAAATTGATTTTTTGGACTGTACCAAAAATGATTCAAAATGTCAATTGGATCGTGCCTCATGTTGAATAACCACTTTTTAAACCCTCACAGTGACCAATTGCCATTTTTACAGAGTTTTGCTTACTCAAAAGCTTCAATTTTGACCAGTTTCAGGCACAAAAATGACTTTAAACACACTTATTTTAGTTGAGAAAGTCATAATGCACATCCAACAGTCATTTAGAGTCAAAAGATTAAATGTTAAAATTTCATCATTATAGACCATGTTGGGAACGTTCGACATGTCCGGAGTCATCGTTTTTCATCCGAAAATTGATTTTCTGGACTGTACCAAAAATGATTCAAAATGTCAATTGGATCGTGCCTCATGTTGAATAACCACTTTTTAAACCCTCACAGTGACCAAAATGGCCATTTTTACAGAGTTTTGCTTACTCAAAAGCTTCAATTTTGACCCGTTTCAGGCACGGAAATGACTTTAAACACACTTATTTTAGTTGAAAAAGTCATAATTCACATCCAACAGTCATTTAGGGTCAAAAGATTAAATGTTAAAATTTCATCATTATAGACCATTTTGGGAACGTTCGACATGTCCAGAGTCATCGTTTTTCATCCGAAAATTGATTTTTTGGACTGTACCAAAAATGATTCAAAAAGTCAATTGGATCGTGCCTCATGTTGAATAACCACTTTTTAAACCCTCACAGTGACCAACATTGCCATTTTTACAGAGTTTTGCATGCTCAAAAGCTACAATTTTGACCCGTTTCAGGCACAGAAATGACTTTAAACACACGTATTTTAGTTGAAAAAGTCATAATGCACATCCAACAGTCATTTAGAGTCAAAAGATTAAATGTTAAAATTTCATCATTATAGACCATTTTGGGAACGTTCGACATGTCCGGAGTCATCGTTTTTCATCCGAAAATTGATTTTTTGGACTGTACCAAAAATGATTCAAAATGTCAATTGGATCGAGCCTCATGTTGAAAAACCACTTTTTAAACCCTCACAGTGACCAAAATTGCCATTTTTACAGAGTTTTGCATACTCAAAAGCTACAATTTTGACCCGTTTCAGGCACGGAAATGACTTTAAACACACTTATTTTAGTTGAAAAAGTCATAATGCACATCCAACAATCATTTAGAGTCAAAAGATTAAATGTTAAAATTTCATCATTGTAGACCATTTTGGGAACGTTCGACATGTCCGGAGTCATCGTTTTATATCCGAAAATTGATTTTCTGGACTGTACCAAAAATGATTCAAAATGTCAATTGGATCGTGCCTCATGTTGAAAAACCACTTTTTAAACCCTCACAGTGACCAAAATGGCCATTTTTACAGAGTTTTGCTTACTCAAAAGCTTCAATTTTGACCCGTTTCAGGCACGGAAATGACTTTAAACACACTTATTTTAGTTGAAAAAGTCATAATTCACATCCAACAGTCATTTAGGGTCAAAAGATTAAATGTTAAAATTTCATCATTATAGACCATTTTGGGAACGTTCGACATGTCCAGAGTCATCGTTTTTCATCCGAAAATTGATTTTTTGGACTGTACCAAAAATGATTCAAAAAGTCAATTGGATCGTGCCTCATGTTGAATAACCACTTTTTAAACCCTCACAGTGACCAACATTGCCATTTTTACAGAGTTTTGCATGCTCAAAAGCTACAATTTTGACCCGTTTCAGGCACAGAAATGACTTTAAACACACTTATTTTAGTTGAAAAAGTCATAATGCACATCCAACAGTCATTTAGAGTCAAAAGATTAAATGTTAAAATTTCATCATTATAGACCATTTTGGGAACGTTCGACATGTCCGGAGTCATCGTTTTTCATCCGAAAATTGATTTTTTGGACTGTACCAAAAATGATTCAAAATGTCAATTGGATCGTGCCTCATGTTGAATAACCACTTTTTAAACCCTCACAGTGACCAAAATTGCCATTTTTACAGAGTTTTGCTTACTCAAAAGCTTCAACTTTGACCCGTTTCAGGCACAGAAATGACTTTAAACACACTTATTTATTTGAAAAAGTCATAATTCACATCCAACAGTCATTTAGGGTCAAAAGATTAAATGTTAAAATTTCATCATTATAGACCATTTTGGGAACGTTCGACATGTCCGGAGTCATCGTTTTTCATCCGAAAATTGATTTTTTGGACTGTACCAAAAATGATTCAAAATGTCAATTGGATCAAGCCTCATGTTGAATAACCACTTTTTAAACCCTCACAGTGACCAAAATTGCTATTTTTACAGAGTTTTGCTTACTCAAAAGCTGCAATTTTGACCCGTTTCAGGCACAGAAATGACTTTAAACACACTTATTTTAGTTGAAAAAGTCATAATGCACATCCAACAGTCATTTAGAGTCAAAAGATTAAATGTTAAAATTTCATCATTATAGACCATTTTGGGAACGTTCGACATGTCCGGAGTCATCGTTTTTCATCCGAAAATTGATTTTTTGGACTGTACCAAAAATGATTCAAAATGTCAATTGGATCGTGCCTCATGTTGAATAACCACTTTTTAAACCCTCACAGTGACCAAAATGGCCATTTTTACAGAGTTTTGCTTACTCAAAAGCTTCAATTTTGACCCGTTTCAGGCACGGAAATGACTTTAAACACACTTATTTTAGTTGAAAAAGTCATAATTCACACCCAACAGTCATTTAGAGTCAAAAGATTAAATGTTTAAATTTCATCATAATAGACCATTTTGGGAACGTTTGACATGTCCGGAGTCATCGTTTTTCATCCGAAAATTGATTTTTTGGACTGTACCAAAAATGATTCAAAATGTCAATTGGATCGTGCCTCATGTTGAATAACCACTTTTTAAACCATCACAGTGACCAAAAGTGCCATTTTTACAGAGTTTAGCTTACTAAAAAAGCTTCAATTTTGACCCGTTTCAGGCACAGAAATGACTTTAAACACACTTATTTTAGTTGAAAAAGTCATAATTCACATCCAACAGTCATTTAGAGTCAAAAATTTAAATGTTAAAATTTAATCATTATAGACCATTTTGGGAACGTTCGACATGTCCGGAGTCATCGTTTTTCATCCGAAAATTGATTTTTTTGGACTGTACCAAAAATGATTCAAAATGTCAATTGGATCGTGCCTCATGTTGAATCATCGTTTTTCATCCGAAAATTGATTTTTTGGACAGTACCAAAAATGATTCAAAATGTCAATTGGATCGTGCCTCATGTTGAATAACCACTTTTTAAACCCTCACAGTGACCAAAATTGCCATTTTTACAGAGTTTTGCATACTCAAAAGCTACCATTTTGACCCGTTTCAGGCACAGAAATGACTTTAAACACACTTATTTTAGTTGAAAAAGTCACAATGCACATCCAACAGTCATTTAGAGTCAAAAGATTAAATGTTAAAATTTCATCATTATAGACCATTTTGGAAACGTTCGACATGTCCGGAGTCATCGTTTTTCATCCGAAAATTGATTTTTTGGACTGTACCAAAAATGATTCAAAATGTCAATTGGATCGTGCCTCATGTTGAATAACCACTTTTTAAACCCTCACAGTGACCAAAAGTGCAATTTTTACAGAGTTTTGCTTACTCAAAAGCTTCAATTTTGACCCGTTTCAGGCACAGAAATGACTTTAAACACACTTTTTAGTTAAAAAAGTCATAATTCACATCCAACAGTCATTTAGGGTCAAAAGATTAAATGTTAAAATTTCATCATTATATTCCATTTTGGGAACGTTCGTCATGTCCGGAGTCATCGTTTTTCATCCGAAAATTGATTTTCTGGACTGTACCAAAAATGATTCAAAATGTCAATTGGATCGTGCCTCGTGTTGAATAACCACTTTTTAAACCCTCACAGTGACCAAAATGGCCATTTTTACAGAGTTTTGCTTACTCAAAAGCTTCAATTTTGACCCGTTTCAGGCACAGAAATGACTTTAAACACACTTATTTTAGTTGAAAAAGTCATAATTCACATCCAACAGTCATTTAGAGTCAAAAGATTAAATGTTAAAATTTCATCATAATAGACCATTTTGGGAACGTTCGACATGTCCGGAGTCATCGTTTCTCATCCGAAAATTGATTTTTTGGACTGTACCAAAAATGATTCAAAATGTCAATTGGATTGTGCCTCATGTTGAATAACCACTTTTTAAACCCTCACAGTGACCAAAATTGCCATTTTTACAGAGTTTTGCTTACTCAAAAGCTTTAATTTTGACACGTTTCAGGCACAGAAATGACTTTAAACACACTTATTTTAGTTAAAAAAAGTCATAATTCACATCCAACAGTCATTTAGGGTCAAAAGATTAAATGTTAAAATGTCATCATTATAGACCATTTTGGGAACGTTCGACATGTCCGGAATCATCGTTTTTCATCCGAAAATTGATTTTTCGGACTGTACCAAAAATGATTCAAAATGTCAATTGGATCGTGCCTCATGTTGAATAACCACTTTTTAAACCCTCACAGTGACCAAAATTGCAATTTTTACAGAGCTTTGCATACTCAAAAGCTGCAATTTTGACCCGTTTCATGCACAGAAATGACTTTAAACACACTTATTTTAGTTGAAAAAGTCATAATGCACATCCAACAGTCATTTAGAGTCAAAAGATTAAATGTTAAAATTTCATCATTATAGACCATTTTGGGAACGTTCGACATGTCCGGAGTCATCGTTTTTCATCCGAAAATTGATTTTTTGGACTGTACCAAAAATGATTCAAAATGTCAATTGGATCGTGCCTCATGTTGAATAACCACTTTTTAAACCCTCACAGTGACCAAAATTGCCATTTTTACAGAGTTTTGCTTACTCAAAAGCTTCAATTTTGACCCGTTTCAGGCACAGAAATGACTTTAAACACACTTATTTTATTTGAAAAAGTCATAATTCACATCCAACAGTCATTTAGAGTCAAAAGATTAAATGTTAAAATTTCATCATTATAGACCATTTTGGGAACGTTCGACATGTCCGGAGTCATCGTTTTTCATCCGAAAATTGATTTTTTGGACTGTACCAAAATGATTCAAAATGTCAATTGGATCGTGCCTCATGTTGAAAAACCACTTTTTAAACCCTCACAGTGACCAAAATTGCCATTTTTACAGAGTTTTGCATACTCAAAAGCTACAATTTTGACCCGTTTCAGGCACGGAAATGACTTTAAACACACTTATTTTAGTTGAAAAAGTCATAATGCACATCCAACAGTTATTTAGAGTCAAAAGATTAAATGTTAAAATGTCATCTTTATAGACCATTTTGGGAACGTTCGACATGTCCGGAGTCATCGTTTTTCATCCGAAAATTGATTTTCTGGACTGTACCAAAAATGATTCAAAATGTCAATTGGATCGTGCCTCATGTTGAATAACCACTTTTTAAACCCTCACAGTGACCAAAATGGCCATTTTTACAGAGTTTTGCTTACTCAAAAGCTTCAATTTTGACCCGTTTCAGGCACGGAAATGACTTTAAACACACTTATTTTAGTTGAAAAAGTCATAATTCACACCCAACAGTCATTTAGAGTCAAAAGATTAAATGTTTAAATTTCATTATAATAGACCATTTTGGGAACGTTTGACATGTCCGGAGTCATCGTTTTTCATCCGAAAATTGATTTTTTGGACTGTACCAAAAATGATTCAAAATGTCAATTGGATCGTGCCTCATGTTGAATAACCACTTTTTAAACCATCACAGTGACCAAAAGTGCCATTTTTACAGAGTTTAGCTTACTAAAAAAGCTTCAATTTTGACCCGTTTCAGGCACAGAAATGACTTTAAACACACTTATTTTAGTTGAAAAAGTCATAATTCACATCCAACAGTCATTTAGAGTCAAAAGATTAAATGTTAAAATTTAATCATTATAGACCATTTTGGGAACGTTCGACATGTCCGGAGTCATCGTTTTATATCCGAAAATTGATTTTCTGGACTGTACCAAAAATGATTCAAAATGTCAATTGGATCGTGCCTCATGTTGAAAAACCACTTTTTAAACCCTCACAGTGACCAAAATGGCCATTTTTACAGAGTTTTGCTTACTCAAAAGCTTCAATTTTGACCCGTTTCAGGCACGGAAATGACTTTAAACACACTTATTTTAGTTGAAAAAGTCATAATTCACATCCAACAGTCATTTAGGGTCAAAAGATTAAATGTTAAAATTTCATCATTATAGACCATTTTGGGAACGTTCGACATGTCCAGAGTCATCGTTTTTCATCCGAAAATTGATTTTTTGGACTGTACCAAAAATGATTCAAAAAGTCAATTGGATCGTGCCTCATGTTGAATAACCACTTTTTAAACCCTCACAGTGACCAACATTGCCATTTTTACAGAGTTTTGCATGCTCAAAAGCTACAATTTTGACCCGTTTGAGGCACAGAAATGACTTTAAACACACTTATTTTAGTTGAAAAAGTCATAATGCACATCCAACAGTCATTTATAGTCAAAAGATTAAATGTTAAAATTTCATCATTATAGACCATTTTGGGAACGTTCGACATGTCCGGAGTCATCGTTTTTCATCCGAAAATTGATTTTTTGGACTGTACCAAAAATGATTCAAAATGTCAATTGGATCGTGCCTCATGTTGAATAACCACTTTTTAAACCCTCACAGTGACCAAAATTGCCATTTTTACAGAGTTTTGCTTACTCAAAAGCTTCAACTTTGACCCGTTTCAGGCACAGAAATGACTTTAAACACACTTATTTTATTTGAAAAAGTCATAATTCACATCCAACAGTCATTTAGGGTCAAAAGATTAAATGTTAAAATTTCATCATTATAGACCATTTTGGGAACGTTCGACATGTCCGGAGTCATCGTTTTTCATCCGAAAATTGATTTTTTGGACTGTACCAAAAATGATTCAAAATGTCAATTGGATCAAGCCTCATGTTGAATAACCACTTTTTAAACCCTCACAGTGACCAAAATTGCTATTTTTACAGAGTTTTGCTTACTCAAAAGCTGCAATTTTGACCCGTTTCAGGCACAGAAATGACTTTAAACACACTTATTTTAGTTGAAAAAGTCATAATGCACATCCAACAGTCATTTAGAGTCAAAAGATTAAATGTTAAAATTTCATCATTATAGACCATTTTGGGAACGTTCGACATGTCCGGAGTCATCGTTTTTCATCCGAAAATTGATTTTTTGGACTGTACCAAAAATGATTCAAAATGTCAATTGGATCGTGCCTCATGTTGAATAACCACTTTTTAAACCCTCACAGTGACCAAAATGGCCATTTTTACAGAGTTTTGCTTACTCAAAAGCTTCAATTTTGACCCGTTTCAGGCACGGAAATGACTTTAAACACACTTATTTTAGTTGAAAAAGTCATAATTCACACCCAACAGTCATTTAGAGTCAAAAGATTAAATGTTTAAATTTCATCATAATAGACCATTTTGGGAACGTCTGACATGTCCGGAGTCATCGTTTTTCATCCGAAAATTGATTTTTTTGGACTGTACCAAAAATGATTCAAAATGTCAATTGGATCGTGCCTCATGTTGAATAACCACTTTTTAAACCCTCACAGTGACCAAAATGGCCATTTTTACAGAGTTTTGCTTACTCAATAGCTTCAATTATTTTGACCCGTTTCAGTCACAGAAATGACTTTAAACACACTTATTTTAGTTGAAAAAGTCATAATTCACATCCAACAGTCATTTAGAGTCAAAAGATTAAATGTTAAAATTTCATCATTATAGACCATTTTGGGAACGTTTGACATGTCCGGAGTCATCGTTTTTCATCCGAAAATTGATTTTTTGGACTGTACCAAAAATGATTCAAAATGTCAATTGGATCGTGCCTCATGTTGAATAACCACTTTTTAAACCATCACAGTGACCAAAAGTGCCATTTTTACAGAGTTTAGCTTACTAAAAAAGCTTCAATTTTGACCCGTTTCAGGCACAGAAATGACTTTAAACACACTTATTTTAGTTGAAAAAGTCATAATTCACATCCAACAGTCATTTAGAGTCAAAAGATTAAATGTTAAAATTTAATCATTATAGACCATTTTGGGAACGTTCGACATGTCCGGAGTCATCGTTTTTCATCCGAAAATTTATTTTTTTGGACTGTACCAAAAATGATTCAAAATGTCAATTGGATCGTGCCTCATGTTGAATCATCGTTTTTCATCCGAAAATTGATTTTTTGGACAGTACCAAAAATGATTCAAAATGTCAATTGGATCGTGCCTCATGTTGAATAACCACTTTTTAAACCCTCACAGTGACCAAAATTGCCATTTTTACAGAGTTTTGCATACTCAAAAGCTACAATTTTGACCCGTTTCAGGCACAGAAATGACTTTAAACACACTTATTTTAGTTGAAAAAGTCACAATGCACATCCAACAGTCATTTAGAGTCAAAAGATTAAATGTTAAAATTTCATCATTATAGACCATTTTGGAAACGTTCGACATGTCCGGAGTCATCGTTTTTCATCCGAAAATTGATTTTTTGGACTGTACCAAAAATGATTCAAAATGTCAATTGGATCGTGCCTCATGTTGAATAACCACTTTTTAAACCCTCACAGTGACCAAAAGTGCAATTTTTACAGAGTTTTGCTTACTCAAAAGCTTCAATTTTGACCCGTTTCAGGCACAGAAATGACTTTAAACACACTTTTTAGTTAAAAAAGTCATAATTCACATCCAACAGTCATTTAGGGTCAAAAGATTAAATGTTAAAATTTCATCATTATATTCCATTTTGGGAACGTTCGTCATGTCCGGAGTCATCGTTTTTCATCCGAAAATTGATTTTCTGGACTGTACCAAAAATGATTCAAAATGTCAATTGGATCGTGCCTCGTGTTGAATAACCACTTTTTAAACCCTCACAGTGACCAAAATGGCCATTTTTACAGAGTTTTGCTTACTCAAAAGCTTCAATTTTGACCCGTTTCAGGCACAGAAATGACTTTAAACACACTTATTTTAGTTGAAAAAGTCATAATTCACATCCAACAGTCATTTAGAGTCAAAAGATTAAATGTTAAAATTTCATCATAATAGACCATTTTGGGAACGTTCGACATGTCCGGAGTCATCGTTTCTCATCCGAAAATTGATTTTTTGGACTGTACCAAAAATGATTCAAAATGTCAATTGGATTGTGCCTCATGTTGAATAACCACTTTTTAAACCCTCACAGTGACCAAAATTGCCATTTTTACAGAGTTTTGCTTACTCAAAAGCTTTAATTTTGACACGTTTCAGGCACAGAAATGACTTTAAACACACTTATTTTAGTTAAAAAAAGTCATAATTCACATCCAACAGTCATTTAGGGTCAAAAGATTAAATGTTAAAATGTCATCATTATAGACCATTTTGGGAACGTTCGACATGTCCGGAATCATCGTTTTTCATCCGAAAATTGATTTTTCGGACTGTACCAAAAATGATTCAAAATGTCAATTGGATCGTGCCTCATGTTGAATAACCACTTTTTAAACCCTCACAGTGACCAAAATTGCAATTTTTACAGAGCTTTGCATACTCAAAAGCTGCAATTTTGACCCGTTTCATGCACAGAAATGACTTTAAACACACTTATTTTAGTTGAAAAAGTCATAATGCACATCCAACAGTCATTTAGAGTCAAAAGATTAAATGTTAAAATTTCATCATTATAGACCATTTTGGGAACGTTCGACATGTCCGGAGTCATCGTTTTTCATCCGAAAATTGATTTTTTGGACTGTACCAAAAATGATTCAAAATGTCAATTGGATCGTGCCTCATGTTGAATAACCACTTTTTAAACCCTCACAGTGACCAAAATTGCCATTTTTACAGAGTTTTGCTTACTCAAAAGCTTCAATTTTGACCCGTTTCAGGCACAGAAATGACTTTAAACACACTTATTTTATTTGAAAAAGTCATAATTCACATCCAACAGTCATTTAGAGTCAAAAGATTAAATGTTAAAATTTCATCATTATAGACCATTTTGGGAACGTTCGACATGTCCGGAGTCATCGTTTTTCATCCGAAAATTGATTTTTTGGACTGTACCAAAATGATTCAAAATGTCAATTGGATCGTGCCTCATGTTGAAAAACCACTTTTTAAACCCTCACAGTGACCAAAATTGCCATTTTTACAGAGTTTTGCATACTCAAAAGCTACAATTTTGACCCGTTTCAGGCACGGAAATGACTTTAAACACACTTATTTTAGTTGAAAAAGTCATAATTCACACCCAACAGTCATTTAGAGTCAAAAGATTAAATGTTTAAATTTCATCATAATAGACCATTTTGGGAACGTTCGACATGTCCGGAGTCATCGTTTTTCATCCGAAAATTGATTTTTTTGGACTGTACCAAAAATGATTCAAAATGTCAATTGGATCGTGCCTCATGTTGAATAACCACTTTTTAAACCCTCACAGTGACCAAAATGGCCATTTTTACAGAGTTTTGCTTACTCAAAAGCTTCATTTATTTTGACCCGTTTCAGTCACAGAAATGACTTTAAACACACTTATTTTAGTTGAAAAAGTCATAATTCACATCCAACAGTCATTTAGAGTCAAAAGATTAAATGTTAAAATTTCATCATTATAGACCATTTTGGGAACGTTTGACATGTCCGGAGTCATCGTTTTTCATCCGAAAATTGATTTTTTGGACTGTACCAAAAATGATTCAAAATGTCAATTGGATCGTGCCTCATGTTGAATAACCACTTTTTAAACCATCACAGTGACCAAAAGTGCCATTTTTACAGAGTTTAGCTTACTAAAAAAGCTTCAATTTTGACCCGTTTCAGGCACAGAAATGACTTTAAACACACTTATTTTAGTTGAAAAAGTCATAATTCACATCCAACAGTCATTTAGAGTCAAAAGATTAAATGTTAAAATTTAATCATTATAGACCATTTTGGGGACGTTCGACATGTCCGGAGTCATCGTTTTATATCCGAAAATTGATTTTCTGGACTGTACCAAAAATGATTCAAAATGTCAATTGGATCGTGCCTCATGTTGAAAAACCACTTTTTAAACCCTCACAGTGACCAAAATGGCCATTTTTACAGAGTTTTGCTTACTCAAAAGCTTCAATTTTGACCCGTTTCAGGCACGGAAATGACTTTAAACACACTTATTTTAGTTGAAAAAGTCATAATTCACATCCAACAGTCATTTAGGGTCAAAAGATTAAATGTTAAAATTTCATCATTATAGACCATTTTGGGAACGTTCGACATGTCCAGAGTCATCGTTTTTCATCCGAAAATTGATTTTTTGGACTGTACCAAAAATGATTCAAAAAGTCAATTGGATCGTGCCTCATGTTGAATAACCACTTTTTAAACCCTCACAGTGACCAACATTGCCATTTTTACAGAGTTTTGCATGCTCAAAAGCTACAATTTTGACCCGTTTCAGGCACAGAAATGACTTTAAACACACTTATTTTAGTTGAAAAAGTCATAATGCACATCCAACAGTCATTTAGAGTCAAAAGATTAAATGTTAAAATTTCATCATTATAGACCATTTTGGGAACGTTCGACATGTCCGGAGTCATCGTTTTTCATCCGAAAATTGATTTTTTGGACTGTACCAAAAATGATTCAAAATGTCAATTGGATCGTGCCTCATGTTGAATAACCACTTTTTAAACCCTCACAGTGACCAAAATTGCCATTTTTACAGAGTTTTGCTTACTCAAAAGCTTCAACTTTGACCAGTTTCAGGCACAGAAATGACTTTAAACACACTTATTTTATTTGAAAAAGTCATAATTCACATCCAACAGTCATTTAGGGTCAAAAGATTAAATGTTAAAATTTCATCATTATAGACCATTTTGGGAACGTTCGACATGTCCGGAGTCATCGTTTTTCATCCGAAAATTGATTTTTTGGACTGTACCAAAAATGATTCAAAATGTCAATTGGATCAAGCCTCATGTTGAATAACCACTTTTTAAACCCTCACAGTGACCAAAATTGCTATTTTTACAGAGTTTTGCATACTCAAAAGCTGCAATTTTGACCCGTTTCAGGCACAGAAATGACTTTAAACACACTTATTTTAGTTGAAAAAGTCATAATGCACATCCAACAGTCATTTAGAGTCAAAAGATTAAATGTTAAAATTTCATCATTATAGACCATTTTGGGAACGTTCGACATGTCCGGAGTCATCGTTTTTCATCCGAAAATTGATTTTTTGGACTGTACCAAAAATGATTCAAAATGTCAATTGGATCGTGCCTCATGTTGAATAACCACTTTTTAAACCCTCACAGTGACCAAAATGGCCATTTTTACAGAGTTTTGCTTACTCAAAAGCTTCAATTTTGACCCGTTTCAGGCACGGAAATGACTTTAAACACACTTATTTTAGTTGAAAAAGTCATAATTCACACCCAACAGTCATTTAGAGTCAAAAGATTATATGTTTAAATTTCATCATAATAGACCATTTTGGGAACGTCTGACATGTCCGGAGTCATCGTTTTTCATCCGAAAATTGATTTTTTTGGACTGTACCAAAAATGATTCAAAATGTCAATTGGATCGTGCCTCATGTTGAATAACCACTTTTTAAACCCTCACAGTGACCAAAATGGCCATTTTTACAGAGTTTTGCTTACTCAATAGCTTCAATTATTTTGACCCGTTTCAGTCACAGAAATGACTTTAAACACACTTATTTTAGTTGAAAAAGTCATAATTCACATCCAACAGTCATTTAGAGTCAAAAGATTAAATGTTAAAATTTCATCATTATAGACCATTTTGGGAACGTTTGACATGTCCGGAGTCATCGTTTTTCATCCGAAAATTGATTTTTTGGACTGTACCAAAAATGATTCAAAATGTCAATTGGATCGTGCCTCATGTTGAATAACCACTTTTTAAACCATCACAGTGACCAAAAGTGCCATTTTTACAGAGTTTAGCTTACTAAAAAAGCTTCAATTTTGACCCGTTTCAGGCACAGAAATGACTTTAAACACACTTATTTTAGTTGAAAAAGTCATAATTCACATCCAACAGTCATTTAGAGTCAAAAGATTAAATGTTAAAATTTAATCATTATAGACCATTTTGGGAACGTTCGACATGTCCGGAGTCATCGTTTTTCATCCGAAAATTGATTTTTTTGGACTGTACCAAAAATGATTCAAAATGTCAATTGGATCGTGCCTCATGTTGAATCATCGTTTTTCATCCGAAAATTGATTTTTTGGACAGTACCAAAAATGATTCAAAATGTCAATTGGATCGTGCCTCATGTTGAATAACCACTTTTTAAACCCTCACAGTGACCAAAATTGCCATTTTTACAGAGTTTTGCATACTCAAAAGCTACAATTTTGACCCGTTTCAGGCACAGAAATGACTTTAAACACACTTATTTTAGTTGAAAAAGTCACAATGCACATCCAACAGTCATTTAGAGTCAAAAGATTAAATGTTAAAATTTCATCATTATAGACCATTTTGGAAACGTTCGACATGTCCGGAGTCATCGTTTTTCATCCGAAAATTGATTTTTTGGACTGTACCAAAAATGATTCAAAATGTCAATTGGATCGTGCCTCATGTTGAATAACCACTTTTTAAACCCTCACAGTGACCAAAATGGCCATTTTTACAGAGTTTTGCTTACTCAAAAGCTTCAATTTTGACCCGTTTCAGGCACAGAAATGACTTTAAACACACTTATTTTAGTTGAAAAAGTCATAATTCACATCCAACAGTCATTTAGAGTCAAAAGATTAAATGTTAAAATTTCATCATAATAGACCATTTTGGGAACGTTCGACATGTCCGGAGTCATCGTTTCTCATCCGAAAATTGATTTTTTGGACTGTACCAAAAATGATTCAAAATGTCAATTGGATTGTGCCTCATGTTGAATAACCACTTTTTAAACCCTCATAGTGACCAAAATTGCCATTTTTACAGAGTTTTGCTTACTCAAAAGCTTTAATTTTGACACGTTTCAGGCACAGAAATGACTTTAAACACACTTATTTTAGTTAAAAAAGTCATAATTCACATCCAACAGTCATTTAGGGTCAAAAGATTAAATGTTAAAATGTCATCATTATAGACCATTTTGGGAACGTTCGACATGTCCGGAGTCATCGTTTTTCATCCGAAAATTGATTTTTCGGACTGTACCAAAAATGATTCAAAATGTCAATTGGATCGTGCCTCATGTTGAATAACCACTTTTTAAACCCTCACAGTGACCAAAATTGCCATTTTTACAGAGTTTTGCTTACTCAAAAGCTTCAATTTTGACCCGTTTCAGGCACAGAAATGACTTTAAACACACTTATTTTATTTGAAAAAGTCATAATTCACATCCAACAGTCATTTAGAGTCAAAAGATTAAATGTTAAAATTTCATCATTATAGACCATTTTGGGAACGTTCGACATGTCCGGAGTCATCGTTTTTCATCCGAAAATTGATTTTTTGGACTGTACCAAAATGATTCAAAATGTCAATTGGATCGTGCCTCATGTTGAAAAACCACTTTTTAAACCCTCACAGTGACCAAAATTGCCATTTTTACAGAGTTTTGCATACTCAAAAGCTACAATTTTGACCCGTTTCAGGCACGGAAATGACTTTAAACACACTTATTTTAGTTGAAAAAGTCATAATGCACATCCAACAGTTATTTAGAGTCAAAAGATTAAATGTTAAAATGTCATCTTTATAGACCATTTTGGGAACGTTCGACATGTCCGGAGTCATCGTTTTTCATCCGAAAATTGATTTTCTGGACTGTACCAAAAATGATTCAAAATGTCAATTGGATCGTGCCTCATGTTGAATAACCACTTTTTAAACCCTCACAGTGACCAAAATGGCCATTTTTACAGAGTTTTGCTTACTCAAAAGCTTCAATTTTGACCCGTTTCAGGCACGGAAATGACTTTAAACACACTTATTTTAGTTGAAAAAGTCATAATTCACACCCAACAGTCATTTAGAGTCAAAAGATTAAATGTTTAAATTTCATTATAATAGACCATTTTGGGAACGTTTGACATGTCCGGAGTCATCGTTTTTCATCCGAAAATTGATTTTTTGGACTGTACCAAAAATGATTCAAAATGTCAATTGGATCGTGCCTCATGTTGAATAACCACTTTTTAAACCATCACAGTGACCAAAAGTGCCATTTTTACAGAGTTTAGCTTACTAAAAAAGCTTCAATTTTGACCCGTTTCAGGCACAGAAATGACTTTAAACACACTTATTTTAGTTGAAAAAGTCATAATTCACATCCAACAGTCATTTAGAGTCAAAAGATTAAATGTTAAAATTTAATCATTATAGACCATTTTGGGAACGTTCGACATGTCCGGAGTCATCGTTTTATATCCGAAAATTGATTTTCTGGACTGTACCAAAAATGATTCAAAATGTCAATTGGATCGTGCCTCATGTTGAAAAACCACTTTTTAAACCCTCACAGTGACCAAAATGGCCATTTTTACAGAGTTTTGCTTACTCAAAAGCTTCAATTTTGACCCGTTTCAGGCACGGAAATGACTTTAAACACACTTATTTTAGTTGAAAAAGTCATAATTCACATCCAACAGTCATTTAGGGTCAAAAGATTAAATGTTAAAATTTCATC
The DNA here is from genome assembly GCF_964263255.1 of Lissotriton vulgaris. Lineage (NCBI taxonomy): Eukaryota > Metazoa > Chordata > Amphibia > Caudata > Salamandridae > Lissotriton > Lissotriton vulgaris. The sequence goes on from NW_028242254.1 coordinate 66,864, forward strand.
ATTATAGACCATTTTGGGAACGTTCGACATGTCCAGAGTCATCGTTTTTCATCCGAAAATTGATTTTTTGGACTGTACCAAAAATGATTCAAAAAGTCAATTGGATCGTGCCTCATGTTGAATAACCACTTTTTAAACCCTCACAGTGACCAACATTGCCATTTTTACAGAGTTTTGCATGCTCAAAAGCTACAATTTTGACCCGTTTGAGGCACAGAAATGACTTTAAACACACTTATTTTAGTTGAAAAAGTCATAATGCACATCCAACAGTCATTTATAGTCAAAAGATTAAATGTTAAAATTTCATCATTATAGACCATTTTGGGAACGTTCGACATGTCCGGAGTCATCGTTTTTCATCCGAAAATTGATTTTTTGGACTGTACCAAAAATGATTCAAAATGTCAATTGGATCGTGCCTCATGTTGAATAACCACTTTTTAAACCCTCACAGTGACCAAAATTGCCATTTTTACAGAGTTTTGCTTACTCAAAAGCTTCAACTTTGACCCGTTTCAGGCACAGAAATGACTTTAAACACACTTATTTTATTTGAAAAAGTCATAATTCACATCCAACAGTCATTTAGGGTCAAAAGATTAAATGTTAAAATTTCATCATTATAGACCATTTTGGGAACGTTCGACATGTCCGGAGTCATCGTTTTTCATCCGAAAATTGATTTTTTGGACTGTACCAAAAATGATTCAAAATGTCAATTGGATCAAGCCTCATGTTGAATAACCACTTTTTAAACCCTCACAGTGACCAAAATTGCTATTTTTACAGAGTTTTGCTTACTCAAAAGCTGCAATTTTGACCCGTTTCAGGCACAGAAATGACTTTAAACACACTTATTTTAGTTGAAAAAGTCATAATGCACATCCAACAGTCATTTAGAGTCAAAAGATTAAATGTTAAAATTTCATCATTATAGACCATTTTGGGAACGTTCGACATGTCCGGAGTCATCGTTTTTCATCCGAAAATTGATTTTTTGGACTGTACCAAAAATGATTCAAAATGTCAATTGGATCGTGCCTCATGTTGAATAACCACTTTTTAAACCCTCACAGTGACCAAAATGGCCATTTTTACAGAGTTTTGCTTACTCAAAAGCTTCAATTTTGACCCGTTTCAGGCACGGAAATGACTTTAAACACACTTATTTTAGTTGAAAAAGTCATAATTCACACCCAACAGTCATTTAGAGTCAAAAGATTAAATGTTTAAATTTCATCATAATAGACCATTTTGGGAACGTCTGACATGTCCGGAGTCATCGTTTTTCATCCGAAAATTGATTTTTTTGGACTGTACCAAAAATGATTCAAAATGTCAATTGGATCGTGCCTCATGTTGAATAACCACTTTTTAAACCCTCACAGTGACCAAAATGGCCATTTTTACAGAGTTTTGCTTACTCAATAGCTTCAATTATTTTGACCCGTTTCAGTCACAGAAATGACTTTAAACACACTTATTTTAGTTGAAAAAGTCATAATTCACATCCAACAGTCATTTAGAGTCAAAAGATTAAATGTTAAAATTTCATCATTATAGACCATTTTGGGAACGTTTGACATGTCCGGAGTCATCGTTTTTCATCCGAAAATTGATTTTTTGGACTGTACCAAAAATGATTCAAAATGTCAATTGGATCGTGCCTCATGTTGAATAACCACTTTTTAAACCATCACAGTGACCAAAAGTGCCATTTTTACAGAGTTTAGCTTACTAAAAAAGCTTCAATTTTGACCCGTTTCAGGCACAGAAATGACTTTAAACACACTTATTTTAGTTGAAAAAGTCATAATTCACATCCAACAGTCATTTAGAGTCAAAAGATTAAATGTTAAAATTTAATCATTATAGACCATTTTGGGAACGTTCGACATGTCCGGAGTCATCGTTTTTCATCCGAAAATTTATTTTTTTGGACTGTACCAAAAATGATTCAAAATGTCAATTGGATCGTGCCTCATGTTGAATCATCGTTTTTCATCCGAAAATTGATTTTTTGGACAGTACCAAAAATGATTCAAAATGTCAATTGGATCGTGCCTCATGTTGAATAACCACTTTTTAAACCCTCACAGTGACCAAAATTGCCATTTTTACAGAGTTTTGCATACTCAAAAGCTACAATTTTGACCCGTTTCAGGCACAGAAATGACTTTAAACACACTTATTTTAGTTGAAAAAGTCACAATGCACATCCAACAGTCATTTAGAGTCAAAAGATTAAATGTTAAAATTTCATCATTATAGACCATTTTGGAAACGTTCGACATGTCCGGAGTCATCGTTTTTCATCCGAAAATTGATTTTTTGGACTGTACCAAAAATGATTCAAAATGTCAATTGGATCGTGCCTCATGTTGAATAACCACTTTTTAAACCCTCACAGTGACCAAAAGTGCAATTTTTACAGAGTTTTGCTTACTCAAAAGCTTCAATTTTGACCCGTTTCAGGCACAGAAATGACTTTAAACACACTTTTTAGTTAAAAAAGTCATAATTCACATCCAACAGTCATTTAGGGTCAAAAGATTAAATGTTAAAATTTCATCATTATATTCCATTTTGGGAACGTTCGTCATGTCCGGAGTCATCGTTTTTCATCCGAAAATTGATTTTCTGGACTGTACCAAAAATGATTCAAAATGTCAATTGGATCGTGCCTCGTGTTGAATAACCACTTTTTAAACCCTCACAGTGACCAAAATGGCCATTTTTACAGAGTTTTGCTTACTCAAAAGCTTCAATTTTGACCCGTTTCAGGCACAGAAATGACTTTAAACACACTTATTTTAGTTGAAAAAGTCATAATTCACATCCAACAGTCATTTAGAGTCAAAAGATTAAATGTTAAAATTTCATCATAATAGACCATTTTGGGAACGTTCGACATGTCCGGAGTCATCGTTTCTCATCCGAAAATTGATTTTTTGGACTGTACCAAAAATGATTCAAAATGTCAATTGGATTGTGCCTCATGTTGAATAACCACTTTTTAAACCCTCACAGTGACCAAAATTGCCATTTTTACAGAGTTTTGCTTACTCAAAAGCTTTAATTTTGACACGTTTCAGGCACAGAAATGACTTTAAACACACTTATTTTAGTTAAAAAAAGTCATAATTCACATCCAACAGTCATTTAGGGTCAAAAGATTAAATGTTAAAATGTCATCATTATAGACCATTTTGGGAACGTTCGACATGTCCGGAATCATCGTTTTTCATCCGAAAATTGATTTTTCGGACTGTACCAAAAATGATTCAAAATGTCAATTGGATCGTGCCTCATGTTGAATAACCACTTTTTAAACCCTCACAGTGACCAAAATTGCAATTTTTACAGAGCTTTGCATACTCAAAAGCTGCAATTTTGACCCGTTTCATGCACAGAAATGACTTTAAACACACTTATTTTAGTTGAAAAAGTCATAATGCACATCCAACAGTCATTTAGAGTCAAAAGATTAAATGTTAAAATTTCATCATTATAGACCATTTTGGGAACGTTCGACATGTCCGGAGTCATCGTTTTTCATCCGAAAATTGATTTTTTGGACTGTACCAAAAATGATTCAAAATGTCAATTGGATCGTGCCTCATGTTGAATAACCACTTTTTAAACCCTCACAGTGACCAAAATTGCCATTTTTACAGAGTTTTGCTTACTCAAAAGCTTCAATTTTGACCCGTTTCAGGCACAGAAATGACTTTAAACACACTTATTTTATTTGAAAAAGTCATAATTCACATCCAACAGTCATTTAGAGTCAAAAGATTAAATGTTAAAATTTCATCATTATAGACCATTTTGGGAACGTTCGACATGTCCGGAGTCATCGTTTTTCATCCGAAAATTGATTTTTTGGACTGTACCAAAATGATTCAAAATGTCAATTGGATCGTGCCTCATGTTGAAAAACCACTTTTTAAACCCTCACAGTGACCAAAATTGCCATTTTTACAGAGTTTTGCATACTCAAAAGCTACAATTTTGACCCGTTTCAGGCACGGAAATGACTTTAAACACACTTATTTTAGTTGAAAAAGTCATAATTCACACCCAACAGTCATTTAGAGTCAAAAGATTAAATGTTTAAATTTCATCATAATAGACCATTTTGGGAACGTTCGACATGTCCGGAGTCATCGTTTTTCATCCGAAAATTGATTTTTTTGGACTGTACCAAAAATGATTCAAAATGTCAATTGGATCGTGCCTCATGTTGAATAACCACTTTTTAAACCCTCACAGTGACCAAAATGGCCATTTTTACAGAGTTTTGCTTACTCAAAAGCTTCATTTATTTTGACCCGTTTCAGTCACAGAAATGACTTTAAACACACTTATTTTAGTTGAAAAAGTCATAATTCACATCCAACAGTCATTTAGAGTCAAAAGATTAAATGTTAAAATTTCATCATTATAGACCATTTTGGGAACGTTTGACATGTCCGGAGTCATCGTTTTTCATCCGAAAATTGATTTTTTGGACTGTACCAAAAATGATTCAAAATGTCAATTGGATCGTGCCTCATGTTGAATAACCACTTTTTAAACCATCACAGTGACCAAAAGTGCCATTTTTACAGAGTTTAGCTTACTAAAAAAGCTTCAATTTTGACCCGTTTCAGGCACAGAAATGACTTTAAACACACTTATTTTAGTTGAAAAAGTCATAATTCACATCCAACAGTCATTTAGAGTCAAAAGATTAAATGTTAAAATTTAATCATTATAGACCATTTTGGGGACGTTCGACATGTCCGGAGTCATCGTTTTATATCCGAAAATTGATTTTCTGGACTGTACCAAAAATGATTCAAAATGTCAATTGGATCGTGCCTCATGTTGAAAAACCACTTTTTAAACCCTCACAGTGACCAAAATGGCCATTTTTACAGAGTTTTGCTTACTCAAAAGCTTCAATTTTGACCCGTTTCAGGCACGGAAATGACTTTAAACACACTTATTTTAGTTGAAAAAGTCATAATTCACATCCAACAGTCATTTAGGGTCAAAAGATTAAATGTTAAAATTTCATCATTATAGACCATTTTGGGAACGTTCGACATGTCCAGAGTCATCGTTTTTCATCCGAAAATTGATTTTTTGGACTGTACCAAAAATGATTCAAAAAGTCAATTGGATCGTGCCTCATGTTGAATAACCACTTTTTAAACCCTCACAGTGACCAACATTGCCATTTTTACAGAGTTTTGCATGCTCAAAAGCTACAATTTTGACCCGTTTCAGGCACAGAAATGACTTTAAACACACTTATTTTAGTTGAAAAAGTCATAATGCACATCCAACAGTCATTTAGAGTCAAAAGATTAAATGTTAAAATTTCATCATTATAGACCATTTTGGGAACGTTCGACATGTCCGGAGTCATCGTTTTTCATCCGAAAATTGATTTTTTGGACTGTACCAAAAATGATTCAAAATGTCAATTGGATCGTGCCTCATGTTGAATAACCACTTTTTAAACCCTCACAGTGACCAAAATTGCCATTTTTACAGAGTTTTGCTTACTCAAAAGCTTCAACTTTGACCAGTTTCAGGCACAGAAATGACTTTAAACACACTTATTTTATTTGAAAAAGTCATAATTCACATCCAACAGTCATTTAGGGTCAAAAGATTAAATGTTAAAATTTCATCATTATAGACCATTTTGGGAACGTTCGACATGTCCGGAGTCATCGTTTTTCATCCGAAAATTGATTTTTTGGACTGTACCAAAAATGATTCAAAATGTCAATTGGATCAAGCCTCATGTTGAATAACCACTTTTTAAACCCTCACAGTGACCAAAATTGCTATTTTTACAGAGTTTTGCATACTCAAAAGCTGCAATTTTGACCCGTTTCAGGCACAGAAATGACTTTAAACACACTTATTTTAGTTGAAAAAGTCATAATGCACATCCAACAGTCATTTAGAGTCAAAAGATTAAATGTTAAAATTTCATCATTATAGACCATTTTGGGAACGTTCGACATGTCCGGAGTCATCGTTTTTCATCCGAAAATTGATTTTTTGGACTGTACCAAAAATGATTCAAAATGTCAATTGGATCGTGCCTCATGTTGAATAACCACTTTTTAAACCCTCACAGTGACCAAAATGGCCATTTTTACAGAGTTTTGCTTACTCAAAAGCTTCAATTTTGACCCGTTTCAGGCACGGAAATGACTTTAAACACACTTATTTTAGTTGAAAAAGTCATAATTCACACCCAACAGTCATTTAGAGTCAAAAGATTATATGTTTAAATTTCATCATAATAGACCATTTTGGGAACGTCTGACATGTCCGGAGTCATCGTTTTTCATCCGAAAATTGATTTTTTTGGACTGTACCAAAAATGATTCAAAATGTCAATTGGATCGTGCCTCATGTTGAATAACCACTTTTTAAACCCTCACAGTGACCAAAATGGCCATTTTTACAGAGTTTTGCTTACTCAATAGCTTCAATTATTTTGACCCGTTTCAGTCACAGAAATGACTTTAAACACACTTATTTTAGTTGAAAAAGTCATAATTCACATCCAACAGTCATTTAGAGTCAAAAGATTAAATGTTAAAATTTCATCATTATAGACCATTTTGGGAACGTTTGACATGTCCGGAGTCATCGTTTTTCATCCGAAAATTGATTTTTTGGACTGTACCAAAAATGATTCAAAATGTCAATTGGATCGTGCCTCATGTTGAATAACCACTTTTTAAACCATCACAGTGACCAAAAGTGCCATTTTTACAGAGTTTAGCTTACTAAAAAAGCTTCAATTTTGACCCGTTTCAGGCACAGAAATGACTTTAAACACACTTATTTTAGTTGAAAAAGTCATAATTCACATCCAACAGTCATTTAGAGTCAAAAGATTAAATGTTAAAATTTAATCATTATAGACCATTTTGGGAACGTTCGACATGTCCGGAGTCATCGTTTTTCATCCGAAAATTGATTTTTTTGGACTGTACCAAAAATGATTCAAAATGTCAATTGGATCGTGCCTCATGTTGAATCATCGTTTTTCATCCGAAAATTGATTTTTTGGACAGTACCAAAAATGATTCAAAATGTCAATTGGATCGTGCCTCATGTTGAATAACCACTTTTTAAACCCTCACAGTGACCAAAATTGCCATTTTTACAGAGTTTTGCATACTCAAAAGCTACAATTTTGACCCGTTTCAGGCACAGAAATGACTTTAAACACACTTATTTTAGTTGAAAAAGTCACAATGCACATCCAACAGTCATTTAGAGTCAAAAGATTAAATGTTAAAATTTCATCATTATAGACCATTTTGGAAACGTTCGACATGTCCGGAGTCATCGTTTTTCATCCGAAAATTGATTTTTTGGACTGTACCAAAAATGATTCAAAATGTCAATTGGATCGTGCCTCATGTTGAATAACCACTTTTTAAACCCTCACAGTGACCAAAATGGCCATTTTTACAGAGTTTTGCTTACTCAAAAGCTTCAATTTTGACCCGTTTCAGGCACAGAAATGACTTTAAACACACTTATTTTAGTTGAAAAAGTCATAATTCACATCCAACAGTCATTTAGAGTCAAAAGATTAAATGTTAAAATTTCATCATAATAGACCATTTTGGGAACGTTCGACATGTCCGGAGTCATCGTTTCTCATCCGAAAATTGATTTTTTGGACTGTACCAAAAATGATTCAAAATGTCAATTGGATTGTGCCTCATGTTGAATAACCACTTTTTAAACCCTCATAGTGACCAAAATTGCCATTTTTACAGAGTTTTGCTTACTCAAAAGCTTTAATTTTGACACGTTTCAGGCACAGAAATGACTTTAAACACACTTATTTTAGTTAAAAAAGTCATAATTCACATCCAACAGTCATTTAGGGTCAAAAGATTAAATGTTAAAATGTCATCATTATAGACCATTTTGGGAACGTTCGACATGTCCGGAGTCATCGTTTTTCATCCGAAAATTGATTTTTCGGACTGTACCAAAAATGATTCAAAATGTCAATTGGATCGTGCCTCATGTTGAATAACCACTTTTTAAACCCTCACAGTGACCAAAATTGCAATTTTTACAGAGCTTTGCATACTCAAAAGCTGCAATTTTGACCCGTTTCATGCACAGAAATGACTTTAAACACACTTATTTTAGTTGAAAAAGTCATAATGCACATCCAACAGTCATTTAGAGTCAAAAGATTAAATGTTAAAATTTCATCATTATAGACCATTTTGGGAACGTTCGACATGTCCGGAGTCATCGTTTTTCATCCGAAAATTGATTTTTTGGACTGTACCAAAAATGATTCAAAATGTCAATTGGATCGTGCCTCATGTTGAATAACCACTTTTTAAACCCTCACAGTGACCAAAATTGCCATTTTTACAGAGTTTTGCTTACTCAAAAGCTTCAATTTTGACCCGTTTCAGGCACAGAAATGACTTTAAACACACTTATTTTATTTGAAAAAGTCATAATTCACATCCAACAGTCATTTAGAGTCAAAAGATTAAATGTTAAAATTTCATCATTATAGACCATTTTGGGAACGTTCGACATGTCCGGAGTCATCGTTTTTCATCCGAAAATTGATTTTTTGGACTGTACCAAAATGATTCAAAATGTCAATTGGATCGTGCCTCATGTTGAAAAACCACTTTTTAAACCCTCACAGTGACCAAAATTGCCATTTTTACAGAGTTTTGCATACTCAAAAGCTACAATTTTGACCCGTTTCAGGCACGGAAATGACTTTAAACACACTTATTTTAGTTGAAAAAGTCATAATGCACATCCAACAGTCATTTAGAGTCAAAAGATTAAATGTTAAAATGTCATCTTTATAGACCATTTTGGGAACGTTCTACATGTCCGGAGTCATCGTTTTTCATCCGAAAATTGATTTTCTGGACTGTACCAAAAATGATTCAAAATGTCAATTGGATCGTGCCTCATGTTGAATAACCACTTTTTAAACCCTCACAGTGACCAAAATGGCCATTTTTACAGAGTTTTGCTTACTCAAAAGCTTCAATTTTGACCCGTTTCAGGCACGGAAATGACTTTAAACACACTTATTTTAGTTGAAAAAGTCATAATACACACCCAACAGTCATTTAGAGTCAAAAGATTAAATGTTTAAATTTCATCATAATAGACCATTTTGGGAACGTTCGACATGTCCGGAGTCATCGTTTTTCATCCGAAAATTGATTTTTTTGGACTGTACCAAAAATGATTCAAAATGTCAATTTGATCGTGCCTCATGTTGAATAACCACTTTTTAAACCCTCACAGTGACCAAAATGGCCATTTTTACAGAGTTTTGCTTACTCAAAAGCTTCATTTATTTTGACCCGTTTCAGTCACAGAAATGACTTTAAACACACTTATTTTAGTTGAAAAAGTCATAATTCACATCCAACAGTCATTTAGAGTCAAAAGATTAAATGTTAAAATTTCATCATTATAGACCATTTTGGGAACGTTCGACATGTCCGGAGTCATCGTTTTTCATCCGAAAATTGATTTTTTGGACAGTACCAAAAATGATTCAAAATGTCAATTGGATCGTGCCTCATGTTGAATAACCACTTTTTAAACCCTCACAGTGACCAAAATTGCCATTTTTACAGAGTTTTGCATACTCAAAAGCTACAATTTTGACCCGTTTCAGGCACAGAAATGACTTTAAACACACTTATTTTAGTTGAAAAAGTCACAATGCACATCCAACAGTCATTTAGAGTCAAAAGATTAAATGTTAAAATTTCATCATTATAGACCATTTTGGGAACGTTCGACATGTCCGGAGTCATCGTTTTTCATCCGAAAATTGATTTTTTGGACTGTACCAAAATGATTCAAAATGTCAATTGGATCGTGCCTCATGTTGAAAAACCACTTTTTAAACCCTCACAGTGACCAAAATTGCCATTTTTACAGAGTTTTGCATACTCAAAAGCTACAATTTTGACCCGTTTCAGGCACGGAAATGACTTTAAACACACTTATTTTAGTTGAAAAAGTCATAATGCACATCCAACAGTCATTTAGAGTCAAAAGATTAAATGTTAAAATGTCATCTTTATAGACCATTTTGGGAACGTTCTACATGTCCGGAGTCATCGTTTTTCATCCGAAAATTGATTTTCTGGACTGTACCAAAAATGATTCAAAATGTCAATTGGATCGTGCCTCATGTTGAATAACCACTTTTTAAACCCTCACAGTGACCAAAATGGCCATTTTTACAGAGTTTTGCTTACTCAAAAGCTTCAATTTTGACCCGTTTCAGGCACGGAAATGACTTTAAACACACTTATTTTAGTTGAAAAAGTCATAATACACACCCAACAGTCATTTAGAGTCAAAAGATTAAATGTTTAAATTTCATCATAATAGACCATTTTGGGAACGTTCGACATGTCCGGAGTCATCGTTTTTCATCCGAAAATTGATTTTTTTGGACTGTACCAAAAATGATTCAAAATGTCAATTTGATCGTGCCTCATGTTGAATAACCACTTTTTAAACCCTCACAGTGACCAAAATGGCCATTTTTACAGAGTTTTGCTTACTCAAAAGCTTCATTTATTTTGACCCGTTTCAGTCACAGAAATGACTTTAAACACACTTATTTTAGTTGAAAAAGTCATAATTCACATCCAACAGTCATTTAGAGTCAAAAGATTAAATGTTAAAATTTCATCATTATAGACCATTTTGGGAACGTTCGACATGTCCGGAGTCATCGTTTTTCATCCGAAAATTGATTTTTTGGACAGTACCAAAAATGATTCAAAATGTCAATTGGATCGTGCCTCATGTTGAATAACCACTTTTTAAACCCTCACAGTGACCAAAATTGCCATTTTTACAGAGTTTTGCATACTCAAAAGCTACAATTTTGACCCGTTTCAGGCACAGAAATGACTTTAAACACACTTATTTTAGTTGAAAAAGTCACAATGCACATCCAACAGTCATTTAGAGTCAAAAGATTAAATGTTAAAATTTCATCATTATAGACCATTTTGGAAACGTTCGACATGTCCGGAGTCATCGTTTTTCATCCGAAAATTGATTTTTTGGACTGTACCAAAAATGATTCAAAATGTCAATTGGATCGTGCCTCATGTTGAATAACCACTTTTTAAACCCTCACAGTGACCAAAAGTGCAATTTTTACAGAGTTTTGCTTACTCAAAAGCTTCAATTTTGACCCGTTTCAGGCACAGAAATGACTTTAAACACACTTATTTTAATTGAAAAAGTCATAATTCACATCCAATAGTCATTTAGAGTCAAAAGATTAAATGTTAAAATGTCATCATTATAGACCATTTTGGGAACGTTCGACATGTCCGGAGTCATCGTTTTTCACCCGAAAATAGATTTTCTGGACTGTACCAAAAATGATTCAAAATGTCAATTGGATCGTGCCTCATGTTGAATAACCACTTTTTAAACCCTCACAGTGACCAAAATTGCCATTTTTACAGAGTTTTGCTTACTCAAAAGCTTTAATTTTGACACGTTTCAGGCACAGAAATGACTTTAAACACACTTATTTTAGTTAAAAAAGTCATAATTCACATCCAACAGTCATTTAGGGTCAAAAGATTAAATGTTAAAATGTCATCATTATAGACCATTTTGGGAACGTTCGACATGTCTGGAGTCATCGTTTTTCATCCGAAAATTGATTTTTTGGACTGTACCAAAAATGATTCAAAATGTCAATTGGATCGTGCCTCATGTTGAATAACCACTTTTTAAACCCTCACAGTGACCAAAATTGCAATTTTTACAGAGCTTTGCATACTCAAAAGCTGCAATTTTGACCCGTTTCAGGCACAGAAATGACTTTAAACACACTTATTTTAGTTGAAAAAGTCATAATGCACATCCAACAGTCATTTAGAGTCAAAAGATTAAATGTTAAAATTTCATCATTATAGACCATTTTGGGAACGTTCGACATGTCCGGAGTCATCGTTTTTCATCCGAAAATTGATTTTTTGGACTGTACCAAAAATGATTCAAAATGTCAATTGGATCGTGCCTCATGTTGAATAACCACTTTTTAAACCCTCACAGTGACCAAAATGGCCATTTTTACAGAGTTTTGCTTACTCAAAAGCTTCAATTTTGACCCGTTTCAGGCACGGAAATGACTTTAAACACACTTATTTTAGTTGAAAAAGTCATAATTCACATCCAACAGTCATTTAGAGTCAAAAGATTAAATGTTAAAATTTCCTCATTATAGACCATTTTGGGAACGTTCGACATGTCCAGAGTCATCGTTTTTCATCTGAAAATTGATTTTTTGGACTGTACCAAAAATGATTCAAAAAGTCAATTGGATCGTGCCTCATGTTGAATAACCACTTTTTAAGCCCTCACAGTGACCAACATTGCCATTTTTACAGAGTTTTGCATGCTCAAAAGCTACAATTTTGACCCGTTTCAGGCACAGAAATGACTTTAAACACACTTATTTTAGTTGAAAAAGTCATAATGCACATCCAACAGTCATTTAGAGTCAAAAGATTAAATGTTAAAATTTCATCATTATAGACCATTTTGGGAACGTTCGACATGTCCGGAGTCATCGTTTTTCATTTGAAAATTGATTTTTTGGACTGTACCAAAAATGATTCAAAATGTCAATTGGATCGTGCTCATGTTGAATAACCACTTTTTAAACCCTCACAGTGACCAAAATTGCCATTTTTACAGAGTTTTGCTTACTCAAAAGCTTCAACTTTGACCCGTTTCAGGCACAGAAATGACTTTAAACACACTTTTTAGTTAAAAAAGTCATAATTCACATCCAACAGTCATTTAGGGTCAAAAGATTAAATGTTAAAATTTCATCATTATATTCCATTTTGGGAACGTTCGACATGTCCGGAGTCATCGTTTTTCATCCGAAAATTGATTTTTTGGACTGTACCAAAAATGATTCAAAATGTCAATTGGATCGTGCCTCATGTTGAATAACCACTTTTTAAACCCTCACAGTGACCAAAATTGCCATTTTTACAGAGTTTTGCTTACTCAAAAGCTTTAATTTTGACACGTTTCAGGCACAGAAATGACTTTGAACACACTTATTTTAGTTGAAAAAGTCATAATGCACATCCAACAGTCATTTAGAGTCAAAAGATTAAATGTTAAAATTTCATCATTACAGACCATTTTGGGAACGTTCGACATGTCCGGAGTCATCGTTTTTCATCCGAAAATTGATTTTTTGGACTGTACCAAAAATGATTCAAAATGTCAATTGGATCGTGCCTCATGTTGAATAACCACTTTTTAAACCCTCACAGTGACCAAAATTGCCATTTTTACAGAGTTTTGCTTACTCAAAAGCTTTAATTTTGACACGTTTCAGGCACAGAAATGACTTTAAACACACTTATTTTAGTTAAAAAAGTCATAATTCACATCCAACAGTCATTTAGGGTCAAAAGATTAAATGTTAAAATGTCATCATTATAGACCATTTTGGGAACGTTCGACATGTCCGGAGTCATCGTTTTTCATCCGAAAATTGATTTTTCGGACTGTACCAAAAATGATTCAAAATGTCAATTGGATCGTGCCTCATGTTGAATAACCACTTTTTAAACCCTCACAGTGACCAAAATTGCAATTTTTACAGAGCTTTGCATACTCAAAAGCTGCAATTTTGACCCGTTTCATGCACAGAAATGACTTAAAACACACTTATTTTAGTTGAAAAAGTCATAATGCACATCCAACAGTCATTTAGAGTCAAAAGATTAAATGTTAAAATTTCATCATTATAGACCATTTTGGGAACGTTCGACATGTCCGGAGTCATCGTTTTTCATCCGAAAATTGATTTTTTGGACTGTACCAAAAATGATTCAAAATGTCAATTGGATCGTGCCTCATGTTGAATAACCACTTTTTAAACCCTCACAGTGACCAAAATTGCCATTTTTACAGAGTTTTGCTTACTCAAAAGCTTCAATTTTGACCCGTTTCAGGCACAGAAATGACTTTAAACACACTTATTTTATTTGAAAAAGTCATAATTCACATCCAACAGTCATTTAGAGTCAAAAGATTAAATGTTAAAATTTCATCATTATAGACCATTTTGGGAACGTTCGACATGTCCGGAGTCATCGTTTTTCATCCGAAAATTGATTTTTTGGACTGTACCAAAATGATTCAAAATGTCAATTGGATCGTGCCTCATGTTGAAAAACCACTTTTTAAACCCTCACAGTGACCAAAATTGCCATTTTTACAGAGTTTTGCATACTCAAAAGCTACAATTTTGACCCGTTTCAGGCACGGAAATGACTTTAAACACACTTATTTTAGTTGAAAAAGTCATAATGCACATCCAACAGTCATTTAGAGTCAAAAGATTAAATGTTAAAATGTCATCTTTATAGACCATTTTGGGAACGTTCGACATGTCCGGAGTCATCGTTTTTCATCCGAAAATTGATTTTCTGGACTGTACCAAAAATGATTCAAAATGTCAATTGGATCGTGCCTCATGTTGAATAACCACTTTTTAAACCCTCACAGTGACCAAAATGGCCATTTTTACAGAGTTTTGCTTACTCAAAAGCTTCAATTTTGACCCGTTTCAGGCACGGAAATGACTTTAAACACACTTATTTTAGTTGAAAAAGTCATAATTCACACCCAACAGTCATTTAGAGTCAAAAGATTAAATGTTTAAATTTCATCATAATAGACCATTTTGGGAACGTTCGACATGTCCGGAGTCATCGTTTTTCATCCGAAAATTGATTTTTTTGGACTGTACCAAAAATGATTCAAAATGTCAATTGGATCGTGCCTCATGTTGAATAACCACTTTTTAAACCCTCACAGTGACCAAAATGGCCATTTTTACAGAGTTTTGCTTACTCAAAAGCTTCATTTATTTTGACCCGTTTCAGTCACAGAAATGACTTTAAACACACTTATTTTAGTTGAAAAAGTCATAATTCACATCCAACAGTCATTTAGAGTCAAAAGATTAAATGTTAAAATTTCATCATTATAGACCATTTTGGGAACGTTTGACATGTCCGGAGTCATCGTTTTTCATCCGAAAATTGATTTTTTGGACTGTACCAAAAATGATTCAAAATGTCAATTGGATCGTGCCTCATGTTGAATAACCACTTTTTAAACCATCACAGTGACCAAAAGTGCCATTTTTACAGAGTTTAGCTTACTAAAAAAGCTTCAATTTTGACCCTTTTCAGGCACAGAAATGACTTTAAACACACTTATTTTAGTTGAAAAAGTCATAATTCACATCCAACAGTCATTTAGAGTCAAAAGATTAAATGTTAAAATTTAATCATTATAGACCATTTTGGGAACGTTCGACATGTCCGGAGTCATCGTTTTTCATCCGAAAATTGATTTTTTGGAAAGTACCAAAAATGATTCAAAATGTCAATTGGATCGTGCCTCATGTTGAATAACCACTTTTTAAACCCTCACAGTGACCAAAATTGCCATTTTTACAGAGTTTTGCATACTCAAAAGCTACAATTTTGACCCGTTTCAGGCACAGAAATGACTTTAAACACACTTATTTTAGTTGAAAAAGTCACAATGCACATCCAACAGTCATTTAGAGTCAAAAGATTAAATGTTAAAATTTCATCATTATAGACCATTTTGGAAACGTTCGACATGTCCGGAGTCATCGTTTTTCATCCGAAAATTGATTTTTTGGACTGTACCAAAAATGATTCAAAATGTCAATTGGATCGTGCCTCATGTTGAATAACCACTTTTTAAACCCTCACAGTGACCAAAAGTGCAATTTTTACAGAGTTTTGCTTACTCAAAAGCTTCAATTTTGACCCGTTTCAGGCACAGAAATGACTTTAAACACACTTATTTTAATTGAAAAAGTCATAATTCACATCCAATAGTCATTTAGAGTCAAAAGATTAAATGTTAAAATGTCATCATTATAGACCATTTTGGGAACGTTCGACATGTCCGGAGTCATCGTTTTTCACCCGAAAATTGATTTTCTGGACTGTACCAAAAATGATTCAAAATGTCAATTGGATCGTGCCTCATGTTGAATAACCACTTTTTAAACCCTCACAGTGACCAAAATTGCCATTTTTACAGAGTTTTGCTTACTCAAAAGCTTTAATTTTGACACGTTTCAGGCACAGAAATGACTTTAAACACACTTATTTTAGTTTAAAAAGTCATAATTCACATCCAACAGTCATTTAGGGTCAAAAGATTAAATGTTAAAATGTCATCATTATAGACCATTTTGGGAACGTTCGACATGTCCGGAGTCATCGTTTTTCATCCGAAAATTGATTTTTTGGACTGTACCAAAAATGATTCAAAATGTCAATTGGATCGTGCCTCATGTTGAATAACCACTTTTTAAACCCTCACAGTGACCAAAATTGCAATTTTTACAGAGCTTTGCATACTCAAAAGCTGCAATTTTGACCCATTTCAGGCACAGAAATGACTTTAAACACACTTATTTTAGTTGAAAAAGTCATAATGCACATCCAACAGTCATTTAGAGTCAAAAGATTAAATGTTAAAATTTCATCATTATAGACCATTTTGGGAACGTTCGACATGTCCGGAGTCATCGTTTTTCATCCGAAAATTGATTTTTTGGACTGTACCAAAAATGATTCAAAATGTCAATTGGATCGTGCCTCATGTTGAATAACCACTTTTTAAACCCTCACAGTGACCAAAATGGCCATTTTTACAGAGTTTTGCTTACTCAAAAGCTTCAATTTTGACCCGTTTCAGGCACGGAAATGACTTTAAACACACTTATTTTAGTTGAAAAAGTCATAATTCACATCCAACAGTCATTTAGAGTCAAAAGATTAAATGTTAAAATTTCCTTATTATAGACCATTTTGGGAACGTTCGACATGTCCAGAGTCATCGTTTTTCATCCGAAAATTGATTTTTTGGACTGTACCAAAAATGATTCAAAAAGTCAATTGGATCGTGCCTCATGTTGAATAACCACTTTTTAAGCCCTCACAGTGACCAACATTGCCATTTTTACAGAGTTTTGCATGCTCAAAAGCTACAATTTTGACCCGTTTCAGGCACAGAAATGACTTTAAACACACTTATTTTAGTTGAAAAAGTCATAATGCACATCCAACAGTCATTTAGAGTCAAAAGATTAAATGTTAAAATTTCATCATTATAGACCATTTTGGGAACGTTCGACATGTCCGGAGTCATCGTTTTTCATTTGAAAATTGATTTTTTGGACTGTACCAAAAATGATTCAAAATGTCAATTGGATCGTGCCTCATGTTGAATAACCACTTTTTAAACCCTCACAGTGACCAAAATTGCCATTTTTACAGAGTTTTGCTTACTCAAAAGCTTCAACTTTGACCCGTTTCAGGCACAGAAATGACTTTAAACACACTTTTTAGTTAAAAAAGTCATAATTCACATCCAACAGTCATTTAGGGTCAAAAGATTAAATGTTAAAATTTCATCATTATATTCCATTTTGGGAACGTTCGACATGTCCGGAGTCATCGTTTCTCATCCGAAAATTGATTTTTTGGACTGTACCAAAAATGATTCAAAATGTCAATTGGATTGTGCCTCATGTTGAATAACCACTTTTTAAACCCTCACAGTGACCAAAATTGCCATTTTTACAGAGTTTTGCTTACTCAAAAGCTTTAATTTTGACACGTTTCAGGCACAGAAATGACTTTGAACACACTTATTTTAGTTAAAAAAGTCATAATTCACATCCAACAGTCATTTAGGGTCAAAAGATTAAATGTTAAAATGTCATCATTATAGACCATTTTGGGAACGTTCGACATGTCCGGAGTCATCGTTTTTCATCCGAAAATTGATTTTTTGGACTGTACCAAAAATGATTCAAAATGTCAATTGGATCGTGCCTCATGTTGAATAACCACTTTTTAAACCCTCACAGTGACCAAAATTGCAATTTTTACAGAGCTTTGCATACTCAAAAGCTGCAATTTTGACCCGTTTCAGGCACAGAAATGACTTTAAACACACTTATTTTAGTTGAAAAAGTCATAATGCACATCCAACAGTCATTTAGAGTCAAAAGATTAAATGTTAAAATTTCATCATTATAGACCATTTTGGGAACGTTCGACATGTCCGGAGTCATCGTTTTTCATCTGAAAATTGATTTTTTGGACTGTACCAAAAATGATTCAAAATGTCAATTGGATCGTGCCTCATGTTGAAAAACCACTTTTTAAACCCTCCCAGTGACCAAAATTGCCATTTTTACAGAGTTTTGCATACTCAAAAGCTACAATTTTGACCCGTTTCAGGCACGGAAATGACTTTAAACACACTTATTTTAGTTGAAAAAGTCATAATGCACATCCAACAGTCATTTAGAGTCGAAAGATTAAATGTTAAAATTTCATCATTATAGACCATTTTGGGAACGTTCGACATGTCCGGAGTCATCGTTTTTCATCCGAAAATTGATTTTTTGGACTGTACCAAAAATGATTCAAAATGTCAATTGGATCGTGCCTCATGTTGAATAACCACTTTTTAAACCCTCACAGTGACCAAAATTGCCATTTTTACAGAGTTTTGCTTACTCAAAAGCTTTAATTTTGACACGTTTCAGGCACAGAAATGACTTTGAACACACTTATTTTAGTTAAAAAAGTCATAATTCACATCCAACAGTCATTTAGGGTCAAAAGATTAAATGTTAAAATGTCATCATTATAGACCATTTTGGGAACGTTCGACATGTCCGGAGTCATCGTTTTTCATCCGAAAATTGATTTTTTGGACTGTACCAAAAATGATTCAAAATGTCAATTGGATCGTGCCTCATGTTGAATAACCACTTTTTAAACCCTCACAGTGACCAAAATTGCAATTTTTACAGAGCTTTGCATACTCAAAAGCTGCAATTTTGACCCGTTTCAGGCACAGAAATGACTTTAAACACACTTATTTTAGTTGAAAAAGTCATAATGCACATCCAACAGTCATTTAGAGTCAAAAGATTAAATGTTAAAATTTCATCATTATAGACCATTTTGGGAACGTTCGACATGTCCGGAGTCATCGTTTTTCATCTGAAAATTGATTTTTTGGACTGTACCAAAAATGATTCAAAATGTCAATTGGATCGTGCCTCATGTTGAAAAACCACTTTTTAAACCCTCCCAGTGACCAAAATTGCCATTTTTACAGAGTTTTGCTTACTCAAAAGCTTCAATTTTGACCCGTTTCAGGCACGGAAATGACTTTAAACACACTTATTTTAGTTGAAAAAGTCATAATACACACCCAACAGTCATTTAGAGTCAAAAGATTAAATGTTTAAATTTCATCATAATAGACCATTTTGGGAACGTTCGACATGTCCGGAGTCATCGTTTTTCATCCGAAAATTGATTTTTTTGGACTGTACCAAAAATGATTCAAAATGTCAATTTGATCGTGCCTCATGTTGAATAACCACTTTTTAAACCCTCACAGTGACCAAAATGGCCATTTTTACAGAGTTTTGCTTACTCAAAAGCTTCATTTATTTTGACCCGTTTCAGTCACAGAAATGACTTTAAACACACTTATTTTAGTTGAAAAAGTCATAATTCACATCCAACAGTCATTTAGAGTCAAAAGATTAAATGTTAAAATTTCATCATTATAGACCATTTTGGGAACGTTCGACATGTCCGGAGTCATCGTTTTTCATCCGAAAATTGATTTTTTGGACAGTACCAAAAATGATTCAAAATGTCAATTGGATCGTGCCTCATGTTGAATAACCACTTTTTAAACCCTCACAGTGACCAAAATTGCCATTTTTACAGAGTTTTGCATACTCAAAAGCTACAATTTTGACCCGTTTCAGGCACAGAAATGACTTTAAACACACTTATTTTAGTTGAAAAAGTCACAATGCACATCCAACAGTCATTTAGAGTCAAAAGATTAAATGTTAAAATTTCATCATTATAGACCATTTTGGAAACGTTCGACATGTCCGGAGTCATCGTTTTTCATCCGAAAATTGATTTTTTGGACTGTACCAAAAATGATTCAAAATGTCAATTGGATCGTGCCTCATGTTGAATAACCACTTTTTAAACCCTCACAGTGACCAAAAGTGCAATTTTTACAGAGTTTTGCTTACTCAAAAGCTTCAATTTTGACCCGTTTCAGGCACAGAAATGACTTTAAACACACTTATTTTAATTGAAAAAGTCATAATTCACATCCAATAGTCATTTAGAGTCAAAAGATTAAATGTTAAAATGTCATCATTATAGACCATTTTGGGAACGTTCGACATGTCCGGAGTCATCGTTTTTCACCCGAAAATAGATTTTCTGGACTGTACCAAAAATGATTCAAAATGTCAATTGGATCGTGCCTCATGTTGAATAACCACTTTTTAAACCCTCACAGTGACCAAAATTGCCATTTTTACAGAGTTTTGCTTACTCAAAAGCTTTAATTTTGACACGTTTCAGGCACAGAAATGACTTTAAACACACTTATTTTAGTTAAAAAAGTCATAATTCACATCCAACAGTCATTTAGGGTCAAAAGATTAAATGTTAAAATGTCATCATTATAGACCATTTTGGGAACGTTCGACATGTCTGGAGTCATCGTTTTTCATCCGAAAATTGATTTTTTGGACTGTACCAAAAATGATTCAAAATGTCAATTGGATCGTGCCTCATGTTGAATAACCACTTTTTAAACCCTCACAGTGACCAAAATTGCAATTTTTACAGAGCTTTGCATACTCAAAAGCTGCAATTTTGACCCGTTTCAGGCACAGAAATGACTTTAAACACACTTATTTTAGTTGAAAAAGTCATAATGCACATCCAACAGTCATTTAGAGTCAAAAGATTAAATGTTAAAATTTCATCATTATAGACCATTTTGGGAACGTTCGACATGTCCGGAGTCATCGTTTTTCATCCGAAAATTGATTTTTTGGACTGTACCAAAAATGATTCAAAATGTCAATTGGATCGTGCCTCATGTTGAATAACCACTTTTTAAACCCTCACAGTGACCAAAATGGCCATTTTTACAGAGTTTTGCTTACTCAAAAGCTTCAATTTTGACCCGTTTCAGGCACGGAAATGACTTTAAACACACTTATTTTAGTTGAAAAAGTCATAATTCACATCCAACAGTCATTTAGAGTCAAAAGATTAAATGTTAAAATTTCCTCATTATAGACCATTTTGGGAACGTTCGACATGTCCAGAGTCATCGTTTTTCATCTGAAAATTGATTTTTTGGACTGTACCAAAAATGATTCAAAAAGTCAATTGGATCGTGCCTCATGTTGAATAACCACTTTTTAAGCCCTCACAGTGACCAACATTGCCATTTTTACAGAGTTTTGCATGCTCAAAAGCTACAATTTTGACCCGTTTCAGGCACAGAAATGACTTTAAACACACTTATTTTAGTTGAAAAAGTCATAATGCACATCCAACAGTCATTTAGAGTCAAAAGATTAAATGTTAAAATTTCATCATTATAGACCATTTTGGGAACGTTCGACATGTCCGGAGTCATCGTTTTTCATTTGAAAATTGATTTTTTGGACTGTACCAAAAATGATTCAAAATGTCAATTGGATCGTGCTCATGTTGAATAACCACTTTTTAAACCCTCACAGTGACCAAAATTGCCATTTTTACAGAGTTTTGCTTACTCAAAAGCTTCAACTTTGACCCGTTTCAGGCACAGAAATGACTTTAAACACACTTTTTAGTTAAAAAAGTCATAATTCACATCCAACAGTCATTTAGGGTCAAAAGATTAAATGTTAAAATTTCATCATTATATTCCATTTTGGGAACGTTCGACATGTCCGGAGTCATCGTTTTTCATCCGAAAATTGATTTTTTGGACTGTACCAAAAATGATTCAAAATGTCAATTGGATCGTGCCTCATGTTGAATAACCACTTTTTAAACCCTCACAGTGACCAAAATTGCCATTTTTACAGAGTTTTGCTTACTCAAAAGCTTTAATTTTGACACGTTTCAGGCACAGAAATGACTTTGAACACACTTATTTTAGTTGAAAAAGTCATAATGCACATCCAACAGTCATTTAGAGTCAAAAGATTAAATGTTAAAATTTCATCATTACAGACCATTTTGGGAACGTTCGACATGTCCGGAGTCATCGTTTTTCATCCGAAAATTGATTTTTTGGACTGTACCAAAAATGATTCAAAATGTCAATTGGATCGTGCCTCATGTTGAATAACCACTTTTTAAACCCTCACAGTGACCAAAATTGCCATTTTTACAGAGTTTTGCTTACTCAAAAGCTTTAATTTTGACACGTTTCAGGCACAGAAATGACTTTAAACACACTTATTTTAGTTAAAAAAGTCATAATTCACATCCAACAGTCATTTAGGGTCAAAAGATTAAATGTTAAAATGTCATCATTATAGACCATTTTGGGAACGTTCGACATGTCCGGAGTCATCGTTTTTCATCCGAAAATTGATTTTTCGGACTGTACCAAAAATGATTCAAAATGTCAATTGGATCGTGCCTCATGTTGAATAACCACTTTTTAAACCCTCACAGTGACCAAAATTGCAATTTTTACAGAGCTTTGCATACTCAAAAGCTGCAATTTTGACCCGTTTCATGCACAGAAATGACTTAAAACACACTTATTTTAGTTGAAAAAGTCATAATGCACATCCAACAGTCATTTAGAGTCAAAAGATTAAATGTTAAAATTTCATCATTATAGACCATTTTGGGAACGTTCGACATGTCCGGAGTCATCGTTTTTCATCCGAAAATTGATTTTTTGGACTGTACCAAAAATGATTCAAAATGTCAATTGGATCGTGCCTCATGTTGAATAACCACTTTTTAAACCCTCACAGTGACCAAAATTGCCATTTTTACAGAGTTTTGCTTACTCAAAAGCTTCAATTTTGACCCGTTTCAGGCACAGAAATGACTTTAAACACACTTATTTTATTTGAAAAAGTCATAATTCACATCCAACAGTCATTTAGAGTCAAAAGTTTAAATGTTAAAATTTCATCATTATAGACCATTTTGGGAACGTTCGACATGTCCGGAGTCATCGTTTTTCATCCGAAAATTGATTTTTTGGACTGTACCAAAATGATTCAAAATGTCAATTGGATCGTGCCTCATGTTGAAAAACCACTTTTTAAACCCTCACAGTGACCAAAATTGCCATTTTTACAGAGTTTTGCATACTCAAAAGCTACAATTTTGACCCGTTTCAGGCACGGAAATGACTTTAAACACACTTATTTTAGTTGAAAAAGTCATAATGCACATCCAACAGTCATTTAGAGTCAAAAGATTAAATGTTAAAATGTCATCTTTATAGACCATTTTGGGAACGTTCGACATGTCCGGAGTCATCGTTTTTCATCCGAAAATTGATTTTCTGGACTGTACCAAAAATGATTCAAAATGTCAATTGGATCGTGCCTCATGTTGAATAACCACTTTTTAAACCCTCACAGTGACCAAAATGGCCATTTTTACAGAGTTTTGCTTACTCAAAAGCTTCAATTTTGACCCGTTTCAGGCACGGAAATGACTTTAAACACACTTATTTTAGTTGAAAAAGTCATAATTCACACCCAACAGTCATTTAGAGTCAAAAGATTAAATGTTTAAATTTCATCATAATAGACCATTTTGGGAACGTTCGACATGTCCGGAGTCATCGTTTTTCATCCGAAAATTGATTTTTTTGGACTGTACCAAAAATGATTCAAAATGTCAATTGGATCGTGCCTCATGTTGAATAACCACTTTTTAAACCCTCACAGTGACCAAAATGGCCATTTTTACAGAGTTTTGCTTACTCAAAAGCTTCATTTATTTTGACCCGTTTCAGTCACAGAAATGACTTTAAACACACTTATTTTAGTTGAAAAAGTCATAATTCACATCCAACAGTCATTTAGAGTCAAAAGATTAAATGTTAAAATTTCATCATTATAGACCATTTTGGGAACGTTTGACATGTCCGGAGTCATCGTTTTTCATCCGAAAATTGATTTTTTGGACTGTACCAAAAATGATTCAAAATGTCAATTGGATCGTGCCTCATGTTGAATAACCACTTTTTAAACCATCACAGTGACCAAAAGTGCCATTTTTACAGAGTTTAGCTTACTAAAAAAGCTTCAATTTTGACCCTTTTCAGGCACAGAAATGACTTTAAACACACTTATTTTAGTTGAAAAAGTCATAATTCACATCCAACAGTCATTTAGAGTCAAAAGATTAAATGTTAAAATTTAATCATTATAGACCATTTTGGGAACGTTCGACATGTCCGGAGTCATCGTTTTTCATCCGAAAATTGATTTTTTGGAAAGTACCAAAAATGATTCAAAATGTCAATTGGATCGTGCCTCATGTTGAATAACCACTTTTTAAACCCTCACAGTGACCAAAATTGCCATTTTTACAGAGTTTTGCATACTCAAAAGCTACAATTTTGACCCGTTTCAGGCACAGAAATGACTTTAAACACACTTATTTTAGTTGAAAAAGTCACAATGCACATCCAACAGTCATTTAGAGTCAAAAGATTAAATGTTAAAATTTCATCATTATAGACCATTTTGGAAACGTTCGACATGTCCGGAGTCATCGTTTTTCATCCGAAAATTGATTTTTTGGACTGTACCAAAAATGATTCAAAATGTCAATTGGATCGTGCCTCATGTTGAATAACCACTTTTTAAACCCTCACAGTGACCAAAAGTGCAATTTTTACAGAGTTTTGCTTACTCAAAAGCTTCAATTTTGACCCGTTTCAGGCACAGAAATGACTTTAAACACACTTATTTTAATTGAAAAAGTCATAATTCACATCCAATAGTCATTTAGAGTCAAAAGATTAAATGTTAAAATGTCATCATTATAGACCATTTTGGGAACGTTCGACATGTCCGGAGTCATCGTTTTTCACCCGAAAATTGATTTTCTGGACTGTACCAAAAATGATTCAAAATGTCAATTGGATCGTGCCTCATGTTGAATAACCACTTTTTAAACCCTCACAGTGACCAAAATTGCCATTTTTACAGAGTTTTGCTTACTCAAAAGCTTTAATTTTGACACGTTTCAGGCACAGAAATGACTTTAAACACACTTATTTTAGTTTAAAAAGTCATAATTCACATCCAACAGTCATTTAGGGTCAAAAGATTAAATGTTAAAATGTCATCATTATAGACCATTTTGGGAACGTTCGACATGTCCGGAGTCATCGTTTTTCATCCGAAAATTGATTTTTTGGACTGTACCAAAAATGATTCAAAATGTCAATTGGATCGTGCCTCATGTTGAATAACCACTTTTTAAACCCTCACAGTGACCAAAATTGCAATTTTTACAGAGCTTTGCATACTCAAAAGCTGCAATTTTGACCCATTTCAGGCACAGAAATGACTTTAAACACACTTATTTTAGTTGAAAAAGTCATAATGCACATCCAACAGTCATTTAGAGTCAAAAGATTAAATGTTAAAATTTCATCATTATAGACCATTTTGGGAACGTTCGACATGTCCGGAGTCATCGTTTTTCATCCGAAAATTGATTTTTTGGACTGTACCAAAAATGATTCAAAATGTCAATTGGATCGTGCCTCATGTTGAATAACCACTTTTTAAACCCTCACAGTGACCAAAATGGCCATTTTTACAGAGTTTTGCTTACTCAAAAGCTTCAATTTTGACCCGTTTCAGGCACGGAAATGACTTTAAACACACTTATTTTAGTTGAAAAAGTCATAATTCACATCCAACAGTCATTTAGAGTCAAAAGATTAAATGTTAAAATTTCCTTATTATAGACCATTTTGGGAACGTTCGACATGTCCAGAGTCATCGTTTTTCATCCGAAAATTGATTTTTTGGACTGTACCAAAAATGATTCAAAAAGTCAATTGGATCGTGCCTCATGTTGAATAACCACTTTTTAAGCCCTCACAGTGACCAACATTGCCATTTTTACAGAGTTTTGCATGCTCAAAAGCTACAATTTTGACCCGTTTCAGGCACAGAAATGACTTTAAACACACTTATTTTAGTTGAAAAAGTCATAATGCACATCCAACAGTCATTTAGAGTCAAAAGATTAAATGTTAAAATTTCATCATTATAGACCATTTTGGGAACGTTCGACATGTCCGGAGTCATCGTTTTTCATTTGAAAATTGATTTTTTGGACTGTACCAAAAATGATTCAAAATGTCAATTGGATCGTGCCTCATGTTGAATAACCACTTTTTAAACCCTCACAGTGACCAAAATTGCCATTTTTACAGAGTTTTGCTTACTCAAAAGCTTCAACTTTGACCCGTTTCAGGCACAGAAATGACTTTAAACACACTTTTTAGTTAAAAAAGTCATAATTCACATCCAACAGTCATTTAGGGTCAAAAGATTAAATGTTAAAATTTCATCATTATATTCCATTTTGGGAACGTTCGACATGTCCGGAGTCATCGTTTCTCATCCGAAAATTGATTTTTTGGACTGTACCAAAAATGATTCAAAATGTCAATTGGATTGTGCCTCATGTTGAATAACCACTTTTTAAACCCTCACAGTGACCAAAATTGCCATTTTTACAGAGTTTTGCTTACTCAAAAGCTTTAATTTTGACACGTTTCAGGCACAGAAATGACTTTGAACACACTTATTTTAGTTAAAAAAGTCATAATTCACATCCAACAGTCATTTAGGGTCAAAAGATTAAATGTTAAAATGTCATCATTATAGACCATTTTGGGAACGTTCGACATGTCCGGAGTCATCGTTTTTCATCCGAAAATTGATTTTTTGGACTGTACCAAAAATGATTCAAAATGTCAATTGGATCGTGCCTCATGTTGAATAACCACTTTTTAAACCCTCACAGTGACCAAAATTGCAATTTTTACAGAGCTTTGCATACTCAAAAGCTGCAATTTTGACCCGTTTCAGGCACAGAAATGACTTTAAACACACTTATTTTAGTTGAAAAAGTCATAATGCACATCCAACAGTCATTTAGAGTCAAAAGATTAAATGTTAAAATTTCATCATTATAGACCATTTTGGGAACGTTCGACATGTCCGGAGTCATCGTTTTTCATCTGAAAATTGATTTTTTGGACTGTACCAAAAATGATTCAAAATGTCAATTGGATCGTGCCTCATGTTGAAAAACCACTTTTTAAACCCTCCCAGTGACCAAAATTGCCATTTTTACAGAGTTTTGCATACTCAAAAGCTACAATTTTGACCCGTTTCAGGCACGGAAATGACTTTAAACACACTTATTTTAGTTGAAAAAGTCATAATGCACATCCAACAGTCATTTAGAGTCGAAAGATTAAATGTTAAAATTTCATCATTATAGACCATTTTGGGAACGTTCGACATGTCCGGAGTCATCGTTTTTCATCCGAAAATTGATTTTTTGGACTGTACCAAAAATGATTCAAAATGTCAATTGGATCGTGCCTCATGTTGAATAACCACTTTTTAAACCCTCACAGTGACCAAAATTGCCATTTTTACAGAGTTTTGCTTACTCAAAAGCTTTAATTTTGACACGTTTCAGGCACAGAAATGACTTTGAACACACTTATTTTAGTTAAAAAAGTCATAATTCACATCCAACAGTCATTTAGGGTCAAAAGATTAAATGTTAAAATGTCATCATTATAGACCATTTTGGGAACGTTCGACATGTCCGGAGTCATCGTTTTTCATCCGAAAATTGATTTTTTGGACTGTACCAAAAATGATTCAAAATGTCAATTGGATCGTGCCTCATGTTGAATAACCACTTTTTAAACCCTCACAGTGACCAAAATTGCAATTTTTACAGAGCTTTGCATACTCAAAAGCTGCAATTTTGACCCGTTTCAGGCACAGAAATGACTTTAAACACACTTATTTTAGTTGAAAAAGTCATAATGCACATCCAACAGTCATTTAGAGTCAAAAGATTAAATGTTAAAATTTCATCATTATAGACCATTTTGGGAACGTTCGACATGTCCGGAGTCATCGTTTTTCATCTGAAAATTGATTTTTTGGACTGTACCAAAAATGATTCAAAATGTCAATTGGATCGTGCCTCATGTTGAAAAACCACTTTTTAAACCCTCCCAGTGACCAAAATTGCCATTTTTACAGAGTTTTGCATACTCAAAAGCTACAATTTTGACCCGTTTCAGGCACGGAAATGACTTTAAACACACTTATTTTAGTTGAAAAAGTCATAATGCACATCCAACAGTCATTTAGAGTCGAAAGATTAAATGTTAAAATTTCATCATTATAGACCATTTTGGGAACGTTCGACATGTCCGGAGTCATCGTTTTTCATCCGAAAATTGATTTTTTGGACTGTACCAAAAATGATTCAAAATGTCAATTGGATCGTGCCTCATGTTGAATAACCACTTTTTAAACCCTCACAGTGACCAAAATTGCCATTTTTACAGAGTTTTGCTTACTCAAAAGCTTCAACTTTGACCCGTTTCAGGCACAGAAATGACTTTAAACACACTTTTTAGTTAAAAAAGTCATAATTCACATCCAACAGTCATTTAGGGTCAAAAGATTAAATGTTAAAATTTCATCATTATATTCCATTTTGGGAACGTTCGACATGTCCGGAGTCATCGTTTTTCATCCGAAAATTGATTTTCTGGACTGTACCAAAAATGATTCAAAATGTCAATTGGATCGTGCCTCATGTTGAATAACCACTTTTTAAACCCTCACAGTGACCAAAATGGCCATTTTTACAGAGTTTTGCTTACTCAAAAGCTTCAATTTTGACCCGTTTCAGGCACAGAAATGACTTTAAACACACTTATTTTAGTTGAAAAAGTCATAATTCACATCCAACAGTCATTTAGAGTCAAAAGATTAAATGTTAAAATTTCATCATAATAGACTATTTTGGGAACGTTCGACATGTCCGGAGTCATCGTTTCTCATCCGAAAATTGATTTTTTGGACTGTACCAAAAATGATTCAAAATGTCAATTGGATTGTGCCTCATGTTGAATAACCACTTTTTAAACCCTCACAGTGACCAAAATTGCCATTTTTACAGAGTTTTGCTTACTCAAAAGCTTTAATTTTGACACGTTTCAGGCACAGAAATGACTTTAAACACACTTTTTTTAGTTGAAAAAGTCATAATGCACATCCAACAGTCATTTAGAGTCAAAAGATTAAATGTTAAAATTTCATCATTATAGACCATTTTGGGAACGTTCGACATGTCCGGAGTCATCGTTTTTCATCCGAAAATTGATTTTTTGGACTGTACCAAAAATGATTCAAAATGTCAATTGGATCGTGCCTCATGTTGAATAACCACTTTTTAAACCCTCACAGTGACCAAAATTGCCATTTTTACAGAGTTTTGCTTACTCAAAAGCTTCAATTTTGACCCGTTTCAGGCACAGAAATGACTTTAAACACACTTATTTTATTTGAAAAAGTCATAATTCACATCCAACAGTCATTTAGAGTCAAAAGATTAAATGTTAAAATTTCATCATTATAGACCATTTTGGGAACGTTCGACATGTCCGGAGTCATCGTTTTTCATCCGAAAATTGATTTTTTGGACTGTACCAAAAATGATTCAAAAAGTCAATTGGATCGTGCCTCATGTTGAATAACCACTTTTTAAACCCTCACAGTGACCAACATTGCCATTTTTACAGAGTTTTGCATGCTCAAAAGCTACAATTTTGACCCGTTTCAGGCACAGAAATGACTTTAAACACACTTATTTTAGTTGAAAAAGTCATAATGCACATCCAACAGTCATTTAGAGTCAAAAGATTAAATGTTAAAATTTCATCATTATAGACCATTTTGGGAACGTTCGACATGTCCGGAGTCATCGTTTTTCATCCGAAAATTGATTTTTTGGACTGTACCAAAAATGATTCAAAATGTCAATTGGATCGTGCCTCATGTTGAATAACCACTTTTTAAACCATCACAGTGACCAAAATTGCAATTTTTACAGAGCTTTGCATACTCAAAAGCTGCAATTTTGACCCGTTTCAGGCACAGAAATGACTTTAAACACACTTATTTTAGTTGAAAAAGTCATAATGCACATCCAACAGTCATTTAGAGTCAAAAGATTAAATGTTAAAATTTCATCATTATAGACCATTTTGGGAACGTTCGACATGTCCGGAGTCATCGTTTTTCATCCGAAAATTGATTTTTTGGACTGTACCAAAAATGATTCAAAATGTCAATTGGATCGTGCCTCATGTTGAATAACCACTTTTTAAACCCTCACAGTGACCAAAATTGCCATTTTTACAGAGTTTTGCTTACTCAAAAGCTTTAATTTTGACACGTTTCAGGCACAGAAATGACTTTAAACACACTTATTTTAGTTAAAAAAGTCATAATTCACATCCAACAGTCATTTAGGGTCAAAAGATTAAATGTTAAAATGTCATCATTATAGACCATTTTGGGAACGTTCGACATGTCCGGAGTCATCGTTTTTCATCCGAAAATTGATTTTTCGGACTGTACCAAAAATGATTCAAAATGTCAATTGGATCGTGCCTCATGTTGAATAACCACTTTTTAAACCCTCACAGTGACCAAAATTGCAATTTTTACAGAGCTTTGCATACTCAAAAGCTGCAATTTTGACCCGTTTCATGCACAGAAATGACTTAAAACACACTTATTTTAGTTGAAAAAGTCATAATGCACATCCAACAGTCATTTAGGGTCAAAAGATTAAATGTTAAAATTTCATCATTATAGACCATTTTGGGAACGTTCGACATGTCCGGAGTCATCGTTTTTCATCCGAAAATTGATTTTTTGGACTGTACCAAAAATGATTCAAAATGTCAATTGGATCGTGCCTCATGTTGAATAACCACTTTTTAAACCCTCACAGTGACCAAAATTGCCATTTTTACAGAGTTTTGCTTACTCAAAAGCTTCAATTTTGACCCGTTTCAGGCACAGAAATGACTTTAAACACACTTATTTTATTTGAAAAAGTCATAATTCACATCCAACAGTCATTTAGAGTCAAAAGATTAAATGTTAAAATTTCATCATTATAGACCATTTTGGGAACGTTCGACATGTCCGGAGTCATCGTTTTTCATCCGAAAATTGATTTTTTGGACTGTACCAAAATGATTCAAAATGTCAATTGGATCGTGCCTCATGTTGAAAAAACACTTTTTAAACCCTCACAGTGACCAAAATTGCCATTTTTACAGAGTTTTGCATACTCAAAAGCTACAATTTTGACCCGTTTCAGGCACGGAAATGACTTTAAACACACTTATTTTAGTTGAAAAAGTCATAATGCACATCCAACAGTCATTTAGAGTCAAAAGATTAAATGTTAAAATGTCATCTTTATAGACCATTTTGGGAACGTTCGACATGTCCGGAGTCATCGTTTTTCATCCGAAAATTGATTTTCTGGACTGTACCAAAAATGATTCAAAATGTCAATTGGATCGTGCCTCATGTTGAATAACCACTTTTTAAACCGTCACAGTGACCAAAATGGCCATTTTTACAGAGTTTTGCTTACTCAAAAGCTTCAATTTTGACCCGTTTCAGGCACGGAAATGACTTTAAACACACTTATTTTAGTTGAAAAAGTCATAATTCACACCCAACAGTCATTTAGAGTCAAAAGATTAAATGTTTAAATTTCATCATAATAGACCATTTTGGGAACGTTCGACATGTCCGGAGTCATCGTTTTTCATCCGAAAATTGATTTTTTTGGACTGTACCAAAAATGATTCAAAATGTCAATTGGATCGTGCCTCATGTTGAATAACCACTTTTTAAACCCTCACAGTGACCAAAATGGCCATTTTTACAGAGTTTTGCTTACTCAAAAGCTTCATTTATTTTGACCCGTTTCAGTCACAGAAATGACTTTAAACACACTTATTTTAGTTGAAAAAGTCATAATTCACATCCAACAGTCATTTAGAGTCAAAAGATTAAATGTTAAAATTTCATCATTATAGACCATTTTGGGAACGTTTGACATGTCCGGAGTCATCGTTTTTCATCCGAAAATTGATTTTTTGGACTGTACCAAAAATGATTCAAAATGTCAATTGGATCGTGCCTCATGTTGAATAACCACTTTTTAAACCATCACAGTGACCAAAAGTGCCATTTTTACAGAGTTTAGCTTACTAAAAAAGCTTCAATTTTGACCCGTTTCAGGCACAGAAATGACTTTAAACACACTTATTTTAGTTGAAAAAGTCATAATTCACATCCAACAGTCATTTAGAGTCAAAAGATTAAATGTTAAAATTTAATCATTATAGACCATTTTGGGAACGTTCGACATGTCCGGAGTCATCGTTTTTCATCCGAAAATTGATTTTTTGGAAAGTACCAAAAATGATTCAAAATGTCAATTGGATCGTGCCTCATGTTGAATAACCACTTTTTAAACCCTCACAGTGACCAAAATTGCCATTTTTACAGAGTTTTGCATACTCAAAAGCTACAATTTTGACCCGTTTCAGGCACAGAAATGACTTTAAACACACTTATTTTAGTTGAAAAAGTCACAATGCACATCCAACAGTCATTTAGAGTCAAAAGATTAAATGTTAAAATTTCATCATTATAGACCATTTTGGAAACGTTCGACATGTCCGGAGTCATCGTTTTTCATCCGAAAATTGATTTTTTGGACTGTACCAAAAATGATTCAAAATGTCAATTGGATCGTGCCTCATGTTGAATAACCACTTTTTAAACCCTCACAGTGACCAAAAGTGCAATTTTTACAGAGTTTTGCTTACTCAAAAGCTTCAATTTTGACCCGTTTCAGGCACAGAAATGACTTTAAACACACTTA
Organism: Lissotriton vulgaris; assembly: GCF_964263255.1. NCBI lineage: Eukaryota > Metazoa > Chordata > Amphibia > Caudata > Salamandridae > Lissotriton > Lissotriton vulgaris. The sequence goes on from NW_028242254.1 coordinate 99,950, forward strand.
TTTTAATTGAAAAAGTCATAATTCACATCCAATAGTCATTTAGAGTCAAAAGATTAAATGTTAAAATGTCATCATTATAGACCATTTTGGGAACGTTCGACATGTCCGGAGTCATCGTTTTTCACCCGAAAATTGATTTTCTGGACTGTACCAAAAATGATTCAAAATGTCAATTGGATCGTGCCTCATGTTGAATAACCACTTTTTAAACCCTCACAGTGACCAAAATTGCCATTTTTACAGAGTTTTGCTTACTCAAAAGCTTTAATTTTGACACGTTTCAGGCACAGAAATGACTTTAAACACACTTATTTTAGTTTAAAAAGTCATAATTCACATCCAACAGTCATTTAGGGTCAAAAGATTAAATGTTAAAATGTCATCATTATAGACCATTTTGGGAACGTTCGACATGTCCGGAGTCATCGTTTTTCATCCGAAAATTGATTTTTTGGACTGTACCAAAAATGATTCAAAATGTCAATTGGATCGTGCCTCATGTTGAATAACCACTTTTTAAACCCTCACAGTGACCAAAATTGCAATTTTTACAGAGCTTTGCATACTCAAAAGCTGCAATTTTGACCCATTTCAGGCACAGAAATGACTTTAAACACACTTATTTTAGTTGAAAAAGTCATAATGCACATCCAACAGTCATTTAGAGTCAAAAGATTAAATGTTAAAATTTCATCATTATAGACCATTTTGGGAACGTTCGACATGTCCGGAGTCATCGTTTTTCATCCGAAAATTGATTTTTTGGACTGTACCAAAAATGATTCAAAATGTCAATTGGATCGTGCCTCATGTTGAATAACCACTTTTTAAACCCTCACAGTGACCAAAATGGCCATTTTTACAGAGTTTTGCTTACTCAAAAGCTTCAATTTTGACCCGTTTCAGGCACGGAAATGACTTTAAACACACTTATTTTAGTTGAAAAAGTCATAATTCACATCCAACAGTCATTTAGAGTCAAAAGATAAAATGTTAAAATTTCCTCATTATAGACCATTTTGGGAACGTTCGACATGTCCAGAGTCATCGTTTTTCATCCGAAAATTGATTTTTTGGACTGTACCAAAAATGATTCAAAAAGTCAATTGGATCGTGCCTCATGTTGAATAACCACTTTTTAAGCCCTCACAGTGACCAACATTGCCATTTTTACAGAGTTTTGCATGCTCAAAAGCTACAATTTTGACCCGTTTCAGGCACAGAAATGACTTTAAACACACTTATTTTAGTTGAAAAAGTCATAATGCACATCCAACAGTCATTTAGAGTCAAAAGATTAAATGTTAAAATTTCATCATTATAGACCATTTTGGGAACGTTCGACATGTCCGGAGTCATCGTTTTTCATTTGAAAATTGATTTTTTGGACTGTACCAAAAATGATTCAAAATGTCAATTGGATCGTGCCTCATGTTGAATAACCACTTTTTAAACCCTCACAGTGACCAAAATTGCCATTTTTACAGAGTTTTGCTTACTCAAAAGCTTCAACTTTGACCCGTTTCAGGCACAGAAATGACTTTAAACACACTTTTTAGTTAAAAAAGTCATAATTCACATCCAACAGTCATTTAGGGTCAAAAGATTAAATGTTAAAATTTCATCATTATATTCCATTTTGGGAACGTTCGACATGTCCGGAGTCATCGTTTCTCATCCGAAAATTGATTTTTTGGACTGTACCAAAAATGATTCAAAATGTCAATTGGATTGTGCCTCATGTTGAATAACCACTTTTTAAACCCTCACAGTGACCAAAATTGCCATTTTTACAGAGTTTTGCTTACTCAAAAGCTTTAATTTTGACACGTTTCAGGCACAGAAATGACTTTGAACACACTTATTTTAGTTAAAAAAGTCATAATTCACATCCAACAGTCATTTAGGGTCAAAAGATTAAATGTTAAAATGTCATCATTATAGACCATTTTGGGAACGTTCGACATGTCCGGAGTCATCGTTTTTCATCCGAAAATTGATTTTTTGGACTGTACCAAAAATGATTCAAAATGTCAATTGGATCGTGCCTCATGTTGAATAACCACTTTTTAAACCCTCACAGTGACCAAAATTGCAATTTTTACAGAGCTTTGCATACTCAAAAGCTGCAATTTTGACCCGTTTCAGGCACAGAAATGACTTTAAACACACTTATTTTAGTTGAAAAAGTCATAATGCACATCCAACAGTCATTTAGAGTCAAAAGATTAAATGTTAAAATTTCATCATTATAGACCATTTTGGGAACGTTCGACATGTCCGGAGTCATCGTTTTTCATCTGAAAATTGATTTTTTGTACTGTACCAAAAATGATTCAAAATGTCAATTGGATCGTGCCTCATGTTGAAAAACCACTTTTTAAACCCTCCCAGTGACCAAAATTGCCATTTTTACAGAGTTTTGCATACTCAAAAGCTACAATTTTGACCCGTTTCAGGCACGGAAATGACTTTAAACACACTTATTTTAGTTGAAAAGTCATAATGCACATCCAACAGTCATTTAGAGTCAAAAGATTAAATGTTAAAATTTCATCATTATAGACCATTTTGGGAACGTTCGACATGTCCGGAGTCATCGTTTTTCATCCGAAAATTGATTTTTTGGACTGTACCAAAAATGATTCAAAATGTCAATTGGATCGTGCCTCATGTTGAATAACCACTTTTTAAACCCTCACAGTGACCAAAATTGCCATTTTTACAGAGTTTTGCTTACTCAAAAGCTTCAACTTTGACCCGTTTCAGGCACAGAAATGACTTTAAACACACTTTTTAGTTAAAAAAGTCATAATTCACATCCAACAGTCATTTAGGGTCAAAAGATTAAATGTTAAAATTTCATCATTATATTCCATTTTGGGAACGTTCGACATGTCCGGAGTCATCGTTTTTCATCCGAAAATTGATTTTCTGGACTGTACCAAAAATGATTCAAAATGTCAATTGGATCGTGCCTCATGTTGAATAACCACTTTTTAAACCCTCACAGTGACCAAAATGGCCATTTTTACAGAGTTTTGCTTACTCAAAAGCTTCAATTTTGACCCGTTTCAGGCACAGAAATGACTTTAAACACACTTATTTTAGTTGAAAAAGTCATAATTCACATCCAACAGTCATTTAGAGTCGAAAGATTAAATGTTAAAATTTCATCATAATAGACTATTTTGGGAACGTTCGACATGTCCGGAGTCATCGTTTCTCATCCGAAAATTGATTTTTTGGACTGTACCAAAAATGATTCAAAATGTCAATTGGATTGTGCCTCATGTTGAATAACCACTTTTTAAACCCTCACAGTGACCAAAATTGCCATTTTTACAGAGTTTTGCTTACTCAAAAGCTTTAATTTTGACACGTTTCAGGCACAGAAATGACTTTAAACACACTTTTTTTAGTTGAAAAAGTCATAATGCACATCCAACAGTCATTTAGAGTCAAAAGATTAAATGTTAAAATTTCATCATTATAGACCATTTTGGGAACGTTCGACATGTCCGGAGTCATCGTTTTTCATCCGAAAATTGATTTTTTGGACTGTACCAAAAATGATTCAAAATGTCAATTGGATCGTGCCTCATGTTGAATAACCACTTTTTAAACCCTCACAGTGACCAAAATTGCCATTTTTACAGAGTTTTGCTTACTCAAAAGCTTCAATTTTGACCCGTTTCAGGCACAGAAATGACTTTAAACACACTTATTTTATTTGAAAAAGTCATAATTCACATCCAACAGTCATTTAGAGTCAAAAGATTAAATGTTAAAATTTCATCATTATAGACCATTTTGGGAACGTTCGACATGTCCGGAGTCATCGTTTTTCATCCGAAAATTGATTTTTTGGACTGTACCAAAAATGATTCAAAAGTCAATTGGATCGTGCCTCATGTTGAATAACCACTTTTTAAACCCTCACAGTGACCAACATTGCCATTTTTACAGAGTTTTGCATGCTCAAAAGCTACAATTTTGACCCGTTTCAGGCACAGAAATGACTTTAAACACACTTATTTTAGTTGAAAAAGTCATAATGCACATCCAACAGTCATTTAGAGTCAAAAGATTAAATGTTAAAATTTCATCATTATAGACCATTTTGGGAACGTTCGACATGTCCGGAGTCATCGTTTTTCATCCGAAAATTGATTTTTTGGACTGTACCAAAAATGATTCAAAATGTCAATTGGATCGTGCCTCATGTTGAATAACCACTTTTTAAACCCTCACAGTGACCAAAATTGCCATTTTTACAGAGTTTTGCTTACTCAAAAGCTTCAATTTTGACCCGTTTCAGGCACAGAAATGACTTTAAACACACTTATTTTAGTTGAAAAAGTCATAATGCACATCCAACAGTCATTTAGAGTCAAAAGATTAAATGTTAAAATTTCATCATTATAGACCATTTTGGGAACGTTCGACATGTCCGGAGTCATCGTTTTTCATCCGAAAATTGATTTTTTGGACTGTACCAAAAATGATTCAAAATGTCAATTGGATCGTGCCTCATGTTGAATAACCACTTTTTAAACCCTCACAGTGACCAAAATTGCCATTTTTACAGAGTTTTGCTTACTCAAAAGCTTCAATTTTGACCCGTTTCAGGCACAGAAATGACTTTAAACACACTTATTTTATTTGAAAAAGTCATAATTCACATCCAACAGTCATTTAGAGTCAAAAGATTAAATGTTAAAATTTCATCATTATAGACCATTTTGGGAACGTTCGACATGTCCGGAGTCATCGTTTTTCATCCGAAAATTGATTTTTTGGACTGTACCAAAAATGATTCAAAAAGTCAATTGGATCGTGCCTCATGTTGAATAACCACTTTTTAAACCCTCACAGTGACCAACATTGCCATTTTTACAGAGTTTTGCATGCTCAAAAGCTACAATTTTGACCCGTTTCAGGCACAGAAATGACTTTAAACACACTTATTTTAGTTGAAAAAGTCATAATGCACATCCAACAGTCATTTAGAGTCAAAAGATTAAATGTTAAAATTTCATCATTATAGACCATTTTGGGAACGTTCGACATGTCCGGAGTCATCGTTTTTCATCCGAAAATTGATTTTTTGGACTGTACCAAAAATGATTCAAAATGTCAATTGGATCGTGCCTCATGTTGAATAACCACTTTTTAAACCCTCACAGTGACCAAAATTGCAATATTTACAGAGTTTTGCTTACTCAAAAGCTTCAATTTTGACCCGTTTCAGGCACGGAAATGACTTTAAACACACTTATTTTAGTTGAAAAAGTCATAATTCACACCCAACAGTCATTTAGAGTCAAAAGATTAAATGTTTAAATTTCATCATAATAGACCATTTTGGGAACGTTCGACATGTCCGGAGTCATCGTTTTTCATCCGAAAATTGATTTTTTTGGACTGTACCAAAAATGATTCAAAATGTCAATTGGATCGTGCCTCATGTTGAATAACCACTTTTTAAACCCTCACAGTGACCAAAATGGCCATTTTTACAGAGTTTTGCTTACTCAAAAGCTTCAATTATTTTGACCCGTTTCAGTCACAGAAATGACTTTAAACACACTTATTTTAGTTGAAAAAGTCATAATTCACATCCAACAGTCATTTAGAGTCAAAAGATTAAATGTTAAAATTTCATCATTATAGACCATTTTGGGAACGTTCGACATGTCCGGAGTCATTGTTTTTCATCCGAAAATTGATTTTTTGGACAGTACCAAAAATGATTCAAAATGTCAATTGGATCGTGCCTCATGTTGAATAACCACTTTTTAAACCCTCACAGTGACCAAAATTGCCATTTTTACAGAGTTTTGCATACTCAAAAGCTACAATTTTGACCCGTTTCAGGCACAGAAATGACTTTAAACACACTTATTTTAGTTGAAAAAGTCATAATGCACATCCAACAGTCATTTAGAGTCAAAAGATTAAATGTTAAAATTTCATCATTATAGACCATTTTGGAAACGTTCGACATGTCCGGAGTCATCGTTTTTCATCCGAAAATTGATTTTTTGGACTGTACCAAAAATTATTCAAAATGTCAATTGGATCGTGCCTCATGTTGAATAACCACTTTTTAAACCCTCACAGTGACCAAAAGTGCAATTTTTACAGAGTTTTGCTTACTCAAAAGCTTCAATTTTGACCCGTTTCAGGCACAGAAATGACTTTAAACACACTTATTTTAATTGAAAAAGTCATAATTCACATCCAATAGACATTTAGAGTCAAAAGATTAAATGTTAAAATTTCATCATTATAGACCATTTTGGGAACGTTCGACATGTCCGGAGTCATCGTTTTTCATCCGAAAATTGATTTTCTGGACTGTACCAAAAATGATTCAAAATGTCAATTGGATCGTGCCTCATGTTGAATAACCACTTTTTAAACCCTCACAGTGACCAAAATGGCCATTTTTACAGAGTTTTGCTTACTCAAAAGCTTCAATTTTGACCCGTTTCAGTCACAGAAATGACTGTAAACACACTTATTTTAGTTGAAAAAGTCATAATTCACATCCAACAGTCATTTAGAGTCAAAAGATTAAATGTTAAAATTTCATCATTATAGACCATTTTGGGAACGTTCGACATGTCCGGAGTCATCGTTTTTCATCCGAAAATTGATTTTTTGGACTGTACCAAAAATGATTCAAAATGTCAATTGGATCGTGCCTCATGTTGAATAACCACTTTTTAAACCCTCACAGTGACCAAAATTGCCATTTTTACAGAGTTTTGCTTACTCAAAAGCTTCAATTTTGACCCGTTTCAGGCACAGAAATGACTTTAAACACACTTATTTTATTTGAAAAAGTCATAATTCACATCCAACAGTCATTTAGAGTCAAAAGATTAAATGTTAAAATTTCATCATTATAGACCATTTTGGGAACGTTCGACATGTCCGGAGTCATCGTTTTTCATCCGAAAATTGATTTTTTGGACTGTACCAAAAATGATTCAAAATGTCAATTGGATCGTGCCTCATGTTGAATAACCACTTTTTAAACCCTCACAGTGACCAAAATTGCCATTTTTACAGAGTTTTGCTTACTCAAAAGCTTCAATTTTGACCCGTTTCAGGCACAGAAATGACTTTAAACACACTTATTTTAGTTGAAAAAGTCATAATTCACATCCAACAGTCATTTGGAGTCAAAAGATTAAATGTTAAAATTTCATCATAATAGACCATTTTGGGAACGTTCGACATGTCCGGAGTCATCGTTTTTCATCCGAAAATTGATTTTTTGGACTGTACCAAAAATGATTCAAAATGTCAATTGGATCGTGCCTCATGTTGAATAACCACTTTTTAAACCCTCACAGTGACCAAAATGGCCATTTTTACAGAGTTTTGCTTACTCAAAAGCTTCAATTTTGACCCGTTTCAGGCACAGAAATGACTTTAAACACACTTATTTTAGTTGAAAAAGTCATAATTTACATCCAACAGTCATTTAGAGTCAAAAGATTAAATGTTAAAATTTCATCATAATAGACCATTTTGGGAACGTTCGACATGTCGGAGTCATCGTTTCTCATCCGAAAATTGATTTTTTGGACTGTACCAAAAATGATTCAAAATGTCAATTGGATTGTGCCTCATGTTGAATAACCACTTTTTAAACCCTCACAGTGACCAAAATTGCCATTTTTACAGAGTTTTGCTTACTCAAAAGCTTCAATTTTGACCCGTTTCAGGCACAGAAATGACTTTAAACACACTTATTTTAATTGAAAAAGTCATAATTCACATCCAATAGACATTTAGAGTCAAAAGATTAAATGTTAAAATTTCATCATTATAGACCATTTTGGGAACGTTCGACATGTCCGGAGTCATCGTTTTTCATCCGAAAATTGATTTTCTGGACTGTACCAAAAATGATTCAAAATGTCAATTGGATCGTGCCTCATGTTGAATAACCACTTTTTAAACCCTCACAATGACCAAAATGGCCATTTTTACAGAGTTTTGCTTACTCAAAAGCTTCAATTTTGACCCGTTTCAGTCACAGAAATGACTGTAAACACACTTATTTTAGTTGAAAAAGTCATAATTCACATCCAACAGTCATTTAGAGTCAAAAGATTAAATGTTAAAATTTCATCATTATAGACCATTTTGGGAACGTTCGACATGTCCGGAGTCATCGTTTTTCATCCGAAAATTGATTTTTTGGACTGTACCAAAAATGATTCAAAATGTCAATTGGATCGTGCCTCATGTTGAATAACCACTTTTTAAACCCTCACAGTGACCAAAATTGCCATTTTTACAGAGTTTTGCTTACTCAAAAGCTTCAATTTTGACCCGTTTCAGGCACAGAAATGACTTTAAACACACTTATTTTATTTGAAAAAGTCATAATTCACATCCAACAGTCATTTAGAGTCAAAAGATTAAATGTTAAAATTTCATCATTATAGACCATTTTGGGAACGTTCGACATGTCCGGAGTCATCGTTTTTCATCCGAAAATTGATTTTTTGGACTGTACCAAAAATGATTCAAAATGTCAATTGGATCGTGCCTCATGTTGAATAACCACTTTTTAAACCCTCACAGTGACCAAAATTGCCATTTTTACAGAGTTTTGCTTACTCAAAAGCTTCAATTTTGACACGTTTCAGGCACAGAAATGACTTTAAACACACTTTTTAGTTAAAAAAGTCATAATTCACATCCAACAGTCATTTAGGGTCAAAAGATTAAATGTTAAAATTTCATCATTATATTCCATTTTGGGAACGTTCGACATGTCCGGAGTCATCGTTTTTCATCCGAAAATTGATTTTCTGGACTGTACCAAAAATGATTCAAAATGTCAATTGGATCGTGCCTCATGTTGAATAACCACTTTTTAAACCCTCACAGTGACCAAAATGGCCATTTTTACAGAGTTTTGCTTACTCAAAAGCTTCAATTTTGACCCGTTTCAGTCACAGAAATGACTGTAAACACACTTATTTTAGTTGAAAAAGTCATAATTCACATCCAACAGTCATTTAGAGTCAAAAGATTAAATGTTAAAATTTCATCATTATAGACCATTTTGGGAACGTTCGACATGTCCGGAGTCATCGTTTTTCATCCGAAAATTGATTTTTTGGACTGTACCAAAAATGATTCAAAATGTCAATTGGATCGTGCCTCATGTTGAATAACCACTTTTTAAACCCTCACAGTGACCAAAATTGCCATTTTTACAGAGTTTTGCTTACTCAAAAGCTTCAATTTTGACCCGTTTCAGGCACAGAAATGATTTTAAACACACTTATTTTAGTTGAAAAAGTCATAATTTACATCCAACAGTCATTTAGAGTCAAAAGATTAAATGTTAAAATTTCATCATAATAGACCATTTTGGGAACGTTCGACATGTCGGAGTCATCGTTTCTCATCCGAAAATTGATTTTTTGGACTGTACCAAAAATGATTCAAAATGTCAATTGGATTGTGCCTCATGTTGAATAACCACTTTTTAAACCCTCACAGTGACCAAAATTGCCATTTTTACAGAGTTTTGCTTACTCAAAAGCTTCAATTTTGACCCGTTTCAGGCACAGAAATGACTTTAAACACACTTATTTTAATTGAAAAAGTCATAATTCACATCCAATAGACATTTAGAGTCAAAAGATTAAATGTTAAAATTTCATCATTATAGACCATTTTGGGAACGTTCGACATGTCCGGAGTCATCGTTTTTCATCCGAAAATTGATTTTCTGGACTGTACCAAAAATGATTCAAAATGTCAATTGGATCGTGCCTCATGTTGAATAACCACTTTTTAAACCCTCACAATGACGAAAATGGCCATTTTTACAGAGTTTTGCTTACTCAAAAGCTTCAATTTTGACCCGTTTCAGTCACAGAAATGACTGTAAACACACTTATTTTAGTTGAAAAAGTCATAATTCACATCCAACAGTCATTTAGAGTCAAAAGATTAAATGTTAAAATTTCATCATTATAGACCATTTTGGGAACGTTCGACATGTCCGGAGTCATCGTTTTTCATCCGAAAATTGATTTTTTGGACTGTACCAAAAATGATTCAAAATGTCAATTGGATCGTGCCTCATGTTGAATAACCACTTTTTAAACCCTCACAGTGACCAAAATTGCCATTTTTACAGAGTTTTGCTTACTCAAAAGCTTCAATTTTGACCCGTTTCAGGCACAGAAATGACTTTAAACACACTTATTTTATTTGAAAAAGTCATAATTCACATCCAACAGTCATTTAGAGTCAAAAGATTAAATGTTAAAATTTCATCATTATAGACCATTTTGGGAACGTTCGACATGTCCGGAGTCATCGTTTTTCATCCGAAAATTGATTTTTTGGACTGTACCAAAAATGATTCAAAATGTCAATTGGATCGTGCCTCATGTTGAATAACCACTTTTTAAACCCTCACAGTGACCAAAATGGCCATTTTTACAGAGTTTTGCTTACTCAAAAGCTTCAATTTTGACCCGTTTCAGGCACAGAAATGACTTTAAACACACTTATTTTAGTTGAAAAAGTCATAATTCACATCCAACAGTCATTTAGAGTCAAAAGATTAAATGTTAAAATTTCATCATAATAGACCATTTTGGGAACGTTCGACATGTCGGAGTCATCGTTTCTCATCCGAAAATTGATTTTTTGGACTGTACCAAAAATGATTCAAAATGTCAATTGGATTGTGCCTCATGTTGAATAACCACTTTTTAAACCCTCACAGTGACCAAAATTGCCATTTTTACAGAGTTTTGCTTACTCAAAAGCTTTAATTTTGACACGTTTCAGGCACAGAAATGACTTTAAACACACTTATTTTAGTTAAAAAAGTCATAATTCACATCCAACAGTCATTTAGGGTCAAAAGATTAAATGTTAAAATGTCATCATTATAGACCATTTTGGGAACGTTCGACATGTCCGGAGTCATCGTTTTTCATCCGAAAATTGATTTTTTGGACTGTACCAAAAATGATTCAAAATGTCAATTGGATCGTGCCTCATGTTGAATAACCACTTTTTAAACCCTCACAGTGACCAAAATTGCAATTTTTACAGAGTTTTGCATACTCAAAAGCTGCAATTTTGACCCGTTTCAGGCACAGAAATGACTTTAAACACACTTATTTTAGTTGAAAAAGTCATAATGCACATCCAACAGTCATTTAGAGTCAAAAGATTAAATGTTAAAATTTCATCATTATAGACCATTTTGGGAACGTTCGACATGTCCGGAGTCATCGTTTTTCATCCGAAAATTGATTTTTTGGACTGTACCAAAAATGATTCAAAAGTCAATTGGATCGTGCCTCATGTTGAATAACCACTTTTTAAACCCTCACAGTGACCAACATTGCCGTTTTTACAGAGTTTTGCATGCTCAAAAGCTACAATTTTGACCCGTTTCAGGCACAGAAATGACTTTAAACACACTTATTTTAGTTGAAAAAGTCATAATGCACATCCAACAGTCATTTAGAGTCAAAAGATTAAATGTTAAAATTTCATCATTATAGACCATTTTGGGAACGTTCGACATGTCCGGAGTCATCGTTTTTCATCCGAAAATTGATTTTTTGGACTGTACCAAAAATGATTCAAAATGTCAATTGGATCGTGCCTCATGTTGAATAACCACTTTTTAAACCCTCACAGTGACCAAAATTGCCATTTTTACAGAGTTTTGCTTACTCAAAAGCTTCAATTTTGACCCGTTTCAGGCACAGAAATGACTTTAAACACACTTATTTTAGTTGAAAAAGTCATAATGCACATCCAACAGTCATTTAGAGTCAAAAGATTAAATGTTAAAATTTCATCATTATAGACCATTTTGGGAACGTTCGACATGTCCGGAGTCATCGTTTTTCATCCGAAAATTGATTTTTTGGACTGTACCAAAAATGATTCAAAATGTCAATTGGATCGTGCCTCATGTTGAATAACCACTTTTTAAACCCTCACAGTGACCAAAATTGCCATTTTTACAGAGTTTTGCTTACTCAAAAGCTTCAATTTTGACCCGTTTCAGGCACAGAAATGACTTTAAACACACTTATTTTATTTGAAAAAGTCATAATTCACATCCAACAGTCATTTAGAGTCAAAAGATTAAATGTTAAAATTTCATCATTATAGACCATTTTGGGAACGTTCGACATGTCCGGAGTCATCGTTTTTCATCCGAAAATTGATTTTTTGGACTGTACCAAAAATGATTCAAAAAGTCAATTGGATCGTGCCTCATGTTGAATAACCACTTTTTAAACCCTCACAGTGACCAACATTGCCATTTTTACAGAGTTTTGCATGCTCAAAAGCTACAATTTTGACCCGTTTCAGGCACAGAAATGACTTTAAACACACTTATTTTAGTTGAAAAAGTCATAATGCACATCCAACAGTCATTTAGAATCAAAAGATTAAATGTTAAAATTTCATCATTATAGACCATTTTGGGAACGTTCGACATGTCCGGAGTCATCGTTTTTCATCCGAAAATTGATTTTTTGGACTGTACCAAAAATGATTCAAAATGTCAATTGGATCGTGCCTCATGTTGAATAACCACTTTTTAAACCCTCACAGTGACCAAAATTGCCATTTTTACAGAGTTTTGCTTACTCAAAAGCTTCAACTTTGACCCGTTTCAGGCACAGAAATGACTTTAAACACACTTATTTTATTTGAAAAAGTCATAATTCACATCCAACAGTCATTTAGGGTCAAAAGATTAAATGTTAAAATTTCATCATTATAGACCATTTTGGGAACGTTCGACATGTCCGGAGTCATCGTTTTTCATCCGAAAATTGATTTTTTGGACTGTACCAAAAATGATTCAAAATGTCAATTGGATCGTGCCTCATGTTGAATAACCACTTTTTAAACCCTCACAGTGACCAAAATTGCAATATTTACAGAGTTTTGCTTACTCAAAAGCTTCAATTTTGACCCGTTTCAGGCACGGAAATGACTTTAAACACACTTATTTTAGTTGAAAAAGTCATAATTCACACCCAACAGTCATTTAGAGTCAAAAGATTAAATGTTTAAATTTCATCATAATAGACCATTTTGGGAACGTTCGACATGTCCGGAGTCATCGTTTTTCATCCGAAAATTGATTTTTTTGGACTGTACCAAAAATGATTCAAAATGTCAATTGGATCGTGCCTCATGTTGAATAACCACTTTTTAAACCCTCACAGTGACCAAAATGGCCATTTTTACAGAGTTTTGCTTACTCAAAAGCTTCAATTATTTTGACCCGTTTCAGTCACAGAAATGACTTTAAACACACTTATTTTAGTTGAAAAAGTCATAATTCACATCCAACAGTCATTTAGAGTCAAAAGATTAAATGTTAAAATTTCATCATTATAGACCATTTTGGGAACGTTCGACATGTCCGGAGTCATTGTTTTTCATCCGAAAATTGATTTTTTGGACAGTACCAAAAATGATTCAAAATGTCAATTGGATCGTGCCTCATGTTGAATAACCACTTTTTAAACCCTCACAGTGACCAAAATTGCCATTTTTACAGAGTTTTGCATACTCAAAAGCTACAATTTTGACCCGTTTCAGGCACAGAAATGACTTTAAACACACTTATTTTAGTTGAAAAAGTCATAATGCACATCCAACAGTCATTTAGAGTCAAAAGATTAAATGTTAAAATTTCATCATTATAGACCATTTTGGAAACGTTCGACATGTCCGGAGTCATCGTTTTTCATCCGAAAATTGATTTTTTGGACTGTACCAAAAATTATTCAAAATGTCAATTGGATCGTGCCTCATGTTGAATAACCACTTTTTAAACCCTCACAGTGACCAAAAGTGCAATTTTTACAGAGTTTTGCTTACTCAAAAGCTTCAATTTTGACCCGTTTCAGGCACAGAAATGACTTTAAACACACTTATTTTAATTGAAAAAGTCATAATTCACATCCAATAGACATTTAGAGTCAAAAGATTAAATGTTAAAATTTCATCATTATAGACCATTTTGGGAACGTTCGACATGTCCGGAGTCATCGTTTTTCATCCGAAAATTGATTTTCTGGACTGTACCAAAAATGATTCAAAATGTCAATTGGATCGTGCCTCATGTTGAATAACCACTTTTTAAACCCTCACAGTGACCAAAATGGCCATTTTTACAGAGTTTTGCTTACTCAAAAGCTTCAATTTTGACCCGTTTCAGTCACAGAAATGACTGTAAACACACTTATTTTAGTTGAAAAAGTCATAATTCACATCCAACAGTCATTTAGAGTCAAAAGATTAAATGTTAAAATTTCATCATTATAGACCATTTTGGGAACGTTCGACATGTCCGGAGTCATCGTTTTTCATCCGAAAATTGATTTTTTGGACTGTACCAAAAATGATTCAAAATGTCAATTGGATCGTGCCTCATGTTGAATAACCACTTTTTAAACCCTCACAGTGACCAAAATTGCCATTTTTACAGAGTTTTGCTTACTCAAAAGCTTCAATTTTGACCCGTTTCAGGCACAGAAATGACTTTAAACACACTTATTTTATTTGAAAAAGTCATAATTCACATCCAACAGTCATTTAGAGTCAAAAGATTAAATGTTAAAATTTCATCATTATAGACCATTTTGGGAACGTTCGACATGTCCGGAGTCATCGTTTTTCATCCGAAAATTGATTTTTTGGACTGTACCAAAAATGATTCAAAATGTCAATTGGATCGTGCCTCATGTTGAATAACCACTTTTTAAACCCTCACAGTGACCAAAATTGCCATTTTTACAGAGTTTTGCTTACTCAAAAGCTTCAATTTTGACCCGTTTCAGGCACAGAAATGACTTTAAACACACTTATTTTAGTTGAAAAAGTCATAATTCACATCCAACAGTCATTTGGAGTCAAAAGATTAAATGTTAAAATTTCATCATAATAGACCATTTTGGGAACGTTCGACATGTCCGGAGTCATCGTTTTTCATCCGAAAATTGATTTTTTGGACTGTACCAAAAATGATTCAAAATGTCAATTGGATCGTGCCTCATGTTGAATAACCACTTTTTAAACCCTCACAGTGACCAAAATGGCCATTTTTACAGAGTTTTGCTTACTCAAAAGCTTCAATTTTGACCCGTTTCAGGCACAGAAATGACTTTAAACACACTTATTTTAGTTGAAAAAGTCATAATTTACATCCAACAGTCATTTAGAGTCAAAAGATTAAATGTTAAAATTTCATCATAATAGACCATTTTGGGAACGTTCGACATGTCGGAGTCATCGTTTCTCATCCGAAAATTGATTTTTTGGACTGTACCAAAAATGATTCAAAATGTCAATTGGATTGTGCCTCATGTTGAATAACCACTTTTTAAACCCTCACAGTGACCAAAATTGCCATTTTTACAGAGTTTTGCTTACTCAAAAGCTTCAATTTTGACCCGTTTCAGGCACAGAAATGACTTTAAACACACTTATTTTAATTGAAAAAGTCATAATTCACATCCAATAGACATTTAGAGTCAAAAGATTAAATGTTAAAATTTCATCATTATAGACCATTTTGGGAACGTTCGACATGTCCGGAGTCATCGTTTTTCATCCGAAAATTGATTTTCTGGACTGTACCAAAAATGATTCAAAATGTCAATTGGATCGTGCCTCATGTTGAATAACCACTTTTTAAACCCTCACAATGACCAAAATGGCCATTTTTACAGAGTTTTGCTTACTCAAAAGCTTCAATTTTGACCCGTTTCAGTCACAGAAATGACTGTAAACACACTTATTTTAGTTGAAAAAGTCATAATTCACATCCAACAGTCATTTAGAGTCAAAAGATTAAATGTTAAAATTTCATCATTATAGACCATTTTGGGAACGTTCGACATGTCCGGAGTCATCGTTTTTCATCCGAAAATTGATTTTTTGGACTGTACCAAAAATGATTCAAAATGTCAATTGGATCGTGCCTCATGTTGAATAACCACTTTTTAAACCCTCACAGTGACCAAAATTGCCATTTTTACAGAGTTTTGCTTACTCAAAAGCTTCAATTTTGACCCGTTTCAGGCACAGAAATGACTTTAAACACACTTATTTTATTTGAAAAAGTCATAATTCACATCCAACAGTTATTTAGAGTCAAAAGATTAAATGTTAAAATTTCATCATTATAGACCATTTTGGGAACGTTCGACATGTCCGGAGTCATCGTTTTTCATCCGAAAATTGATTTTTTGGACTGTACCAAAAATGATTCAAAATGTCAATTGGATCGTGCCTCATGTTGAATAACCACTTTTTAAACCCTCACAGTGACCAAAATTGCCATTTTTACAGAGTTTTGCTTACTCAAAAGCTTCAATTTTGACACGTTTCAGGCACAGAAATGACTTTAAACACACTTTTTAGTTAAAAAAGTCATAATTCACATCCAACAGTCATTTAGGGTCAAAAGATTAAATGTTAAAATTTCATCATTATATTCCATTTTGGGAACGTTCGACATGTCCGGAGTCATCGTTTTTCATCCGAAAATTGATTTTCTGGACTGTACCAAAAATGATTCAAAATGTCAATTGGATCGTGCCTCATGTTGAATAACCACTTTTTAAACCCTCACAGTGACCAAAATGGCCATTTTTACAGAGTTTTGCTTACTCAAAAGCTTCAATTTTGACCCGTTTCAGTCACAGAAATGACTGTAAACACACTTATTTTAGTTGAAAAAGTCATAATTCACATCCAACAGTCATTTAGAGTCAAAAGATTAAATGTTAAAATTTCATCATTATAGACCATTTTGGGAACGTTCGACATGTCCGGAGTCATCGTTTTTCATCCGAAAATTGATTTTTTGGACTGTACCAAAAATGATTCAAAATGTCAATTGGATCGTGCCTCATGTTGAATAACCACTTTTTAAACCCTCACAGTGACCAAAATTGCCATTTTTACAGAGTTTTGCTTACTCAAAAGCTTCAATTTTGACCCGTTTCAGGCACAGAAATGATTTTAAACACACTTATTTTAGTTGAAAAAGTCATAATTTACATCCAACAGTCATTTAGAGTCAAAAGATTAAATGTTAAAATTTCATCATAATAGACCATTTTGGGAACGTTCGACATGTCGGAGTCATCGTTTCTCATCCGAAAATTGATTTTTTGGACTGTACCAAAAATGATTCAAAATGTCAATTGGATTGTGCCTCATGTTGAATAACCACTTTTTAAACCCTCACAGTGACCAAAATTGCCATTTTTACAGAGTTTTGCTTACTCAAAAGCTTCAATTTTGACCCGTTTCAGGCACAGAAATGACTTTAAACACACTTATTTTAATTGAAAAAGTCATAATTCACATCCAATAGACATTTAGAGTCAAAAGATTAAATGTTAAAATTTCATCATTATAGACCATTTTGGGAACGTTCGACATGTCCGGAGTCATCGTTTTTCATCCGAAAATTGATTTTCTGGACTGTACCAAAAATGATTCAAAATGTCAATTGGATCGTGCCTCATGTTGAATAACCACTTTTTAAACCCTCACAATGACCAAAATGGCCATTTTTACAGAGTTTTGCTTACTCAAAAGCTTCAATTTTGACCCGTTTCAGTCACAGAAATGACTGTAAACACACTTATTTTAGTTGAAAAAGTCATAATTCACATCCAACAGTCATTTAGAGTCAAAAGATTAAATGTTAAAATTTCATCATTATAGACCATTTTGGGAACGTTCGACATGTCCGGAGTCATCGTTTTTCATCCGAAAATTGATTTTTTGGACTGTACCAAAAATGATTCAAAATGTCAATTGGATCGTGCCTCATGTTGAATAACCACTTTTTAAACCCTCACAGTGACCAAAATTGCCATTTTTACAGAGTTTTGCTTACTCAAAAGCTTCAATTTTGACCCGTTTCAGGCACAGAAATGACTTTAAACACACTTATTTTATTTGAAAAAGTCATAATTCACATCCAACAGTCATTTAGAGTCAAAAGATTAAATGTTAAAATTTCATCATTATAGACCATTTTGGGAACGTTCGACATGTCCGGAGTCATCGTTTTTCATCCGAAAATTGATTTTTTGGACTGTACCAAAAATGATTCAAAATGTCAATTGGATCGTGCCTCATGTTGAATAACCACTTTTTAAACCCTCACAGTGACCAAAATGGCCATTTTTACAGAGTTTTGCTTACTCAAAAGCTTCAATTTTGACCCGTTTCAGGCACAGAAATGACTTTAAACACACTTATTTTAGTTGAAAAAGTCATAATTCACATCCAACAGTCATTTAGAGTCAAAAGATTAAATGTTAAAATTTCATCATAATAGACCATTTTGGGAACGTTCGACATGTCGGAGTCATCGTTTCTCATCCGAAAATTGATTTTTTGGACTGTACCAAAAATGATTCAAAATGTCAATTGGATTGTGCCTCATGTTGAATAACCACTTTTTAAACCCTCACAGTGACCAAAATTGCCATTTTTACAGAGTTTTGCTTACTCAAAAGCTTTAATTTTGACACGTTTCAGGCACAGAAATGACTTTAAACACACTTATTTTAGTTAAAAAAGTCATAATTCACATCCAACAGTCATTTAGGGTCAAAAGATTAAATGTTAAAATGTCATCATTATAGACCATTTTGGGAACGTTCGACATGTCCGGAGTCATCGTTTTTCATCCGAAAATTGATTTTTTGGACTGTACCAAAAATGATTCAAAATGTCAATTGGATCGTGCCTCATGTTGAATAACCACTTTTTAAACCCTCACAGTGACCAAAATTGCAATTTTTACAGAGTTTTGCATACTCAAAAGCTGCAATTTTGACCCGTTTCAGGCACAGAAATGACTTTAAACACACTTATTTTAGTTGAAAAAGTCATAATGCACATCCAACAGTCATTTAGAGTCAAAAGATTAAATGTTAAAATTTCATCATT
Source organism: Lissotriton vulgaris (assembly GCF_964263255.1). Classification (NCBI taxonomy): domain Eukaryota; kingdom Metazoa; phylum Chordata; class Amphibia; order Caudata; family Salamandridae; genus Lissotriton; species Lissotriton vulgaris. The sequence goes on from NW_028242254.1 coordinate 118,988, forward strand.
ATAGACCATTTTGGGAACGTTCGACATGTCCGGAGTTATCGTTTTTCATCCGAAAATTGATTTTCTGGACTGTACCAAAAATGATTCAAAATGTCAATTGGATCGTGCCTCATGTTGAATAACCACTTTTTAAACCCTCACAGTGACCAAAATGGCCATTTTTACAGAGTTTTGCTTACTCAAAAGCTTCAATTTTGACCCGTTTCAGGCACAGAAATGACTTTAAACACACTTATTTTAGTTGAAAAAGTCATAATTCACATCCAACAGTCATTTGGAGTCAAAAGATTAAATGTTAAAATTTCATCATAATAGACCATTTTGGGAACGTTCGACATGTCCGGAGTCATCGTTTTTCATCCGAAAATTGATTTTTTGGACTGTACCAAAAATGATTCAAAAAGTCAATTGGATCGTGCCTCATGTTGAATAACCACTTTTTAAACCCTCACAGTGACCAACATTGCCATTTTTACAGAGTTTTGCATGCTCAAAAGCTACAATTTTGACCCGTTTCAGGCACAGAAATGACTTTAAACACACTTATTTTAGTTGAAAAAGTCATAATTCACATCCAACAGTCATTTAGAGTCAAAAGATTAAATGTTAAAATTTCATCATTATAGACCATTTTGGGAACGTTTGACATGTCCGGAGTCATCGTTTTTCATCCGAAAATTGATTTTTTGGACTGTACCAAAAATGATTCAAAATGTCAATTGGATCGTGCCTCATGTTGAATAACCACTTTTTAAACCATCACAGTGACCAAAAGTGCCATTTTTACAGAGTTTTGCTTACTCAAAAGCTTCAATTTTGACCCGTTTCAGGCACAGAAATGACTTTAAACACACTTATTTTAATTGAAAAAGTCATAATTCACATCCAGTAGTCATTTAGAGTCAAAAGATTAAATGTTAAAATTTCATCATTATAGACCATTTTGGGAACGTTCGACATGTCCGGAGTCATCGTTTTTCATCCGAAAATTGATTTTCTGGACTGTACCAAAAATGATTCAAAATGTCAATTGGATCGTGCCTCATGTTGAATAACCACTTTTTAAACACTCACAGTGACCAAAATGGCCATTTTTACAGAGTTTTGCTTACTCAAAAGCTTCAATTTTGACCCGTTTCAGTCACAGAAATGACTGTAAACACACTTATTTTAGTTGAAAAAGTCATAATTCACATCCAACAGTCATTTAGAGTCAAAAGATTAAATGTTAAAATTTCATCATTATAGACCATTTTGGGAACGTTCGACATGTCCGGAGTCATCGTTTTTCATCCGAAAATTGATTTTTTGGACTGTACCAAAAATGATTCAAAATGTCAATTGGATCGTGCCTCATGTTGAATAACCACTTTTTAAACCCTCACAGTGACCAAAATTGCCATTTTTACAGAGTTTTGCTTACTCAAAAGCTTCAATTTTGACACGTTTCAGGCACAGAAATGACTTTAAACACACTTTTTAGTTAAAAAAGTCATAATTCACATCCAACAGTCATTTAGAGTCAAAAGATTAAATGTTAAAATTTCATCATAATAGACCATTTTGGGAACGTTCGACATGTCCGGAGTCATCGTTTCTCATCCGAAAATTGATTTTTTGGACTGTACCAAAAATGATTCAAAATGTCAATTGGATTGTGCCTCATATTGAATAACCACTTTTTAAACCCTCACAGTGACCAAAATTGCCATTTTTACAGAGTTTTGCTTACTCAAAAGCTTTAATTTTGACACGTTTCAGGCACAGAAATGACTTTAAACACACTTATTTTAGTTAAAAAGTCATAATTCACATCCAACAGTCATTTAGGGTCAAAAGATTAAATGTTAAAATGTCATCATTATAGACCATTTTGGGAACGTTCGACATGTCCGGAGTCATCGTTTTTCATCCGAAAATTGATTTTTTGGACTGTACCAAAAATGATTCAAAAAGTCAATTGGATCGTGCCTCATGTTGAATAACCACTTTTTAAACCCTCACAGTGACCAACATTGCCATTTTTACAGAGTTTTGCATGCTCAAAAGCTACAATTTTGACCCGTTTCAGGCACAGAAATGACTTTAAACACACTTATTTTAGTTGAAAAAGTCATAATGCACATCCAACAGTCATTTAGAGTCAAAAGATTAAATGTTAAAATTTCATCATTATAGACCATTTTGGGAACGTTCGACATGTCCGGAGTCATCGTTTTTCATCCGAAAATTGATTTTTTGGACTGTACCAAAAATGATTCAAAATGTCAATTGGATCGTGCCTCATGTTGAATAACCACTTTTTAAACCCTCACAGTGACCAAAATTGCCATTTTTACAGAGTTTTGCTTACTCAAAAGCTTCAATTTTGACCCGTTTCAGGCACAGAAATGACTTTAAACACACTTATTTTAGTAGAAAAAGTCATAATTCACATCCAACAGTCATTTGGAGTCAAAAGATTAAATGTTATAATTTCATCATAATAGACCATTTTGGGAACGTTCGACATGTCCGGAGTCATCGTTTTTCATCCGAAAATTGATTTTTTGGACTGTACCAAAAATGATTCAAAATGTCAATTGGATCGTGCCTCATGTTGAATAACCACTTTTTAAACCCTCACAGTGACCAAAATGGCCATTTTTACAGAGTTTTGCTTACTCAAAAGCTTCAATTTTGACCCGTTTCAGTCACAGAAATGACTGTAAACACACTTATTTTAGTTGAAAAAGTCATAATTCACATCCAACAGTCATTTAGAGTCAAAAGATTAAATGTTAAAATTTCATCATTATAGACCATTTTGGGAACGTTCGACATGTCCGGAGTCATCGTTTTTCATCCGAAAATTGATTTTTTGGACTGTACCAAAAATTATTCAAAATGTCAATTGGATCGTGCCTCATGTTGAATAACCACTTTTTAAACCCTCACAGTGACCAAAATTGCCATTTTTACAGAGTTTTGCTTACTCAAAAGCTTCAATTTTGACACGTTTCAGGCACAGAAATGACTTTAAACACACTTTTTAGTTAAAAAAGTCATAATTCACATCCAACAGTCATTTAGGGTCAAAAGATTAAATGTTAAAATTTCATCATTATATTCCATTTTGGGAACGTTCGACATGTCCGGAGTCATCGTTTTTCATCCGAAAATTGATTTTCTGGACTGTACCAAAAATGATTCAAAATGTCAATTGGATCGTGCCTCATGTTGAATAACCACTTTTTAAACCCTCACAGTGACCAAAATGGCCATTTTTACAGAGTTTTGCTTACTCAAAAGCTTCAATTTTGACCCGTTTCAGGCACAGAAATGACTTTAAACACACTTATTTTAGTTAAAAAAGTCATAATTCACATCCAACAGTCATTTAGGGTCAAAAGATTAAATGTTAAAATGTCATCATTATAGACCATTTTGGGAACGTTCGACATGTCCGGAGTCATCGTTTTTCATCCGAAAATTGATTTTTTGGACTGTACCAAAAATGATTCAAAATGTCAATTGGATCGTGCCTCATGTTGAATAACCACTTTTTAAACCCTCACAGTGACCAAAATTGCAATTTTTACAGAGTTTTGCATACTCAAAAGCTGCAATTTTGACCCGTTTCAGGCACAGAAATGACTTTAAACACACTTATTTTAGTTGAAAAAGTCATAATGCACATCCAACAGTCATTTAGAGTCAAAAGATTAAATGTTAAAATTTCATCATTATAGACCATTTTGGGAACGTTCGACATGTCCGGAGTCATCGTTTTTCATCCGAAAATTGATTTTTTGGACTGTACCAAAAATGATTCAAAATGTCAATTGGATCGTGCCTCATGTTGAATAACCACTTTTTAAACCCTCACAGTGACCAAAATTGCCATTTTTACTGAGTTTTGCTTACTCAAAAGCTTCAATTTTGACCCGTTTCAGGCACGGAAATGACTTTAAACACACTTATTTTAGTTGAAAAAGTCATAATGCACATCCAACAGTCATTTAGAGTCAAAAGATTAAATGTTAAAATTTCATCATTATAGACCATTTTGGGAACGTTCGACATGTCCGGAGTTATCGTTTTTCATCCGAAAATTGATTTTCTGGACTGTACCAAAAATGATTCAAAATGTCAATTGGATCGTGCCTCATGTTGAATAACCACTTTTTAAACCCTCACAGTGACCAAAATGGCCATTTTTACAGAGTTTTGCTTACTCAAAAGCTTCAATTTTGACCCGTTTCAGGCACAGAAATGACTTTAAACACACTTATTTTAGTTGAAAAAGTCATAATTCACATCCAACAGTCATTTGGAGTCAAAAGATTAAATGTTAAAATTTCATCATAATAGACCATTTTGGGAACGTTCGACATGTCCGGAGTCATCGTTTTTCATCCGAAAATTTATTTTTTGGACTGTACCAAAAATGATTCAAAAAGTCAATTGGATCGTGCCTCATGTTGAATAACCACTTTTTAAACCCTCACAGTGACCAACATTGCCATTTTTATAGAGTTTTGCATGCTCAAAATCTACAATTTTGACCCGTTTCAGGCACAGAAATGACTTTAAACACACTTATTTTAGTTGAAAAAGTCATAATGCACATCCAACAGTCATTTAGAGTCAAAAGATTAAATGTTAAAATTTCATCATTATAGACCATTTTGGGAACGTTCGACATGTCCGGAGTCATCGTTTTTCATCCGAAAATTGATTTTTTGGACTGTACCAAAAATGATTCAAAATGTCAATTGGATCGTGCCTCATGTTGAATAACCACTTTTTAAACCCTCACAGTGACCAAAATTGCCATTTTTACAGAGTTTTGCTTACTCAAAAGCTTCAATTTTGACCCGTTTCAGGCACAGAAATGACTTTAAACACACTTATTTTAGTTGAAAAAGTCATAATTCACATCCAACAGTCATTTAGAGTCAAAAGATTAAATGTTAAAATTTCATCATAATAGACCATTTTGGGAACGTTCGACATGTCCGGAGTTATCGTTTTTCATCCGAAAATTGATTTTCTGGACTGTACCAAAAATGATTCAAAATGTCAATTGGATCGTGCCTCATGTTGAATAACCACTTTTTAAACCCTCACAGTGACCAACATTGCCATTTTTATAGAGTTTTGCATGCTCAAAAGCTACAATTTTGACCCGTTTCAGGCACAGAAATGACTTTAAACACACTTATTTTAGTTGAAAAAGTCATAATGCACATCCAACAGTCATTTAGAGTCAAAAGATTAAATGTTAAAATTTCATCATTATAGACCATTTTGGGAACGTTCGACATGTCCGGAGTCATCGTTTTTCATCCGAAAATTGATTTTTTGGACTGTACCAAAAATGATTCAAAATGTCAATTGGATCGTGCCTCATGTTGAATAACCACTTTTTAAACCCTCACAGTGACCAAAATTGCCATTTTTACAGAGTTTTGCTTACTCAAAAGCTTCAATTTTGACCCGTTTCAGGCACAGAAATGACTTTAAACACACTTATTTTAGTTGAAAAAGTCATAATTCACATCCAACAGTCATTTGGAGTCAAAAGATTAAATGTTAAAATTTCATCATAATAGACCATTTTGGGAACGTTCGACATGTCCGGAGTCATCATTTTTCATCCGAAAATTGATTTTTTGGACTGTACTAAAAATGATTCAAAATGTCAATTGGATCGTGCCTCATGTTGAATAACCACTTTTTAAACCCTCACAGTGACCAAAATTGCCATTTTTACAGAGTTTTGCTTACTCAAAAGCTGCAATTTTGACACGTTTCAGGCACAGAAATGACTTTAAACACACTTTTTAGTTAAAAAAGTCATAATTCACATCCAACAGTCATTTAGGGTCAAAAGATTAAATGTTAAAATTTCATCATTATATTCCATTTTGGGAACGTTCGACATGTCCGGAGTCATCGTTTTTCATCCGAAAATTGATTTTCTGGACTGTACCAAAAATGATTCAAAATGTCAATTGGATCGTGCCTCATGTTGAATAACCACTTTTTAAACCCTCACAGTGACCAAAATGGCCATTTTTACAGAGTTTTGCTTACTCAAAAGCTTCAATTTTGACCCGTTTCAGGCACAGAAATGACTTTAAACACACTTATTTTAGTTGAAAAAGTCATAATTTACATCCAACAGTCATTTAGAGTCAAAAGATTAAATGTTAAAATTTCATCATAATAGACCATTTTGGGAACGTTCGACATGTCGGAGTCATCGTTTTTCATCCGAAAATTGATTTTCTGGACTGTACCAAAAATGATTCAAAATGTCAATTGGATCGTGCCTCATGTTGAATAACCACTTTTTAAACCCTCACAATGACCAAAATGGCAATTTTTACAGAGTTTTGCTTACTCAAAAGCTTCAATTTTGACCCGTTTCAGTCACAGAAATGACTGTAAACACACTTATTTTAGTTGAAAAAGTCATAATTCACATCCAACAGTCATTTAGAGTCAAAAGATTAAATGTTAAAATTTCATCATTATAGACCATTTTGGGAACGTTCGACATGTCCGGAGTCATCGTTTTTCATCCGAAAATTGATTTTTTGGACTGTACCAAAAATGATTCAAAATGTCAATTGGATCGTGCCTCATGTTGAATAACCACTTTTTAAACCCTCACAGTGACCAAAATTGCCATTTTTACAGAGTTTTGCTTACTCAAAAGCTTCAATTTTGACCCGTTTCAGGCACAGAAATGACTTTAAACACACTTATTTTATTTGAAAAAGTCATAATTCACATCCAACAGTCATTTAGAGTCAAAAGATTAAATGTTAAAATTTCATCATTATAGACCATTTTGGGAACGTTCGACATGTCCGGAGTCATCGTTTTTCATCCGAAAATTGATTTTTTGGACTGTACCAAAAATGATTCAAAATGTCAATTGGATCGTGCCTCATGTTGAATAACCACTTTTTAAACCCTCACAGTGACCAAAATTGCCATTTTTACAGAGTTTTGCTTACTCAAAAGCTTCAATTTTGACACGTTTCAGGCACAGAAATGACTTTAAACACACTTTTTAGTTAAAAAAGTCATAATTCACATCCAACAGTCATTTAGGGTCAAAAGATTAAATGTTAAAATTTCATCATTATATTCCATTTTGGGAACGTTCGACATGTCCGGAGTCATCGTTTTTCATCCGAAAATTGATTTTCTGGACTGTACCAAAAATGATTCAAAATGTCAATTGGATCGTGCCTCATGTTGAATAACCACTTTTTAAACCCTCACAGTGACCAAAATGGCCATTTTTACAGAGTTTTGCTTACTCAAAAGCTTCAATTTTGACCCGTTTCAGGCACAGAAATGACTTTAAACACACTTATTTTAGTTGAAAAAGTCATAATTTACATCCAACAGTCATTTAGAGTCAAAAGATTAAATGTTAAAATTTCATCATAATAGACCATTTTGGGAACGTTCGACATGTCGGAGTCATCGTTTCTCATCCGAAAATTGATTTTTTGGACTGTACCAAAAATGATTCAAAATGTCAATTGGATTGTGCCTCATGTTGAATAACCACTTTTTAAACCCTCACAGTGACCAAAATTGCCATTTTTACAGAGTTTTGCTTACTCAAAAGCTTCAATTTTGACCCGTTTCAGGCACAGAAATGACTTTAAACACACTTATTTTAATTGAAAAAATCATAATGCACATCCAACAGTCATTTAGAGTCAAAAGATTAAATGTTAAAATTTCATCATTATAGACCATTTTGGGAACGTTCGACATGTCCGGAGTCATCGTTTTTCATCCGAAAATTGATTTTTTGGACTGTACCAAAAATGATTCAAAAAGTCAATTGGATCGTGCCTCATGTTGAATAACCACTTTTTAAACCCTCACAGTGACCAACATTGCCATTTTTATAGAGTTTTGCATGCTCAAAAGCTACAATTTTGACCCGTTTCAGGCACAGAAATGACTTTAAACACACTTATTTTAGTTGAAAAAGTCATAATGCACATCCAACAGTCATATAGAGTCAAAAGATTAAATGTTAAAATTTCATCATTATAGACCATTTTGGGAACGTTCGACATGTCCGGAGTCATCGTTTTTCATCCGAAAATTGATTTTTTGGACTGTACCAAAAATGATTCAAAATGTCAATTGGATCGTGCCTCATGTTGAATAACCACTTTTTAAACCCTCACAGTGACCAAAATTGCCATTTTTACAGAGTTTTGCTTACTCAAAAGCTTCAATTTTGACCCGTTTCAGGCACAGAAATGACTTTAAACACACTTATTTTAGTTGAAAAAGTCATAATTCACATCCAACAGTCATTTAGAGTCAAATGATTAAATGTTAAAATTTCATCATAATAGACCATTTTGGGAACGTTCGACATGTCCGGAGTCATCGTTTCTTATCCGAAAATTGATTTTTTGGACTGTACCAAAAATGATTCAAAATGTCAATTGGATTGTGCCTCATGTTGAATAACCACTTTTTAAACCCTCACAGTGACCAAAATTGCCATTTTTACAGAGTTTTGCTTACTCAAAAGCTTTAATTTTGACCCGTTTCAGGCACAGAAATGACTTTAAACACACTTATTTTAGTTGAAAAAGTCATAATTCACATCCAACAGTCATTTAGAGTCAAAAGATTAAATGTTAAAATTTCATCATAATAGACCATTTTGGGAACGTTCGACATGTCCGGAGTCATCGTTTCTCATCCGAAAATTGATTTTTTGGACTGTACCAAAAATGATTCAAAATGTCAATTGGATTGTGCCTCATGTTGAATAACCACTTTTTAAACCCTCACAGTGACCAAAATTGCCATTTTTACAGAGTTTTGCATGCTCAAAAGCTACAATTTTGACCCGTTTCAGGCACAGAAATGACTTTAAACACACTTATTTTAGTTGAAAAAGTCATAATTCACATCCAACAGTCATTTGGAGTCAAAAGATTAAATGTTAAAATTTCATCATTATAGACCATTTTGGGAACGTTCGACATGTCCGGAGTCATCGTTTTTCATCCGAAAATTGATTTTTTGGACTGTACCAAAAATGATTCAAAATGTCAATTGGATCGTGCCTCATGTTGAATAACCACTTTTTAAACCCTCACAGTGACCAAAATGGCCATTTTTACAGAGTTTTGCATACTCAAAAGCTGCAATTTTGACCCGTTTCAGGCACAGAAATGACTTTAAACACACTTATTTTAGTTGAAAAAGTCATAATGCACATCCAACAGTCATTTAGAGTCAAAAGATTAAATGTTAAAATTTCATCATAATAGACCATTTTGGGAACGTTCGACATGTCCGGAGTCATCGTTTCTCATCCGAAAATTGATTTTTTGGACTGTACCAAAAATGATTCAAAATGTCAATTGGATCGTGCCTCATGTTGAATAACCACTTTTTAAACCCTCACAGTGACCAAAATTGCCATTTTTACAGAGTTTTGCTTACTCAAAAGCTTCAATTTTGACCCGTTTCAGGCACGGAAATGACTTTAAACACACTTATTTTAGTTGAAAAAGTCATAATGCACATCCAACAGTCATTTAGAGTCAAAAGATTAAATGTTAAAATTTCATCATTATAGACCATTTTGGGAACGTTCGACATGTCCGGAGTTATCGTTTTTCATCCGAAAATTGATTTTCTGGACTGTACCAAAAATGATTCAAAATGTCAATTGGATCGTGCCTCATGTTGAATAACCACTTTTTAAACCCTCACAGTGACCAAAATGGCCATTTTTACAGAGTTTTGCATACTCAAAAGCTGCAATTTTGACCCGTTTCAGGCACAGAAATGACTTTAAACACACTTATTTTAGTTGAAAAAGTCATAATGCACATCCAACAGTCATTTAGAGTCAAAAGATTAAATGTTAAAATTTCATCATAATAGACCATTTTGGGAACGTTCGACATGTCCGGAGTCATCGTTTTTCATCCGAAAATTGATTTTTTGGACTGTACCAAAAATGATTCAAAAAGTCAATTGGATCGTGCCTCATGTTGAATACCACTTTTTAAACCCTCACAGTGACCAACATTGCCATTTTTATAGAGTTTTGCATGCTCAAAAGCTACAATTTTGACCGTTTCAGGCACAGAAATGACTTTAAACACACTTATTTTAGTTGAAAAAGTCATAATGCACATCCAACAGTCATTTAGAGTCAAAAGATTAAATGTTAAAATTTCATCATAATAGACCATTTTGGGAACGTTCGACATGTCGGAGTCATCGTTTTTCATCCGAAAATTGATTTTCTGGACTGTACCAAAAATGATTCAAAATGTCAATTGGATCGTGCCTCATGTTGAATAACCACTTTTTAAACCCTCACAATGACCAAAATGGCCATTTTTACAGAGTTTTGCTTACTCAAAAGCTTCAATTTTGACCCGTTTCAGTCACAGAAATGACTGTAAACACACTTATTTTAGTTGAAAAAGTCATAATTCACATCCAACAGTCATTTAGAGTCAAAAGATTAAATGTTAAAATTTCATCATTATAGACCATTTTGGGAACGTTCGACATGTCCGGAGTCATCGTTTTTCATCCGAAAATTGATTTTTTGGACTGTACCAAAAATGATTCAAAATGTCAATTGGATCGTGCCTCATGTTGAATAACCACTTTTTAAACCCTCACAGTGACCAAAATTGCCATTTTTACAGAGTTTTGCTTACTCAAAAGCTTCAATTTTGACACGTTTCAGGCACAGAAATGACTTTAAACACACTTTTTAGTTAAAAAAGTCATAATTCACATCCAACAGTCATTTAGGGTCAAAAGATTAAATGTTAAAATTTCATCATTATATTCCATTTTGGGAACGTTCGACATGTCCGGAGTCATCGTTTTTCATCCGAAAATTGATTTTCTGGACTGTACCAAAAATGATTCAAAATGTCAATTGGATCGTGCCTCATGTTGAATAACCACTTTTTAAACCCTCACAGTGACCAAAATGGCCATTTTTACAGAGTTTTGCTTACTCAAAAGCTTCAATTTTGACCCGTTTCAGGCACAGAAATGACTTTAAACACACTTATTTTAGTTGAAAAAGTCATAATTTACATCCAACAGTCATTTAGAGTCAAAAGATTAAATGTTAAAATTTCATCATAATAGACCATTTTGGGAACGTTCGACATGTCGGAGTCATCGTTTCTCATCCGAAAATTGATTTTTTGGACTGTACCAAAAATGATTCAAAATGTCAATTGGATTGTGCCTCATGTTGAATAACCACTTTTTAAACCCTCACAGTGACCAAAATTGCCATTTTTACAGAGTTTTGCTTACTCAAAAGCTTCAATTTTGACCCGTTTCAGGCACAGAAATGACTTTAAACACACTTATTTTAGTTGAAAAAGTCATAATTCACATCCAACAGTCATTTAGAGTCAAAAGATTAAATGTTAAAATTTCATCATAATAGACCATTTTGGGAACGTTCGACATGTCCGGAGTCATCGTTTCTCATCCGAAAATTGATTTTTTGGACTGTACCAAAAATGATTCAAAATGTCAATTGGATTGTGCCTCATGTTGAATAACCACTTTTTAAACCCTCACAGTGACCAAAATTGCCATTTTTACAGAGTTTTGCATGCTCAAAAGCTACAATTTTGACCCGTTTCAGGCACAGAAATGACTTTAAACACACTTATTTTAGTTGAAAAAGTCATAATTCACATCCAACAGTCATTTGGAGTCAAAAGATTAAATGTTAAAATTTCATCATTATAGACCATTTTGGGAACGTTCGACATGTCCGGAGTCATCGTTTTTCATCCGAAAATTGATTTTTTGGACTGTACCAAAAATGATTCAAAATGTCAATTGGATCGTGCCTCATGTTGAATAACCACTTTTTAAACCCTCACAGTGACCAAAATGGCCATTTTTACAGAGTTTTGCATACTCAAAAGCTGCAATTTTGACCCGTTTCAGGCACAGAAATGACTTTAAACACACTTATTTTAGTTGAAAAAGTCATAATGCACATCCAACAGTCATTTAGAGTCAAAAGATTAAATGTTAAAATTTCATCATAATAGACCATTTTGGGAACGTTCGACATGTCCGGAGTCATCGTTTCTCATCCGAAAATTGATTTTTTGGACTGTACCAAAAATGATTCAAAATGTCAATTGGATCGTGCCTCATGTTGAATAACCACTTTTTAAACCCTCACAGTGACCAAAATTGCCATTTTTACAGAGTTTTGCTTACTCAAAAGCTTCAATTTTGACCCGTTTCAGGCACGGAAATGACTTTAAACACACTTATTTTAGTTGAAAAAGTCATAATGCACATCCAACAGTCATTTAGAGTCAAAAGATTAAATGTTAAAATTTCATCATTATAGACCATTTTGGGAACGTTCGACATGTCCGGAGTTATCGTTTTTCATCCGAAAATTGATTTTCTGGACTGTACCAAAAATGATTCAAAATGTCAATTGGATCGTGCCTCATGTTGAATAACCACTTTTTAAACCCTCACAGTGACCAAAATGGCCATTTTTACAGAGTTTTGCATACTCAAAAGCTGCAATTTTGACCCGTTTCAGGCACAGAAATGACTTTAAACACACTTATTTTAGTTGAAAAAGTCATAATGCACATCCAACAGTCATTTAGAGTCAAAAGATTAAATGTTAAAATTTCATAATAATAGACCATTTTGGGAACGTTCGACATGTCCGGAGTCATCGTTTTTCATCCGAAAATTGATTTTTTGGACTGTACCAAAAATGATTCAAAAAGTCAATTGGATCGTGCCTCATGTTGAATAACCACTTTTTAAACCCTCACAGTGACCAACATTGCCATTTTTATAGAGTTTTGCATGCTCAAAAGCTACAATTTTGACCCGTTTCAGGCACAGAAATGACTTTAAACACACTTATTTTAGTTGAAAAAGTCATAATGCACATCCAACAGTCATTTAGAGTCAAAAGATTAAATGTTAAAATGTCATCATTATAGACCATTTTGGGAACGTTCGACATGTCCGGAGTCATCGTTTTTCATCCGAAAATTGATTTTCTGGACTGTACCAAAAATGATTCAAAATGTCAATTGGATCGTGCCTCATGTTGAATAACCACTTTTTAAACCCTCACAGTGACCAAAATGGCCATTTTTACAGAGTTTTGCTTACTCAAAAGCTGCAATTTTGACACGTTTCAGGCACAGAAATGACTTTAAACACACTTATTTTAGTTGAAAAAGTCATAATGCACATCCAACAGTCATTTAGAGTCAAAAGATTAAATGTTAAAATTTCATCATAATAGACCATTTTGGGAACGTTCGACATGTCCGGAGTCATCGTTTTTCATCCGAAAATTGATTTTTTGGACTGTACCAAAAATGATTCAAAAAGTCAATTGGATCGTGCCTCATGTTGAATAACCACTTTTTAAACCCTCACAGTGACCAACATTGCCATTTTTATAGAGTTTTGCATGCTCAAAAGCTACAATTTTGACCCGTTTCAGGCACAGAAATGACTTTAAACACACTTATTTTAGTTGAAAAAGTCATAATGCACATCCAACAGTCATTTAGAGTCAAAAGATTAAATGTTAAAATTTCATCATTATAGACCATTTTGGGAACGTTCGACATGTCCGGAGTCATCGTTTTTCATCCGAAAATTGATTTTCTGGACTGTACCAAAAATGATTCAAAATGTCAATTGGATCGTGCCTCATGTTGAATAACCACTTTTTAAACCCTCACAGTGACCAAAATGGCCATTTTTACAGAGTTTTGCTTACTCAAAAGCTGCAATTTTGACACGTTTCAGGCACAGAAATGACTTTAAACACACTTATTTTAGTTGAAAAAGTCATAATTCACATCCAACAGTCATTTGGAGTCAAAAGATTAAATGTTAAAATTTCATCATAATAGACCATTTTGGGAACGTTCGACATGTCGGAGTCATCGTTTTTCATCCGAAAATTGATTTTCTGGACTGTACCAAAAATGATTCAAAATGTCAATTGGATCGTGCCTCATGTTGAATAACCACTTTTTAAACCCTCACAATGACCAAAATGGCCATTTTTACAGAGTTTTGCTTACTCAAAAGCTTCAATTTTGACCCGTTTCAGTCACAGAAATGACTGTAAACACACTTATTTTAGTTGAAAAAGTCATAATTCAAATCCAACAGTCATTTAGAGTCAAAAGATTAAATGTTAAAATTTCATCATTATAGACCATTTTGGGAACGTTCGACATGTCCGGAGTCATCGTTTTTCATCCGAAAATTGATTTTTTGGACTGTACCAAAAATGATTCAAAATGTCAATTGGATCGTGCCTCATGTTGAATAACCACTTTTTAAACCCTCACAGTGACCAAAATTGCCATTTTTACAGAGTTTTGCTTACTCAAAAGCTTCAATTTTGACCCGTTTCAGGCACAGAAATGACTTTAAACACACTTATTTTATTTGAAAAAGTCATAATTCACATCCAACAGTCATTTAGAGTCAAAAGATTAAATGTTAAAATTTCATCATTATAGACCATTTTGGGAACGTTCGACATGTCCGGAGTCATCGTTTTTCATCCGAAAATTGATTTTTTGGACTGTACCAAAAATGATTCAAAATGTCAATTGGATCGTGCCTCATGTTGAATAACCACTTTTTAAACCCTCACAGTGACCAAAATTGCCATTTTTACAGAGTTTTGCTTACTCAAAAGCTTCAATTTTGACACGTTTCAGGCACAGAAATGACTTTAAACACACTTTTCAGTTAAAAAAGTCATAATTCACATCCAACAGTCATTTAGGGTCAAAAGATTAAATGTTAAAATTTCATCATTATAGACCATTTTGGGAACGTTCGACATGTCCGGAGTTATCGTTTTTCATCCGAAAATTGATTTTCTGGACTGTACCAAAAATGATTCAAAATGTCAATTGGATCGTGCCTCATGTTGAATAACCACTTTTTAAACCCTCACAGTGACCAAAATGGCCATTTTTACAGAGTTTTGCTTACTCAAAAGCTTCAATTTTGACCCGTTTCAGGCACAGAAATGACTTTAAACACACTTATTTTAGTTGAAAAAGTCATAATTCACATCCAACAGTCATTTGGAGTCAAAAGATTAAATGTTAAAATTTCATCATAATAGACCATTTTGGGAACGTTCGACATGTCCGGAGTCATCGTTTTTCATCCGAAAATTGATTTTTTGGACTGTACCAAAAATGATTCAAAAAGTCAATTGGATCGTGCCTCATGTTGAATAACCACTTTTTAAACCCTCACAGTGACCAACATTGCCATTTTTATAGAGTTTTGCATGCTCAAAAGCTACAATTTTGACCCGTTTCAGGCACAGAAATGACTTTAAACACACTTATTTTAGTTGAAAAAGTCATAATTCACATCCAACAGTCATTTAGAGTCAAAAGATTAAATGTTAAAATTTCATCATAATAGACCATTTTGGGAACGTTCGACATGTCCGGAGTCATCGTTTCTCATCCGAAAATTGATTTTTTGGACTGTACCAAAAATGATTCAAAATGTCAATTGGATTGTGCCTCATGTTGAATAACCACTTTTTAAACCCTCACAGTGACCAAAATTGCCATTTTTACAGAGTTTTGCATGCTCAAAAGCTACAATTTTGACCCGTTTCAGGCACAGAAATGACTTTAAACACACTTATTTTAGTTGAAAAAGTCATAATTCACATCCAACAGTCATTTGGAGTCAAAAGATTAAATGTTAAAATTTCATCATTATAGACCATTTTGGGAACGTTCGACATGTCCGGAGTCATCGTTTTTCATCCGAAAATTGATTTTTTGGACTGTACCAAAAATGATTCAAAATGTCAATTGGATCGTGCCTCATGTTGAATAACCACTTTTTAAACCCTCACAGTGACCAAAATTGCCATTTTTACAGAGTTTTGCTTACTCAAAAGCTTCAATTTTGACCCGTTTCAGGCACGGAAATGACTTTAAACACACTTATTTTAGTTGAAAAAGTCATAATGCACATCCAACAGTCATTTAGAGTCAAAAGATTAAATGTTAAAATTTCATCATTATAGACCATTTTGGGAACGTTCGACATGTCCGGAGTTATCGTTTTTCATCCGAAAATTGATTTTCTGGACTGTACCAAAAATGATTCAAAATGTCAATTGGATCGTGCCTCATGTTGAATAACCACTTTTTAAACCCTCACAGTGACCAAAATGGCCATTTTTACAGAGTTTTGCATACTCAAAAGCTGCAATTTTGACCCGTTTCAGGCACAGAAATGACTTTAAACACACTTATTTTAGTTGAAAAAGTCATAATGCACATCCAACAGTCATTTAGAGTCAAAAGATTAAATGTTAAAATTTCATCATAATAGACCATTTTGGGAACGTTCGACATGTCCGGAGTCATCGTTTTTCATCCGAAAATTGATTTTTTGGACTGTACCAAAAATGATTCAAAAAGTCAATTGGATCGTGCCTCATGTTGAATAACCACTTTTTAAACCCTCACAGTGACCAACATTGCCATTTTTATAGAGTTTTGCATGCTCAAAAGCTACAATGTTGACCCGTTTCAGGCACAGAAATGACTTTAAACACACTTATTTTAGTTGAAAAAGTCATAATGCACATCCAACAGTCATTTAGAGTCAAAAGATTAAATGTTAAAATTTCATCATTATAGACCATTTTGGGAACGTTCGACATGTCCGGAGTCATCGTTTTTCATCCGAAAATTGATTTTCTGGACTGTACCAAAAATGATTCAAAATGTCAATTGGATCATGCCTCATGTTGAATAACCACTTTTTAAACCCTCACAATGACCAAAATGGCCATTTTTACAGAGTTTTGCTTACTCAAAAGCTTCAATTTTGACCCGTTTCAGTCACAGAAATGACTGTAAACACACTTATTTTAGTTGAAAAAGTCATAATTCAAATCCAACAGTCATTTAGAGTCAAAAGATTAAATGTTAAAATTTCATCATTATAGACCATTTTGGGAACGTTCGACATGTCCGGAGTCATCGTTTTTCATCCGAAAATTGATTTTTTGGACTGTACCAAAAATGATTCAAAATGTCAATTGGATCGTGCCTCATGTTGAATAACCACTTTTTAAACCCTCACAGTGACCAAAATTGCCATTTTTACAGAGTTTTGCTTACTCAAAAGCTTCAATTTTGACCCGTTTCAGGCACAGAAATGACTTTAAACACACTTATTTTATTTGAAAAAGTCATAATTCACATCCAACAGTCATTTAGAGTCAAAAGATTAAATGTTAAAATTTCATCATTATAGACCATTTTGGGAACGTTCGACATGTCCGGAGTCATCGTTTTTCATCCGAAAATTGATTTTTTGGACTGTACCAAAAATGATTCAAAATGTCAATTGGATCGTGCCTCATGTTGAATAACCACTTTTTAAACCCTCACAGTGACCAAAATTGCCATTTTTACAGAGTTTTGCTTACTCAAAAGCTTCAATTTTGACACGTTTCAGGCACAGAAATGACTTTAAACACTTTTTAGTTAAAAAAGTCATAATTCACATCCAACAGTCATTTAGGGTCAAAAGATTAAATGTTAAAATTTCATCATTATATTCCATTTTGGGGACGTTCGACATGTCCGGAGTCATCGTTTTTCATCCGAAAATTGATTTTCTGGACTGTACCAAAAATGATTCAAAATGTCAATTGGATCGTGCCTCATGTTGAATAACCACTTTTTAAACCCTCACAGTGACCAAAATGGCCATTTTTACAGAGTTTTGCTTACTCAAAAGCTTCAATTTTGACCCGTTTCAGGCACAGAAATGACTTTAAACACACTTATTTTAGTTGAAAAAGTCATAATTTACATCCAACAGTCATTTAGAGTCAAAAGATTAAATGTTAAAATTTCATCATAATAGACCATTTTGGGAACGTTCGACATGTCGGAGTCATCGTTTCTCATCCGAAAATTGATTTTTTGGACTGTACCAAAAATGATTCAAAATGTCAATTGGATTGTGCCTCATGTTGAATAACCACTTTTTAAACCCTCACAGTGACCAAAATTGCCATTTTTACAGAGTTTTGCTTACTCAAAAGCTTCAATTTTGACCCGTTTCAGGCACAGAAATGACTTTAAACACACTTATTTTAATTGAAAAAGTCATAATTCACATCCAATAGACATTTAGAGTCAAAAGATTAAATGTTAAAATTTCATCATTATAGACCATTTTGGGAACGTTCGACATGTCCGGAGTCATCGTTTTTCATCCGAAAATTGATTTTCTGGACTGTACCAAAAATGATTCAAAATGTCAATTGGATCGTGCCTCATGTTGAATAACCACTTTTTAAACCCTCACAATGACCAAAATGGCCATTTTTACAGAGTTTTGCTTACTCAAAAGCTTCAATTTTGACCCGTTTCAGTCACAGAAATGACTGTAAACACACTTATTTTAGTTGAAAAAGTCATAATTCACATCCAACAGTCATTTAGAGTCAAAAGATTAAATGTTAAAATTTCATCATTATAGACCATTTTGGGAACGTTCGACATGTCCGGAGTCATCGTTTTTCATCCGAAAATTGATTTTTTGGACTGTACCAAAAATGATTCAAAATGTCAATTGGATTGTGCCTCATGTTGAATAACCACTTTTTAAACCGTCACAGTGACCAAAATTGCCATTTTTACAGAGTTTTGCTTACTCAAAAGCTTCAATTTTGACCCGTTTCAGGCACAGAAATGACTTTAAACACACTTATTTTAGTTGAAAAAGTCATAATTCACATCCAACAGTCATTTAGAGTCAAAAGATTAAATGTTAAAATTTCATCATAATAGACCATTTTGGGAACGTTCGACATGTCGGAGTCATCGTTTCTCATCCGAAAATTGATTTTTTGGACTGTACCAAAAATGATTCAAAATGTCAATTGGATTGTGCCTCATGTTGAATAACCACTTTTTAAACCGTCACAGTGACCAAAATTGCCATTTTTACAGAGTTTTGCTTACTCAAAAGCTTTAATTTTGACCCGTTTCAGGCACAGAAATGACTTTAAACACACTTATTTTAGTTAAAAAAGTCATAATTCACATCCAACAGTCATTTAGGGTCAAAAGATTAAATGTTAAAATGTCATCATTATAGACCATTTTGGGAACGTTCGACATGTCCGGAGTCATCGTTTTTCATCCGAAAATTGATTTTTTGGACTGTACCAAAAATGATTCAAAATGTCAATTGGATCGTGCCTCATGTTGAATAACCACTTTTTAAACCCTCACAGTGACCAAAATTGCAATTTTTACAGAGTTTTGCATACTCAAAAGCTGCAAGTTTGACCCGTTTCAGGCACAGAAATGACTTTAAACACACTTATTTTAGTTGAAAAAGTCATAATGCACATCCAACAGTCATTTAGAGTCAAAAGATTAAATGTTAAAATTTCATCATTATAGACCATTTTGGGAACGTTCGACATGTCCGGAGTTATCGTTTTTCATCCGAAAATTAATTTTCTGGACTGTACCAAAAATGATTCAAAATGTCAATTGGATCGTGCCTCATGTTGAATAACCACTTTTTAAACCCTCACAGTGACCAAAATGGCCATTTTTACAGAGTTTTGCTTACTCAAAAGCTTCAATTTTGACCCGTTTCAGGCACAGAAATGACTTTAAACACACTTATTTTAGTTGAAAAAGTCATAATTCACATCCAACAGTCATTTGGAGTCAAAAGATTAAATGTTAAAATTTCATCATAATAGACCATTTTGGGAACGTTCGACATGTCCGGAGTCATCGTTTTTCATCCGAAAATTGATTTTTTGGACTGTACCAAAAATGATTCAAAAAGTCAATTGGATCGTGCCTCATGTTGAATAACCACTTTTTAAACCCTCACAGTGACCAACATTGCCATTTTTACAGAGTTGTGCATGCTCAAAAGCTACAATTTTGACCCGTTTCAGGCACAGAAATGACTTTAAACACACTTATTTTAGTTGAAAAAGTCATAATGCACATCCAACAGTCATTTAGAGTCAAAAGATTAAATGTTAAAATTTCATCATTATAGACCATTTTGGGAACGTTCGACATGTCCGGAGTCATCGTTTTTCATCCGAAAATTGATTTTTTGGACTGTACCAAAAATGATTCAAAATGTCAATTGGATCGTGCCTCATGTTGAATAACCACTTTTTAAACCCTCACAGTGACCAAAATTGCCATTTTTACAGAGTTTTGCTTACTCAAAAGCTTCAATTTTGACCCGTTTCAGGCACAGAAATGACTTTAAACACACTTATTTTAGTAGAAAAAGTCATAATTCACATCCAACAGTCATTTGGAGTCAAAAGATTAAATGTTATAATTTCATCATAATAGACCATTTTGGGAACGTTCGACATGTCCGGAGTCATCGTTTTTCATCCGAAAATTGATTTTTTGGACTGTACCAAAAATGATTCAAAATGTCAATTGGATCGTGCCTCATGTTGAATAACCACTTTTTAAACCCTCACAGTGACCAAAATGGCCATTTTTACAGAGTTTTGCTTACTCAAAAGCTTCAATTTTGACCCGTTTCAGGCACGGAAATGACTTTAAACACACTTATTTTAGTTGAAAAAGTCATAATTCACACCCAACAGTCATTTAGAGTCAAAAGATTAAATGTTTAAATTTCATCATAATAGACCATTTTGGGAACGTTCGACATGTCCGGAGTCATCGTTTTTCATCCGAAAATTGATTTTTTTGGACTGTACCAAAAATGATTCAAAATGTCAATTGGATCGTGCCTCATGTTGAATAACCACTTTTTAAACCCTCACAGTGACCAAAATGGCCATTTTTACAGAGTTTTGCTTACTCAAAAGCTTCAATTATTTTGACCCGTTTCAGTCACAGAAATGACTTTAAACACACTTATTTTAGTTGAAAAAGTCATAATTCACATCCAACAGTCATTTAGAGTCAAAAGATTAAATGTTAAAATTTCATCATTATAGACCATTTTGGGAACGTTTGACATGTCCGGAGTCATCGTTTTTCATCCGAAAATTGATTTTTTGGACTGTACCAAAAATGATTCAAAATGTCAATTGGATCGTGCCTCATGTTGAATAACCACTTTTTAAACCATCACAGTGACCAAAAGTGCCATTTTTACAGAGTTTTGCTTACTCAAAAGCTTCAATTTTGACCCGTTTCAGGCACAGAAATGACTTTAAACACACTTATTTTAATTGAAAAAGTCATAATTCACATCCAATAGTCATTTAGAGTCAAAAGATTAAATGTTAAAATTTCATCATTATAGACCATTTTGGGAACGTTCGACATGTCCGGAGTCATCGTTTTTCATCCGAAAATTGATTTTCTGGACTGTACCAAAAATGATTCAAAATGTCAATTGGATCGTGCCTCATGTTGAATAACCACTTTTTAAACACTCACAGTGACCAAAATGGCCATTTTTACAGAGTTTTGCTTACTCAAAAGCTTCAATTTTGACCCGTTTCAGTCACAGAAATGACTGTAAACACACTTATTTTAGTTGAAAAAGTCATAATTCACATCCAACAGTCATTTAGAGTCAAAAGAATAAATGTTAAAATTTCATCATTATAGACCATTTTGGGAACGTTCGACATGTCCGGAGTCATCGTTTTTCATCCGAAAATTGATTTTTTGGACTGTACCAAAAATGATTCAAAATGTCAATTGGATCGTGCCTCATGTTGAATAACCACTTTTTAAACCCTCACAGTGACCAAAATTGCCATTTTTACAGAGTTTTGCTTACTCAAAAGCTTCAATTTTGACACGTTTCAGGCACAGAAATGACTTTAAACACACTTTTTAGTTAAAAAAGTCATAATTCACATCCAACAGTCATTTAGGGTCAAAAGATTAAATGTTAAAATTTCATCATTATATTCCATTTTGGGAACGTTCGACATGTCCGGAGTCATCGTTTTTCATCCGAAAATTGATTTTCTGGACTGTACCAAAAATGATTCAAAATGTCAATTGGATCGTGCCTCATGTTGAATAACCACTTTTTAAACCCTCACAGTGACCAAAATGGCCATTTTTACAGAGTTTTGCTTACTCAAAAGCTTCAATTTTGACCCGTTTCAGGCACAGAAATGACTTTAAACACACTTATTTTAGTTGAAAAAGTCATAATTCACATCCAACAGTCATTTAGAGTCAAAAGATTAAATGTTAAAATTTCATCATAATAGACCATTTTGGGAACGTTCGACATGTCCGGAGTCACCGTTTCTCATCCGAAAATTGATTTTTTGGACTGTACCAAAAATGATTCAAAATGTCAATTGGATTGTGCCTCATGTTGAATAACCACTTTTTAAACCCTCACAGTGACCAAAATTGCCATTTTTACAGAGTTTTGCTTACTCAAAAGCTTTAATTTTGACACGTTTCAGGCACAGAAATGACTTTAAACACACTTATTTTAGTTGAAAAAGTCATAATGCACATCCAACAGTCATTTAGAGTCAAAAGATTAAATGTTAAAATTTCATCATTATAGACCATTTTGGGAACGTTCGACATGTCCGGAGTCATCGTTTTTCATCCGAAAATTGATTTTTTGGACTGTACCAAAAATGATTCAAAATGTCAATTGGATCGTGCCTCATGTTGAATAACCACTTTTTAAACCCTCACAGTGACCAAAATTGCCATTTTTACAGAGTTTTGCTTACTCAAAAGCTTCAATTTTGACCCGTTTCAGGCACAGAAATGACTTTAAACACACTTATTTTATTTTAAAAAGTCATAATTCACATCCAACAGTCATTTAGAGTCAAAAGATTAAATGTTAAAATTTCATCATTATAGACCATTTTGGGAACGTTCGACATGTCCGGAGTCATCGTTTTTCATCCGAAAATTGATTTTTTGGACTGTACCAAAAATGATTCAAAATGTCAATTGGATCGTGCCTCATGTTGAAAAACCACTTTTTAAACCCTCACAGTGACCAAAATTGCCATTTTTACAGAGTTTTGCATACTCAAAAGCTACAATTTTGACCCGTTTCAGGCACGGAAATGACTTTAAACACACTTATTTTAGTTGAAAAAGTCATAATGCACATCCAACAGTCATTTAGAGTCAAAAGATTAAATGTTAAAATTTCATCATTATAGACCATTTTGGGAACGTTCGACATGTCCGGAGTTATCGTTTTTCATCCGAAAATTGATTTTCTGGACTGTACCAAAAATGATTCAAAATGTCAATTGGATCGTGCCTCATGTTGAATAACCACTTTTTAAACCCTCACAGTGACCAAAATGGCCATTTTTACAGAGTTTTGCTTACTCAAAAGCTTCAATTTTGACCCGTTTCAGGCACAGAAATGACTTTAAACACACTTATTTTAGTTGAAAAAGTCATAATTCACATCCAACAGTCATTTGGAGTCAAAAGATTAAATGTTAAAATTTCATCATAATAGACCATTTTGGGAACGTTCGACATGTCCGGAGTCATCGTTTTTCATCCGAAAATTGATTTTTTGGACTGTACCAAAAATGATTCAAAAAGTCAATTGGATCGTGCCTCATGTTGAATAACCACTTTTTAAACCCTCACAGTGACCAACATTGCCATTTTTACAGAGTTTTGCATGCTCAAAAGCTACAATTTTGACCCGTTTCAGTCACAGAAATGACTTTAAACACACTTATTTTAGTTGAAAAAGTCATAATGCACATCCAACAGTCATTTAGAGTCAAAAGATTAAATGTTAAAATTTCATCATTATAGACCATTTTGGGAACGTTCGACATGTCCGGAGTCATCGTTTTTCATCCGAAAATTGATTTTTTGGATTGTACCAAAAATGATTCAAAATGTCAATTGGATCGTGCCTCATGTTGAATAACCACTTTTTAAACCCTCACAGTGACCAAAATTGCCATTTTTACAGAGTTTTGCTTACTCAAAAGCTTCAATTTTGACCCGTTTCAGGCACAGAAATGACTTTAAACACACTTATTTTAGTAGAAAAAGTCATAATTCACATCCAATAGACATTTAGAGTCAAAAGATTAAATGTTAAAATTTCATCATTATAGACCATTTTGGGAACGTTCGACATGTCCGGAGTCATCGTTTTTCATCCGAAAATTGATTTTCTGGACTGTACCAAAAATGATTCAAAATGTCAATTGGATCGTGCCTCATGTTGAATAACCACTTTTTAAACCCTCACAATGACCAAAATGGCCATTTTTACAGAGTTTTGCTTACTCAAAAGCTTCAATTTTGACCCGTTTCAGTCACAGAAATGACTGTAAACACACTTATTTTAGTTGAAAAAGTCATAATTCACATCCAACAGTCATTTAGAGTCAAAAGATTAAATGTTAAAATTTCATCATTATAGACCATTTTGGGAACGTTCGACATGTCCGGAGTCATCGTTTTTCATCCGAAAATTGATTTTTTGGACTGTACCAAAAATGATTCAAAATGTCAATTGGATCGTGCCTCATGTTGAATAACCACTTTTTAAACCCTCACAGTGACCAAAATTGACGATTTTACAGAGTTTTGCTTACTCAAAAGCTTCAATTTTGACCCGTTTCAGGCACAGAAATGACTTTAAACACACTTATTTTATTTGAAAAAGTCATAATTCACATCCAACAGTCATTTAGAGTCAAAAGATTAAATGTTAAAATTTCATCATTATAGACCATTTTGGGAACGTTCGACATGTCCGGAGTCATCGTTTTTCATCCGAAAATTGATTTTTTGGACTGTACCAAAAATGATTCGAAAATGTCAATTGGATCGTGCCTCATGTTGAATAACCACTTTTTAAACCCTCACAGTGACCAAAATGGCCATTTTTACAGAGTTTTGCTTACTCAAAAGCTTCAATTTTGACCCGTTTCAGGCACAGAAATGACTTTAAACACACTTATTTTAGTTGAAAAAGTCATAATTCACATCCAACAGTCATTTAGAGTCAAAAGATTAAATGTTAAAATTTCATCATAATAGACCATTTTGGGAACGTTCGACATGTCGGAGTCATCGTTTCTCATCCGAAAATTGATTTTTTGGACTGTACCAAAAATGATTCAAAATGTCAATTGGATTGTGCCTCATGTTGAATAACCACTTTTTAAACCGTCACAGTGACCAAAATTGCCATTTTTACAGAGTTTTGCTTACTCAAAAGCTTTAATTTTGACCCGTTTCAGGCACAGAAATGACTTTAAACACACTTATTTTAGTTAAAAAAAGTCATAATTCACATCCAACAGTCATTTAGGGTCAAAAGATTAAATGTTAAAATGTCATCATTATAGACCATTTTGGGAACGTTCGACATGTCCGGAGTCATCGTTTTTCATCCGAAAATTGATTTTTTGGACTGTACCAAAAATGATTCAAAATGTCAATTGGATCGTGCCTCATGTTGAATAACCACTTTTTAAACCCTCACAGTGACCAAAATTGCAATTTTTACAGAGTTTTGCATACTCAAAAGCTGCGAGTTTGACCCGTTTCAGGCACAGAAATGACTTTAAACACACTTATTTTAGTTGAAAAAGTCATAATGCACATCCAACAGTCATTTAGAGTCAAAAGATTAAATGTTAAAATTTCATCATTATAGACCATTTTGGGAACGTTCGACATGTCCGGAGTTATCGTTTTTCATCCGAAAATTAATTTTCTGGACTGTACCAAAAATGATTCAAAATGTCAATTGGATCGTGCCTCATGTTGAATAACCACTTTTTAAACCCTCACAGTGACCAAAATGGCCATTTTTACAGAGTTTTGCTTACTCAAAAGCTTCAATTTTGACCCGTTTCAGGCACAGAAATGACTTTAAACACACTTATTTTAGTTGAAAAAGTCATAATTCACATCCAACAGTCATTTGGAGTCAAAAGATTAAATGTTAAAATTTCATCATAATAGACCATTTTGGGAACGTTCGACATGTCCGGAGTCATCGTTTTTCATCCGAAAATTGATTTTTTGGACTGTACCAAAAATGATTCAAAAAGTCAATTGGATCGTGCCTCATGTTGAATAACCACTTTTTAAACCCTCACAGTGACCAACATTGCCATTTTTACAGAGTTTTGCATGCTCAAAAGCTACAATTTTGACCCGTTTCAGGCACAGAAATGACTTTAAACACACTTATTTTAGTTGAAAAAGTCATAATGCACATCCAACAGTCATTTAGAGTCAAAAGATTAAATGTTAAAATTTCATCATTATAGACCATTTTGGGAACGTTCGACATGTCCGGAGTCATCGTTTTTCATCCGAAAATTGATTTTTTGGACTGTACCAAAAATGATTCAAAATGTCAATTGGATCGTGCCTCATGTTGAATAACCACTTTTTAAACCCTCACAGTGACCAAAATTGCCATTTTTACAGAGTTTTGCTTACTCAAAAGCTTCAATTTTGACCCGTTTCAGGCACAGAAATGACTTTAAACACACTTATTTTAGTAGAAAAAGTCATAATTCACATCCAACAGTCATTTGGAGTCAAAAGATTAAATGTTATAATTTCATCATAATAGACCATTTTGGGAACGTTCGACATGTCCGGAGTCATCGTTTTTCATCCGAAAATTGATTTTTTGGACTGTACCAAAAATGATTCAAAATGTCAATTGGATCGTGCCTCATGTTGAATAACCACTTTTTAAACCCTCACAGTGACCAAAATGGCCATTTTTACAGAGTTTTGCTTACTCAAAAGCTTCAATTTTGACCCGTTTCAGGCACGGAAATGACTTTAAACACACTTATTTTAGTTGAAAAAGTCATAATTCACACCCAACAGTCATTTAGAGTCAAAAGATTAAACGTTTAAATTTCATCATAATAGACCATTTTGGGAACGTTCGACATGTCCGGAGTCATCGTTTTTCATCCGAAAATTGATTTTTTTGGACTGTACCAAAAATGATTCAAAATGTCAATTGGATCGTGCCTCATGTTGAATAACCACTTTTTAAACCCTCACAGTGACCAAAATGGCCATTTTTACAGAGTTTTGCTTACTCAAAAGCTTCAATTATTTTGACCCGTTTCAGTCACAGAAATGACTTTAAACACACTTATTTTAGTTGAAAAAGTCATAATTCACATCCAACAGTCATTTAGAGTCAAAAGATTAAATGTTAAAATTTCATCATTATAGACCATTTTGGGAACGTTTGACATGTCCGGAGTCATCGTTTTTCATCCGAAAATTGATTTTTTGGACTGTACCAAAAATGATTCAAAATGTCAATTGGATCGTGCCTCATGTTGAATAACCACTTTTTAAACCATCACAGTGACCAAAAGTGCCATTTTTACAGAGTTTTGCTTACTCAAAAGCTTCAATTTTGACCCGTTTCAGGCACAGAAATGACTTTAAACACACTTATTTTAATTGAAAAAGTCATAATTCACATCCATTAGTCATTTAGAGTCAAAAGATTAAATGTTAAAATTTCATCATTATAGACCATTTTGGGAACGTTCGACATGTCCGGAGTCATCGTTTTTCATCCGAAAATTGATTTTCTGGACTGTACCAAAAATGATTCAAAATGTCAATTGGATCGTGCCTCATGTTGAATAACCACTTTTTAAACACTCACAGTGACCAAAATGGCCATTTTTACAGAGTTTTGCTTACTCAAAAGCTTCAATTTTGACCCGTTTCAGTCACAGAAATGACTGTAAACACACTTATTTTAGTTGAAAAAGTCATAATTCACATCCAACAGTCATTTAGAGTCAAAAGAATAAATGTTAAAATTTCATCATTATAGACCATTTTGGGAACGTTCGACATGTCCGGAGTCATCGTTTTTCATCCGAAAATTGATTTTTTGGACTGTACCAAAAATGATTCAAAATGTCAATTGGATCGTGCCTCATGTTGAATAACCACTTTTTAAACCCTCACAGTGACCAAAATTGCCATTTTTACAGAGTTTTGCTTACTCAAAAGCTTCAATTTTGACACGTTTCAGGCACAGAAATGACTTTAAACACACTTTTTAGTTAAAAAAGTCATAATTCACATCCAACAGTCATTTAGGGTCAAAAGATTAAATGTTAAAATTTCATCATTATATTCCATTTTGGGAACGTTCGACATGTCCGGAGTCATCGTTTTTCATCCGAAAATTGATTTTCTGGACTGTACCAAAAATGATTCAAAATGTCAATTGGATCGTGCCTCATGTTGAATAACCACTTTTTAAACCCTCACAGTGACCAAAATGGCCATTTTTACAGAGTTTTGCTTACTCAAAAGCTTCAATTTTGACCCGTTTCAGGCACAGAAATGACTTTAAACACACTTATTTTAGTTGAAAAAGTCATAATTCACATCCAACAGTCATTTAGAGTCAAAAGATTAAATGTTAAAATTTCATCATAATAGACCATTTTGGGAACGTTCGACATGTCCGGAGTCACCGTTTCTCATCCGAAAATTGATTTTTTGGACTGTACCAAAAATGATTCAAAATGTCAATTGGATTGTGCCTCATGTTGAATAACCACTTTTTAAACCCTCACAGTGACCAAAATTGCCATTTTTACAGAGTTTTGCTTACTCAAAAGCTTTAATTTTGACACGTTTCAGGCACAGAAATGACTTTAAACACACTTATTTTAGTTGAAAAAGTCATAATGCACATCCAACAGTCATTTAGAGTCAAAAGATTAAATGTTAAAATTTCATCATTATAGACCATTTTGGGAACGTTCGACATGTCCGGAGTCATCGTTTTTCATCCGAAAATTGATTTTTTGGACTGTACCAAAAATGATTCAAAATGTCAATTGGATCGTGCCTCATGTTGAATAACCACTTTTTAAACCCTCACAGTGACCAAAATTGCCATTTTTACAGAGTTTTGCTTACTCAAAAGCTTCAATTTTGACCCGTTTCAGGCACAGAAATGACTTTAAACACACTTATTTTATTTTAAAAAGTCATAATTCACATCCAACAGTCATTTAGAGTCAAAAGATTAAATGT
The DNA here is from genome assembly GCF_964263255.1 of Lissotriton vulgaris. NCBI lineage: Eukaryota > Metazoa > Chordata > Amphibia > Caudata > Salamandridae > Lissotriton > Lissotriton vulgaris. Next base: position 148,186 of record NW_028242254.1, read on the forward strand.
TAAAATTTCATCATTATAGACCATTTTGGGAACGTTCGACATGTCCGGAGTCATCGTTTTTCATCCGAAAATTGATTTTTTGGACTGTACCAAAAATGATTCAAAATGTCAATTGGATCGTGCCTCATGTTGAAAAACCACTTTTTAAACCCTCACAGTGACCAAAATTGCCATTTTTACAGAGTTTTGCATACTCAAAAGCTACAATTTTGACCCGTTTCAGGCACGGAAATGACTTTAAACACACTTATTTTAGTTGAAAAAGTCATAATGCACATCCAACAGTCATTTAGAGTCAAAAGATTAAATGTTAAAATTTCATCATTATAGACCATTTTGGGAACGTTCGACATGTCCGGAGTTATCGTTTTTCATCCGAAAATTGATTTTCTGGACTGTACCAAAAATGATTCAAAATGTCAATTGGATCGTGCCTCATGTTGAATAACCACTTTTTAAACCCTCACAGTGACCAAAATGGCCATTTTTACAGAGTTTTGCTTACTCAAAAGCTTCAATTTTGACCCGTTTCAGGCACAGAAATGACTTTAAACACACTTATTTTAGTTGAAAAAGTCATAATTCACATCCAACAGTCATTTGGAGTCAAAAGATTAAATGTTAAAATTTCATCATAATAGACCATTTTGGGAACGTTCGACATGTCCGGAGTCATCGTTTTTCATCCGAAAATTGATTTTTTGGACTGTACCAAAAATGATTCAAAAAGTCAATTGGATCGTGCCTCATGTTGAATAACCACTTTTTAAACCCTCACAGTGACCAACATTGCCATTTTTACAGAGTTTTGCATGCTCAAAAGCTACAATTTTGACCCGTTTCAGTCACAGAAATGACTTTAAACACACTTATTTTAGTTGAAAAAGTCATAATGCACATCCAACAGTCATTTAGAGTCAAAAGATTAAATGTTAAAATTTCATCATTATAGACCATTTTGGGAACGTTCGACATGTCCGGAGTCATCGTTTTTCATCCGAAAATTGATTTTTTGGATTGTACCAAAAATGATTCAAAATGTCAATTGGATCGTGCCTCATGTTGAATAACCACTTTTTAAACCCTCACAGTGACCAAAATTGCCATTTTTACAGAGTTTTGCTTACTCAAAAGCTTCAATTTTGACCCGTTTCAGGCACAGAAATGACTTTAAACACACTTATTTTAGTAGAAAAAGTCATAATTCACATCCAACAGTCATTTGGAGTCAAAAGATTAAATGTTAAAATTTCATCATAATAGACCATTTTGGGAACGTTCGACATGTCCGGAGTCATCGTTTTTCATCCGAAAATTGATTTTTTGGACTGTACCAAAAATGATTCAAAATGTCAATTGGATCGTGCCTCATGTTGAATAACCACTTTTTAAACCCTCACAGTGACCAAAATGGCCATTTTTACAGACTTTTGCTTACTCAAAAGCTTCAATTTTGACCCGTTTCAGGCACGGAAATGACTTTAAACACACTTATTTTAGTTGAAAAAGTCATAATTCACACCCAACAGTCATTTAGAGTCAAAAGATTAAATGTTTAAATTTCATCATAATAGACCATTTTGGGAACGTTCGACATGTCCGGAGTCATCGTTTTTCATCCGAAAATTGATTTTTTGGACTGTACCAAAAATGATTCAAAATGTCAATTGGATCGTGCCTCATGTTGAATAACCACTTTTTAAACCCTCACAGTGACCAAAATGGCCATTTTTACAGAGTTTTGCTTACTCAAAAGCTTCAATTATTTTGACCCGTTTCAGTCACAGAAATGACTTTAAACACACTTATTTTAGTTGAAAAAGTCATAATGCACATCCAACAGTCATTTAGAGTCAAAAGATTAAATGTTAAAATTTCATCATTATAGACCATTTTGGGAACGTTCGACATGTCCGGAGTTATCGTTTTTCATCCGAAAATTAATTTTCTGGACTGTACCAAAAATGATTCAAAATGTCAATTGGATCGTGCCTCATGTTGAATAACCACTTTTTAAACCCTCACAGTGACCAAAATGGCCATTTTTACAGAGTTTTGCTTACTCAAAAGCTTCAATTTTGACCCGTTTCAGGCACAGAAATGACTTTAAACACACTTATTTTAGTTGAAAAAGTCATAATTCACATCCAACAGTCATTTGGAGTCAAAAGATTAAATGTTAAAATTTCATCATAATAGACCATTTTGGGAACGTTCGACATGTCCGGAGTCATCGTTTTTCATCCGAAAATTGATTTTTTGGACTGTACCAAAAATGATTCAAAAAGTCAATTGGATCGTGCCTCATGTTGAATAACCACTTTTTAAACCCTCACAGTGACCAACATTGCCATTTTTACAGAGTTTTGCATGCTCAAAAGCTACAATTTTGACCCGTTTCAGGCACAGAAATGACTTTAAACACACTTATTTTAGTTGAAAAAGTCATAATGCACATCCAACAGTCATTTAGAGTCAAAAGATTAAATGTTAAAATTTCATCATTATAGACCATTTTGGGAACGTTCGACATGTCCGGAGTCATCGTTTTTCATCCGAAAATTGATTTTTTGGACTGTACCAAAAATGATTCAAAATGTCAATTGGATCGTGCCTCATGTTGAATAACCACTTTTTAAACCCTCACAGTGACCAAAATTGCCATTTTTACAGAGTTTTGCTTACTCAAAAGCTTCAATTTTGACCCGTTTCAGGCACAGAAATGACTTTAAACACACTTATTTTAGTAGAAAAAGTCATAATTCACATCCAACAGTCATTTGGAGTCAAAAGATTAAATGTTATAATTTCATCATAATAGACCATTTTGGGAACGTTCGACATGTCCGGAGTCATCGTTTTTCATCCGAAAATTGATTTTTTGGACTGTACCAAAAATGATTCAAAATGTCAATTGGATCGTGCCTCATGTTGAATAACCACTTTTTAAACCCTCACAGTGACCAAAATGGCCATTTTTACAGAGTTTTGCTTACTCAAAAGCTTCAATTTTGACCCGTTTCAGGCACGGAAATGACTTTAAACACACTTATTTTAGTTGAAAAAGTCATAATTCACACCCAACAGTCATTTAGAGTCAAAAGATTAAACGTTTAAATTTCATCATAATAGACCATTTTGGGAACGTTCGACATGTCCGGAGTCATCGTTTTTCATCCGAAAATTGATTTTTTTGGACTGTACCAAAAATGATTCAAAATGTCAATTGGATCGTGCCTCATGTTGAATAACCACTTTTTAAACCCTCACAGTGACCAAAATGGCCATTTTTACAGAGTTTTGCTTACTCAAAAGCTTCAATTATTTTGACCCGTTTCAGTCACAGAAATGACTTTAAACACACTTATTTTAGTTGAAAAAGTCATAATTCACATCCAACAGTCATTTAGAGTCAAAAGATTAAATGTTAAAATTTCATCATTATAGACCATTTTGGGAACGTTTGACATGTCCGGAGTCATCGTTTTTCATCCGAAAATTGATTTTTTGGACTGTACCAAAAATGATTCAAAATGTCAATTGGATCGTGCCTCATGTTGAATAACCACTTTTTAAACCATCACAGTGACCAAAAGTGCCATTTTTACAGAGTTTTGCTTACTCAAAAGCTTCAATTTTGACCCGTTTCAGGCACAGAAATGACTTTAAACACACTTATTTTAATTGAAAAAGTCATAATTCACATCCATTAGTCATTTAGAGTCAAAAGATTAAATGTTAAAATTTCATCATTATAGACCATTTTGGGAACGTTCGACATGTCCGGAGTCATCGTTTTTCATCCGAAAATTGATTTTCTGGACTGTACCAAAAATGATTCAAAATGTCAATTGGATCGTGCCTCATGTTGAATAACCACTTTTTAAACACTCACAGTGACCAAAATGGCCATTTTTACAGAGTTTTGCTTACTCAAAAGCTTCAATTTTGACCCGTTTCAGTCACAGAAATGACTGTAAACACACTTATTTTAGTTGAAAAAGTCATAATTCACATCCAACAGTCATTTAGAGTCAAAAGAATAAATGTTAAAATTTCATCATTATAGACCATTTTGGGAACGTTCGACATGTCCGGAGTCATCGTTTTTCATCCGAAAATTGATTTTTTGGACTGTACCAAAAATGATTCAAAATGTCAATTGGATCGTGCCTCATGTTGAATAACCACTTTTTAAACCCTCACAGTGACCAAAATTGCCATTTTTACAGAGTTTTGCTTACTCAAAAGCTTCAATTTTGACACGTTTCAGGCACAGAAATGACTTTAAACACACTTTTTAGTTAAAAAAGTCATAATTCACATCCAACAGTCATTTAGGGTCAAAAGATTAAATGTTAAAATTTCATCATTATATTCCATTTTGGGAACGTTCGACATGTCCGGAGTCATCGTTTTTCATCCGAAAATTGATTTTCTGGACTGTACCAAAAATGATTCAAAATGTCAATTGGATCGTGCCTCATGTTGAATAACCACTTTTTAAACCCTCACAGTGACCAAAATGGCCATTTTTACAGAGTTTTGCTTACTCAAAAGCTTCAATTTTGACCCGTTTCAGGCACAGAAATGACTTTAAACACACTTATTTTAGTTGAAAAAGTCATAATTCACATCCAACAGTCATTTAGAGTCAAAAGATTAAATGTTAAAATTTCATCATAATAGACCATTTTGGGAACGTTCGACATGTCCGGAGTCACCGTTTCTCATCCGAAAATTGATTTTTTGGACTGTACCAAAAATGATTCAAAATGTCAATTGGATTGTGCCTCATGTTGAATAACCACTTTTTAAACCCTCACAGTGACCAAAATTGCCATTTTTACAGAGTTTTGCTTACTCAAAAGCTTTAATTTTGACACGTTTCAGGCACAGAAATGACTTTAAACACACTTATTTTAGTTGAAAAAGTCATAATGCACATCCAACAGTCATTTAGAGTCAAAAGATTAAATGTTAAAATTTCATCATTATAGACCATTTTGGGAACGTTCGACATGTCCGGAGTCATCGTTTTTCATCCGAAAATTGATTTTTTGGACTGTACCAAAAATGATTCAAAATGTCAATTGGATCGTGCCTCATGTTGAATAACCACTTTTTAAACCCTCACAGTGACCAAAATTGCCATTTTTACAGAGTTTTGCTTACTCAAAAGCTTCAATTTTGACCCGTTTCAGGCACAGAAATGACTTTAAACACACTTATTTTATTTTAAAAAGTCATAATTCACATCCAACAGTCATTTAGAGTCAAAAGATTAAATGTTAAAATTTCATCATTATAGACCATTTTGGGAACGTTCGACATGTCCGGAGTCATCGTTTTTCATCCGAAAATTGATTTTTTTGGACTGTACCAAAAATGATTCAAAATGTCAATTGGATCGTGCCTCATGTTGAAAAACCACTTTTTAAACCCTCACAGTGACCAAAATTGCCATTTTTACAGAGTTTTGCATACTCAAAAGCTACAATTTTGACCCGTTTCAGGCACGGAAATGACTTTAAACACACTTATTTTAGTTGAAAAAGTCATAATGCACATCCAACAGTCATTTAGAGTCAAAAGATTAAATGTTAAAATTTCATCATTATAGACCATTTTGGGAACGTTCGACATGTCCGGAGTTATCGTTTTTCATCCGAAAATTGATTTTCTGGACTGTACCAAAAATGATTCAAAATGTCAATTGGATCGTGCCTCATGTTGAATAACCACTTTTTAAACCCTCACAGTGACCAAAATGGCCATTTTTACAGAGTTTTGCTTACTCAAAAGCTTCAATTTTGACCCGTTTCAGGCACAGAAATGACTTTAAACACACTTATTTTAGTTGAAAAAGTCATAATTCACATCCAACAGTCATTTGGAGTCAAAAGATTAAATGTTAAAATTTCATCATAATAGACCATTTTGGGAACGTTCGACATGTCCGGAGTCATCGTTTTTCATCCGAAAATTGATTTTTTGGACTGTACCAAAAATGATTCAAAAAGTCAATTGGATCGTGCCTCATGTTGAATAACCACTTTTTAAACCCTCACAGTGACCAACATTGCCATTTTTACAGAGTTTTGCATGCTCAAAAGCTACAATTTTGACCCGTTTCAGTCACAGAAATGACTTTAAACACACTTATTTTAGTTGAAAAAGTCATAATGCACATCCAACAGTCATTTAGAGTCAAAAGATTAAATGTTAAAATTTCATCATTATAGACCATTTTGGGAACGTTCGACATGTCCGGAGTCATCGTTTTTCATCCGAAAATTGATTTTTTGGATTGTACCAAAAATGATTCAAAATGTCAATTGGATCGTGCCTCATGTTGAATAACCACTTTTTAAACCCTCACAGTGACCAAAATTGCCATTTTTACAGAGTTTTGCTTACTCAAAAGCTTCAATTTTGACCCGTTTCAGGCACAGAAATGACTTTAAACACACTTATTTTAGTAGAAAAAGTCATAATTCACATCCAACAGTCATTTGGAGTCAAAAGATTAAATGTTAAAATTTCATCATAATAGACCATTTTGGGAACGTTCGACATGTCCGGAGTCATCGTTTTTCATCCGAAAATTGATTTTTTGGACTGTACCAAAAATGATTCAAAATGTCAATTGGATCGTGCCTCATGTTGAATAACCACTTTTTAAACCCTCACAGTGACCAAAATGGCCATTTTTACAGACTTTTGCTTACTCAAAAGCTTCAATTTTGACCCGTTTCAGGCACGGAAATGACTTTAAACACACTTATTTTAGTTGAAAAAGTCATAATTCACACCCAACAGTCATTTAGAGTCAAAAGATTAAATGTTTAAATTTCATCATAATAGACCATTTTGGGAACGTTCGACATGTCCGGAGTCATCGTTTTTCATCCGAAAATTGATTTTTTGGACTGTACCAAAAATGATTCAAAATGTCAATTGGATCGTGCCTCATGTTGAATAACCACTTTTTAAACCATCACAGTGACCAAAATTGCAATTTTTACAGAGTTTAGCTTACTAAAAAAGCTTCAATTTTGACCCGTTTCAGGCACAGAAATGACTTTAAACACACTTATTTTATTTTAAAAAGTCATAATTCACATCCAACAGTCATTTAGAGTCAAAAGATTAAATGTTAAAATTTCATCATTATAGACCATTTTGGGAACGTTCGACATGTCCGGAGTCATCGTTTTTCATCCGAAAATTGATTTTTTGGACTGTACCAAAAATGATTCAAAATGTCAATTGGTTCGTGCCTCATGTTGAAAAACCACTTTTTAAACCCTCACAGTGACCAAAATTGCCATTTTTACAGAGTTTTGCATACTCAAAAGCTACGATTTTGACCCGTTTCAGGCACGGAAATGACTTTAAACACACTTATTTTAGTTGAAAAAGTCATAATGCACATCCAACAGTCATTTAGAGTCAAAAGATTAAATGTTAAAATTTCATCATTATAGACCATTTTGGGAACGTTCGACATGTCCAGAGTTATCGTTTTTCATCCGAAAATTGATTTTCTGGACTGTACCAAAAATGATTCAAAATGTCAATTGGATCGTGCCTCATGTTGAATAACCACTTTTTAAACCCTCACAGTGACCAAAATGGCCATTTTTACAGAGTTTTGCTTACTCAAAAGCTTCAATTTTGACCCGTTTCAGGCACAGAAATGACTTTAAACACACTTATTTTAGTTGAAAAAGTCATAATTCACATCCAACAGTCATTTGGAGTCAAAAGATTAAATGTTAAAATTTCATCATAATAGACCATTTTGGGAACGTTCGACATGTCCGGAGTCATCGTTTTTCATCCGAAAATTGATTTTTTGGACTGTACCAAAAATGATTCAAAATGTCAATTGGATCGTGCCTCATGTTGAATAACCACTTTTTAAACCCTCACAGTGACCAAAATTGCCATTTTTACAGAGTTTTGCTTACTCAAAAGCTTCAATTTTGACCCGTTTCAGGCACAGAAATTACTTTAAACACACTTATTTTAGTAGAAAAAGTCATAATTCACATCCAACAGTCATTTGGAGTCAAAAGATTAAATGTTAAAATTTCATCATAATAGACCATTTTGGGAACGTTCGACATGTCCGGAGTCATCGTTTTTCATCCGAAAATTGATTTTTTGGACTGTACCAAAAATGATTCAAAATGTCAATTGGATCGTGCCTCATGTTGAATAACCACTTTTTAAACCCTCACAGTGACCAAAATGGCCATTTTTACAGAGTTTTGCTTACTCAAAAGCTTCAATTTTGACCCGTTTCAGGCACGGAAATGACTTTAAACACACTTATTTTAGTTGAAAAAGTCATAATTCACACCCAACAGTCATTTAGAGTCAAAAGATTAAATGTTTAAATTTCATCATAATAGACCATTTTGGGAACGTTCGACATGTCCGGAGTCATCGTTTTTCATCCGAAAATTGATTTTTTTGGACTGTACCAAAAATGATTCAAAATGTCAATTGGATCGTGCCTCATGTTGAATAACCACTTTTTAAACCCTCACAGTGACCAAAATGGCCATTTTTACAGAGTTTTGCTTACTCAAAAGCTTCAATTATTTTGACCCGTTTCAGTCACAGAAATGACTTTAAACACACTTATTTTAGTTGAAAAAGTCATAATTCACATCCAACAGTCATTTAGAGTCAAAAGATTAAATGTTAAAATTTCATCATTATAGACCATTTTGGGAACGTTTGACATGTCCAGAGTCATCGTTTTTCATCCGAAAATTGATTTTTTGGACTGTACCAAAAATGATTCAAAATGTCAATTGGATCGTGCCTCATGTTGAATAACCACTTTTTAAACCATCACAGTGACCAAAATTGCAATTTTTACAGAGTTTAGCTTACTAAAAAAGCTTCAATTTTGACCCGTTTCAGGCACAGAAATGACTTTAAACACACTTATTTTAGTTGAAAAAGTCATAATGCACATCCAACAGTCATTTAGAGTCAAAAGATTAAATGTTAAAATTTCATCATTATAGACCATTTTGGGAACGTTCGACATGTCCGGAGTCATCGTTTTTCATCCGAAAATTGATTTTTTGGACTGTACCAAAAATGATTCAAAATGTCAATTGGATCGTGCCTCATGTTGAAAAACCACTTTTTAAACCCTCACAGTGACCAAAATTGCCATTTTTACAGAGTTTTGCATACTCAAAAGCTACAATTTTGACCCGTTTCAGGCACGGAAATGACTTTAAACACACTTATTTTAGTTGAAAAAGTCATAATGCACATCCAACAGTCATTTAGAGTCAAAAGATTAAATGTTAAAATTTCATCATTATAGACCATTTTGGGAACGTTCGACATGTCCGGAGTTATCGTTTTTCATCCGAAAATTGATTTTCTGGACTGTACCAAAAATGATTCAAAATGTCAATTGGATCGTGCCTCATGTTGAATAACCACTTTTTAAACCCTCACAGTGACCAAAATGGCCATTTTTACAGAGTTTTGCTTACTCAAAAGCTTCAATTTTGACCCGTTTCAGGCACAGAAATGACTTTAAACACACTTATTTTAGTTGAAAAAGTCATAATTCACATCCAACAGTCATTTGGAGTCAAAAGATTAAATGTTAAAATTTCATCATAATAGACCATTTTGGGAACGTTGACATGTCCGGAGTCATCGTTTTTCATCTGAAAATTGATTTTTTGGACTGTACCAAAAATGATTCAAAAAGTCAATTGGATCGTGCCTCATGTTGAATAACCACTTTTTAAACCCTCACAGTGACCAACATTGCCATTTTTACAGAGTTTTGCATGCTCAAAAGCTACAATTTTGACCCGTTTCAGGCACAGAAATGACTTTAAACACACTTATTTTAGTTGAAAAAGTCATAATGCACATCCAACAGTCATTTAGAGTCAAAAGATTAAATGTTAAAATTTCATCATTATAGACCATTTTGGGAACGTTCGACATGTCCGGAGTCATCGTTTTTCATCCGAAAATTGATTTTTTGGACTGTACCAAAAATGATTCAAAATGTCAATTGGATCGTGCCTCATGTTGAATAACCACTTTTTAAACCCTCACAGTGACCAAAATTGCCATTTTTACAGAGTTTTGCTTACTCAAAAGCTTCAATTTTGACCCGTTTCAGGCACAGAAATGACTTTAAACACACTTATTTTAGTAGAAAAAGTCATAATTCACATCCAACAGTCATTTGGAGTCAAAAGATTAAATGTTAAAATTTCATCATAAAAGACTATTTTGGGAACGTTCGACATGTCCGGAGTCATCGTTTTTCATCCGAAAATTGATTTTTTGGACTGTACCAAAAATGATTCAAATGTCAATTGGATCGTGCCTCATGTTGAATAACCACTTTTTAAACCCTCACAGTGACCAAAATGGCCATTTTTACAGAGTTTTGCTTACTCAAAAGCTTCAATTTTGACCCGTTTCAGGCACGGAAATGACTTTAAACTCACTTATTTTAGTTGAAAAAGTCATAATTCACACCCAACAGTCATTTAGAGTCAAAAGATTAAATGTTTAAATTTCATCATAATAGACCATTTTGGGAACGTTCGACATGTCCGGAGTCATCGTTTTTCATCCGAAAATTGATTTTTTTGGACTGTACCAAAAATGATTCAAAATGTCAATTGGATCGTGCCTCATGTTGAATAACCACTTTTTAAACCCTCACAGTGACCAAAATGGCCATTTTTACAGAGTTTTGCTTACTCAAAAGCTTCAATTATTTTGACCCGTTTCAGTCACAGAAATGACTTTAAACACACTTATTTTAGTTGAAAAAGTCATAATTCACATCCAACAGTCATTTAGAGTCAAAAGATTAAATGTTAAAATTTCATCATTATAGACCATTTTGGGAACGTTTGACATGTCCGGAGTCATCGTTTTTCATCCGAAAATTGATTTTTTGGACTGTACCAAAAATGATTCAAAATGTCAATTGGATCGTGCCTCATGTTGAATAACCACTTTTTAAACCATCACAGTGACCAAAAGTGCCATTTTTACAGAGTTTAGCTTACTAAAAAAGCTTCAATTTTGACCCGTTTCAGGCACAGAAATGACTTTAAACACACTTATTTTAGTTGAAAAAGTCATAATGCACATCCAACAGTCATTTAGAGTCAAAAGATTAAATGTTAAAATTTCATCATTATAGACCATTTTGGAAACGTTCGACTTGTCCGGAGTCATCGTTTTTCATCCGAAAATTGATTTTTTTGGACTGTACCAAAAATGATTCAAAATGTCAATTGGATCGTGCCTCATGTTGAATAACCACTTTTTAAACCCTCACAGTGACCAAAATGGCCATTTTTACAGAGTTTTGCTTACTCAAAAGCTTCAATTATTTTGACCCGTTTCAGTCACAGAAATGACTTTAAACACACTTATTTTAGTTGAAAAAGTCATAATTCACATCCAACAGTCATTTAGAGTCAAAAGATTAAATGTTAAAATTTCATCATTATAGACCATTTTGGGAACGTTTGACATGTCTGGAGTCATCGTTTTTCATCCGAAAATTGAATTTTTGGACTGTACCAAAAATGATTCAAAATGTCAATTGGATCGTGCCTCATGTTGAATAACCACTTTTTAAACCATCACAGTGACCAAAATTGCAATTTTTACAGAGTTTAGCTTACTAAAAAAGCTTCAATTTTGACCCGTTTCAGGCACAGAAATGACTTTAAACACACTTATTTTAGTTGAAAAAGTCATAATGCACATCCAACAGTCATTTAGAGTCAAAAGATTAAATGTTAAAATTTCATCATTATAGACCATTTTGGGAACGTTCGACATGTCCGGAGTCATCGTTTTTCATCCGAAAATTGATTTTTTGGACTGTACCAAAAATGATTCAAAATGTCAATTGGATCGTGCCTCATGTTGAATAACCACTTTTTAAACCCTCACAGTGACCAAAATTGCCATTTTTACAGAGTTTTGCTTACTCAAAAGCTTCAATTTTGACCCGTTTCAGGCACAGAAATGACTTTAAACACACTTATTTTATTTTAAAAAGTCATAATTCACATCCAACAGTCATTTAGAGTCAAAAGATTAAATGTTAAAATTTCATCATTATAGACCATTTTGGGAACGTTCGACATGTCCGGAGTCATCGTTTTTCATCCGAAAATTGATTTTTTGGACTGTACCAAAAATTATTCAAAATGTCAATTGGATCGTGCCTCATGTTGAAAAACCACTTTTTAAACCCTCACAGTGACCAAAATTGCCATTTTTACAGAGTTTTGCATACTCAAAAGCTACAATTTTGACCCGTTTCAGGCACAGAAATGACTTTAAACACACTTATTTTAATTGAAAAAGTCATAATTCACATCCAATAGTCATTTAGAGTCAAAAGATTAAATGTTAAAATTTCATCATTATAGACCATTTTGGGAACGTTCGACATGTCCGGAGTCATCGTTTTTCATCCGAAAATTGATTTTCTGGACTGTACCAAAAATGATTCAAAATGTCAATTGGATCGTGCCTCATGTTGAATAACCACTTTTTAAACACTCACAGTGACCAAAATGGCCATTTTTACAGAGTTTTGCTTACTCAAAAGCTTCAATTTTGACCCGTTTCAGTCACAGAAATGACTGTAAACACACTTATTTTAGTTGAAAAAGTCATAATTCACATCCAACAGTCATTTAGAGTCAAAAGATTAAATGTTAAAATTTCATCATTATAGACCATTTTGGGAACGTTCGACATGTCCGGAGTCATCGTTTTTCATCCGAAAATTGATTTTTTGGACTGTACCAAAAATGATTCAAAATGTCAATTGGATCGTGCCTCATGTTGAATAACCACTTTTTAAACCCTCACAGTGACCAAAATTGCCATTTTTACAGAGTTTTGCTTACTCAAAAGCTTCAATTTTGACACGTTTCAGGCACAGAAATGACTTTAAACACACTTTTTAGTTAAAAAAGTCATAATTCACATCCAACAGTCATTTAGGGTCAAAAGATTAAATGTTAAAATTTCATCATTATATTCCATTTTGGGAACGTTCGACATGTCCGGAGTCATCGTTTTTCATCCGAAAATTGATTTTCTGGACTGTACCAAAAATGATTCAAAATGTCAATTGGATCGTGCCTCATGTTGAATAACCACTTTTTAAACCCTCACAGTGACCAAAATGGCCATTTTTACAGAGTTTTGCTTACTCAAAAGCTTCAATTTTGACCCGTTTCAGGCACAGAAATGACTTTAAACACACTTATTTTAGTTGAAAAAGTCATAATTCACATCCAACAGTCATTTAGAGTCAAAAGATTAAATGTTAAAATTTCATCATAATAGACCATTTTGGGAACGTTCGACATGTCCGGAGTCACCGTTTCTCATCCGAAAATTGATTTTTTGGACTGTACCAAAAATGATTCAAAATGTCAATTGGATTGTGCCTCATGTTGACTAACCACTTTTTAAACCCTCACAGTGACCAAAATTGCCATTTTTACAGAGTTTTGCTTACTCAAAAGCTTTAATTTTGACACGTTTCAGGCACAGAAATGACTTTAAACACACTTATTTTAGTTAAAAAAGTCATAATTCACATCCAACAGTCATTTAGGGTCAAAAGATTAAATGTTAAAATGTCATCATTATAGACCATTTTGGGAACGTTCGACATGTCCGGAGTCATCGTTTTTCATCCGAAAATTGATTTTTTGGACTGTACCAAAAATGATTCAAAATGTCAATTGGATCGTGCCTCATGTTGAATAACCACTTTTTAAACCCTCACAGTGACCAAAATTGCAATTTTTACAGAGTTTTGCATACTCAAAAGCTGCAATTTTGACCCGTTTCAGGCACAGAAATGACTTTAAACACACTTATTTTAGTTGAAAAAGTCATAATGCACATCCAACAGTCATTTAGAGTCAAAAGATTAAATGTTAAAATTTCATCATTATAGACCATTTTGGGAACGTTCGACATGTCCGGAGTCATCGTTTTTCATCCGAAAATTGATTTTTTGGACTGTACCAAAAATGATTCAAAATGTCAATTGGATCGTGCCTCATGTTGAAAAACCACTTTTTAAACCCTCACAGTGACCAAAATTGCCATTTTTACAGAGTTTTGCATACTCAAAAGCTACAATTTTGACCCGTTTCAGGCACGGAAATGACTTTAAACACACTTATTTTAGTTGAAAAAGTCATAATGCACATCCAACAGTCATTTAGAGTCAAAAGATTAAATGTTAAAATTTCATCATTATAGACCATTTTGGGAACGTTCGACATGTCCGGAGTTATCGTTTTTCATCCGAAAATTGATTTTCTGGACTGTACCAAAAATGATTCAAAATGTCAATTGGATCGTGCCTCATGTTGAATAACCACTTTTTAAACCCTCACAGTGACCAAAATGGCCATTTTTACAGAGTTTTGCTTACTCAAAAGCTTCAATTTTGACCCGTTTCAGGCACAGAAATGACTTTAAACACACTTATTTTAGTTGAAAAAGTCATAATTCACATCCAACAGTCATTTGGAGTCAAAAGATTAAATGTTAAAATTTCATCATAATAGACCATTTTGGGAACGTTCGACATGTCCGGAGTCATCGTTTTTCATCCGAAAATTGATTTTTTGGACTGTACCAAAAATGATTCAAAAAGTCAATTGGATCGTGCCTCATGTTGAATAACCACTTTTTAAACCCTCACAGTGACCAACATTGCCATTTTTACAGAGTTTTGCATGCTCAAAAGCTACAATTTTGACCCGTTTCAGGCACAGAAATGACTTTAAACACACTTATTTTAGTTGAAAAAGTCATAATGCACATCCAACAGTCATTTAGAGTCAAAAGATTAAATGTTAAAATTTCATCATTATAGACCATTTTGGGAACGTTCAACATGTCCGGAGTCATCGTTTTTCATCCGAAAATTGATTTTTTGGACTGTACCAAAAATGATTCAAAATGTCAATTGGATCGTGCCTCATGTTGAATAACCACTTTTTAAACCCTCACAGTGACCAAAATTGCCATTTTTACAGAGTTTTGCTTACTCAAAAGCTTCAATTTTGACCCGTTTCAGGCACAGAAATGACTTTAAACACACTTATTTTAGTAGAAAAAGTCATAATTCACATCCAACAGTCATTTGGAGTCAAAAGATTAAATGTTAAAATTTCATCATAATAGACCATTTTGGGAACGTTCGACATGTCCGGAGTCATCGTTTTTCATCCGAAAATTGATTTTTTGGACTGTACCAAAAATGATTCAAAATGTCAATTGGATCGTGCCTCATGTTGAATAACCACTTTTTAAACCCTCACAGTGACCAAAATGGCCATTTTTACAGACTTTTGCTTACTCAAAAGCTTCAATTTTGACCCGTTTCAGGCACGGAAATGACTTTAAACACACTTATTTTAGTTGAAAAAGTCATAATTCACACCCAACAGTCATTTAGAGTCAAAAGATTAAATGTTTAAATTTCATCATAATAGACCATTTTGGGAACGTTCGACATGTCCGGAGTCATCGTTTTTCATCCGAAAATGGATTTTTTGGACTGTACCAAAAATGATTCAAAATGTCAATTGGATCGTGCCTCATGTTGAATAACCACTTTTTAAACCCTCACAGTGACCAAAATGGCCATTTTTACAGAGTTTTGCTTACTCAAAAGCTTCAATTATTTTGACCCGTTTCAGTCACAGAAATGACTTTAAACACACTTATTTTAGTTGAAAAAGTCATAATTCACATCCAACAGTCATTTAGAGTCAAAAGATTAAATGTTAAAATTTCATCATTATAGACCATTTTGGGAACGTTTGACATGTCCGGAGTCATCGTTTTTCATCCGAAAATTGATTTTTTGGACTGTACCAAAAATGATTCAAAATGTCAATTGGATCGTGCCTCATGTTGAATAACCACTTTTTAAACCATCACAGTGACCAAAATTGCAATTTTTACAGAGTTTAGCTTACTAAAAAAGCTTCAATTTTGACCCGTTTCAGGCACAGAAATGACTTTAAACACACTTATTTTATTTTAAAAAGTCATAATTCACATCCAACAGTCATTTAGAGTCAAAAGATTAAATGTTAAAATTTCATCATTATAGACCATTTTGGGAACGTTCGACATGTCCGGAGTCATCGTTTTTCATCCGAAAATTGATTTTTTGGACTGTACCAAAAATGATTCAAAATGTCAATTGGATCGTGCCTCATGTTGAAAAACCACTTTTTAAACCCTCACAGTGACCAAAATTGCCATTTTTACAGAGTTTTGCATACTCAAAAGCTACGATTTTGACCCGTTTCAGGCACGGAAATGACTTTAAACACACTTATTTTAGTTGAAAAAGTCATAATGCACATCCAACAGTCATTTAGAGTCAAAAGATTAAATGTTAAAATTTCATCATTATAGACCATTTTGGGAACGTTCGACATGTCCGGAGTTATCGTTTTTCATCCGAAAATTGATTTTCTGGACTGTACCAAAAATGATTCAAAATGTCAATTGGATCGTGCCTCATGTTGAATAACCACTTTTTAAACCCTCACAGTGACCAAAATGGCCATTTTTACAGAGTTTTGCTTACTCAAAAGCTTCAATTTTGACCCGTTTCAGGCACAGAAATGACTTTAAACACACTTATTTTAGTTGAAAAAGTCATAATTCACATCCAACAGTCATTTGGAGTCAAAAGATTAAATGTTAAAATTTCATCATAATAGACCATTTTGGGAACGTTCGACATGTCCGGAGTCATCGTTTTTCATCCGAAAATTGATTTTTTGGACTGTACCAAAAATGATTCAAAAAGTCAATTGGATCGTGCCTCATGTTGAATAACCACTTTTTAAACCCTCACAGTGACCAACATTGCCATTTTTACAGAGTTTTGCATGCTCAAAAGCTACAATTTTGACCCGTTTCAGGCACAGAAATGACTTTAAACACACTTATTTTAGTTGAAAAAGTCATAATGCACATCCAACAGTCATTTAGAGTCAAAAGATTAAATGTTAAAATTTCATCATTATAGACCATTTTGGGAACGTTCGACATGTCCGGAGTCATCGTTTTTCATCCGAAAATTGATTTTTTGGACTGTACCAAAAATGATTCAAAATGTCAATTGGATCGTGCCTCATGTTGAATAACCACTTTTTAAACCCTCACAGTGACCAAAATTGCCATTTTTACAGAGTTTTACTTACTCAAAAGCTTCAATTTTGACCCGTTTCAGGCACAGAAATGACTTTAAACACACTTATTTTAGTAGAAAAAGTCATAATTCACATCCAACAGTCATTTGGAGTCAAAAGATTAAATGTTAAAATTTCATCATAATAGACCATTTTGGGAACGTTCGACATGTCCGGAGTCATCGTTTTTCATCCGAAAATTGATTTTTTTGGACTGTACCAAAAATGATTCAAAATGTCAATTGGATCGTGCCTCATGTTGAATAACCACTTTTTAAACCCTCACAGTGACCAAAATGGCCATTTTTACAGAGTTTTGCTTACTCAAAAGCTTCAATTATTTTGACCCGTTTCAGTCACAGAAATGACTTTAAACACACTTATTTTAGTTGAAAAAGTCATAATTCACATCCAACAGTCATTTAGAGTCAAAAGATTAAATGTTAAAATTTCATCATTATAGACCATTTTGGGAACGTTTGACATGTCCAGAGTCATCGTTTTTCATCCGAAAATTGATTTTTTGGACTGTACCAAAAATGATTCAAAATGTCAATTGGATCGTGCCTCATGTTGAATAACCACTTTTTAAACCATCACAGTGACCAAAATTGCAATTTTTACAGAGTTTAGCTTACTAAAAAAGCTTCAATTTTGACCCGTTTCAGGCACAGAAATGACTTTAAACACACTTATTTTAGTTGAAAAAGTCATAATGCACATTCAACAGTCATTTAGAGTCAAAAGATTAAATGTTAAAATTTCATCATTATAGACCATTTTGGGAACGTTCGACATGTCCGGAGTCATCGTTTTTCATCCGAAAATTGATTTTTTGGACTGTACCAAAAATGATTCAAAATGTCAATTGGATCGTGCCTCATGTTGAATAACCACTTTTTAAACCCTCACAGTGACCAAAATTGCCATTTTTACAGAGTTTTGCTTACTCAAAAGCTTCAATTTTGACCCGTTTCAGGCACAGAAATTGACTTTAAACACACTTATTTTATTTTAAAAAGTCATAATTCACATCCAACAGTCATTTAGAGTCAAAAGATTAAATGTTAAAATTTCATCATTATAGACCATTTTGGGAACGTTCGACATGTCCGGAGTCATCGTTTTTTATCCGAAAATTGATTTTTTGGACTGTACCAAAAATGATTCAAAATGTCAATTGGATCGTGCCTCATGTTGAAAAACCACTTTTTAAACCCTCACAGTGACCAAAATTGCCATTTTTACAGAGTTTTGCATACTCAAAAGCTACAATTTTGACCCGTTTCAGGCACGGAAATGACTTTAAACACACTTATTTTAGTTGAAAAAGTCATAATGCACATCCAACAGTCATTTAGAGTCAAAAGATTAAATGTTAAAATTTCATCATTATAGACCATTTTGGGAACGTTCGACATGTCCGGAGTTATCGTTTTTCATCCGAAAATTGATTTTCTGGACTGTACCAAAAATGATTCAAAATGTCAATTGGATCGTGCCTCATGTTGAATAACCACTTTTTAAACCCTCACAGTGACCAAAATGGCCATTTTTACAGAGTTTTGCTTACTCAAAAGCTTCAATTTTGACCCGTTTCAGGCACAGAAATGACTTTAAACACACTTATTTTAGTTGAAAAAGTCATAATTCACATCCAACAGTCATTTGGAGTCAAAAGATTAAATGTTAAAATTTCATCATAATAGACCATTTTGGGAACGTTGACATGTCCGGAGTCATCGTTTTTCATCCGAAAATTGATTTTTTGGACTGTACCAAAAATGATTCAAAAAGTCAATTGGATCGTGCCTCATGTTGAATAACCACTTTTTAAACCCTCACAGTGACCAACATTGCCATTTTTACAGAGTTTTGCATGCTCAAAAGCTACAATTTTGACCCGTTTCAGGCACAGAAATGACTTTAAACACACTTATTTTAGTTGAAAAAGTCATAATGCACATCCAACAGTCATTTAGAGTCAAAAGATTAAATGTTAAAATTTCATCATTATAGACCATTTTGGGAACGTTCGACATGTCCGGAGTCATCGTTTTTCATCCGAAAATTGATTTTTTGGACTGTACCAAAAATGATTCAAAATGTCAATTGGATCGTGCCTCATGTTGAATAACCACTTTTTAAACCCTCACAGTGACCAAAATTGCCATTTTTACAGAGTTTTGCTTACTCAAAAGCTTCAATTTTGACACGTTTCAGGCACAGAAATGACTTTAAACACACTTATTTTAGTTAAAAAAGTCATAATTCACATCCAACAGTCATTTAGGGTCAAAAGATTAAATGTTAAAATGTCATCATTATAGACCATTTTGGGAACGTTCGACATGTCCGGAGTCATCGTTTTTCATCCGAAAATTGATTTTTTGGACTGTACCAAAAATGATTCAAAATGTCAATTGGATCGTGCCTCATGTTGAATAACCACTTTTTAAACCCTCACAGTGACCAAAATTGCAATTTTTACAGAGTTTTGCATACTCAAAAGCTGCAATTTTGACCCGTTTCAGGCACAGAAATGACTTTAAACACACTTATTTTAGTTGAAAAAGTCATAATGCACATCCAACAGTCATTTAGAGTCAAAAGATTAAATGTTAAAATTTCATCATTATAGACCATTTTGGGAACGTTCGACATGTCCGGAGTCATCGTTTTTCATCCGAAAATTGATTTTTTGGACTGTACCAAAAATGATTCAAAATGTCAATTGGATCGTGCCTCATGTTGAAAAACCACTTTTTAAACCCTCACAGTGACCAAAATTGCCATTTTTACAGAGTTTTGCATACTCAAAAGCTACAATTTTGACCCGTTTCAGGCACGGAAATGACTTTAAACACACTTATTTTAGTTGAAAAAGTCATAATGCACATCCAACAGTCATTTAGAGTCAAAAGATTAAATGTTAAAATTTCATCATTATAGACCATTTTGGGAACGTTCGACATGTCCGGAGTTATCGTTTTTCATCCGAAAATTGATTTTCTGGACTGTACCAAAAATGATTCAAAATGTCAATTGGATCGTGCCTCATGTTGAATAACCACTTTTTAAACCCTCACAGTGACCAAAATGGCCATTTTTACAGAGTTTTGCTTACTCAAAAGCTTCAATTTTGACCCGTTTCAGGCACAGAAATGACTTTAAACACACTTATTTTAGTTGAAAAAGTCATAATTCACATCCAACAGTCATTTGGAGTCAAAAGATTAAATGTTAAAATTTCATCATAATAGACCATTTTGGGAACGTTCGACATGTCCGGAGTCATCGTTTTTCATCCGAAAATTGATTTTTTGGACTGTACCAAAAATGATTCAAAAAGTCAATTGGATCGTGCCTCATGTTGAATAACCACTTTTTAAACCCTCACAGTGACCAACATTGCCATTTTTACAGAGTTTTGCATGCTCAAAAGCTACAATTTTGACCCGTTTCAGGCACAGAAATGACTTTAAACACACTTATTTTAGTTGAAAAAGTCATAATGCACATCCAACAGTCATTTAGAGTCAAAAGATTAAATGTTAAAATTTCATCATTATAGACCATTTTGGGAACGTTCAACATGTCCGGAGTCATCGTTTTTCATCCGAAAATTGATTTTTTGGACTGTACCAAAAATGATTCAAAATGTCAATTGGATCGTGCCTCATGTTGAATAACCACTTTTTAAACCCTCACAGTGACCAAAATTGCCATTTTTACAGAGTTTTGCTTACTCAAAAGCTTCAATTTTGACCCGTTTCAGGCACAGAAATGACTTTAAACACACTTATTTTAGTAGAAAAAGTCATAATTCACATCCAACAGTCATTTGGAGTCAAAAGATTAAATGTTAAAATGTCATCATAATAGACCATTTTGGGAACGTTCGACATGTCCGGAGTCATCGTTTTTCATCCGAAAATTGATTTTTTGGACTGTACCAAAAATGATTCAAAATGTCAATTGGATCGTGCCTCATGTTGAATAACCACTTTTTAAACCCTCACAGTGACCAAAATGGCCATTTTTACAGACTTTTGCTTACTCAAAAGCTTCAATTTTGACCCGTTTCAGGCACGGAAATGACTTTAAACACACTTATTTTAGTTGAAAAAGTCATAATTCACACCCAACAGTCATTTAGAGTCAAAAGATTAAATGTTTAAATTTCATCATAATAGACCATTTTGGGAACGTTCGACATGTCCGGAGTCATCGTTTTTCATCCGAAAATTGATTTTTTGGACTGTACCAAAAATGATTCAAAATGTCAATTGGATCGTGCCTCATGTTGAATAACCACTTTTTAAACCCTCACAGTGACCAAAATGGCCATTTTTACAGAGTTTGCTTACTCAAAAGCTTCAATTATTTTGACCCGTTTCAGTCACAGAAATGACTTTAAACACACTTATTTTAGTTGAAAAAGTCATAATTCACATCCAACAGTCATTTAGAGTCAAAAGATTAAATGTTAAAATTTCATCATTATAGACCATTTTGGGAACGTTTGACATGTCCGGAGTCATCGTTTTTCATCCGAAAATTGATTTTTTGGACTGTACCAAAAATGATTCAAAATGTCAATTGGATCGTGCCTCATGTTGAATAACCACTTTTTAAACCATCACAGTGACCAAAATTGCAATTTTTACAGAGTTTAGCTTACTAAAAAAGCTTCAATTTTGACCCGTTTCAGGCACAGAAATGACTTTAAACACACTTATTTTATTTTAAAAAGTCATAATTCACATCCAACAGTCATTTAGAGTCAAAAGATTAAATGTTAAAATTTCATCATTATAGACCATTTTGGGAACGTTCGACATGTCCGGAGTCATCGTTTTTCATCCGAAAATTGATTTTTTGGACTGTACCAAAAATGATTCAAAATGTCAATTGGATCGTGCCTCATGTTGAAAAACCACTTTTTAAACCCTCACAGTGACCAAAATTGCCATTTTTACAGAGTTTTGCATACTCAAAAGCTACGATTTTGACCCGTTTCAGGCACGGAAATGACTTTAAACACACTTATTTTAGTTGAAAAAGTCATAATGCACATCCAACAGTCATTTAGAGTCAAAAGATTAAATGTTAAAATTTCATCATTATAGACCATTTTGGGAACGTTCGACATGTCCGGAGTTATCGTTTTTCATCCGAAAATTGATTTTCTGGACTGTACCAAAAATGATTCAAAATGTCAATTGGATCGTGCCTTATGTTGAATAACCACTTTTTAAACCCTCACAGTGACCAAAATGGCCATTTTTACAGAGTTTTGCTTACTCAAAAGCTTCAATTTTGACCCGTTTCAGGCACAGAAATGACTTTAAACACACTTATTTTAGTTGAAAAAGTCATAATTCACATCCAACAGTCATTTGGAGTCAAAAGATTAAATGTTAAAATTTCATCATAATAGACCATTTTGGGAACGTTCGACATGTCCGGAGTCATCGTTTTTCATCCGAAAATTGATTTTTTGGACTGTACCAAAAATGATTCAAAAAGTCAATTGGATCGTGCCTCATGTTGAATAACCACTTTTTAAACCCTCACAGTGACCAACATTGCCATTTTTACAGAGTTTTGCATGCTCAAAAGCTACAATTTTGACCCGTTTCAGGCACAGAAATGACTTTAAACACACTTATTTTAGTTGAAAAAGTCATAATGCACATCCAACAGTCATTTAGAGTCAAAAGATTAAATGTTAAAATTTCATCATTATAGACCATTTTGGGAACGTTCGACATGTCCGGAGTCATCGTTTTTCATCCGAAAATTGATTTTTTGGACTGTACCAAAAATGATTCAAAATGTCAATTGGATCGTGCCTCATGTTGAATAACCACTTTTTAAACCCTCACAGTGACCAAAATTGCCATTTTTACAGAGTTTTGCTTACTCAAAAGCTTCAATTTTGACACGTTTCAGGCACAGAAATGACTTTAAACACACTTATTTTAGTTAAAAAAGTCATAATTCACATCCAACAGTCATTTAGGGTCAAAAGATTAAATGTTAAAATGTCATCATTATAGACCATTTTGGGAACGTTCGACATGTCCGGAGTCATCGTTTTTCATCCGAAAATTGATTTTTTGGACTGTACCAAAAATGATTCAAAATGTCAATTGGATCGTGCCTCATGTTGAATAACCACTTTTTAAACCCTCACAGTGACCAAAATTGCAATTTTTACAGAGTTTTGCATACTCAAAAGCTGCAATTTTGACCCGTTTCAGGCACAGAAATGACTTTAAACACACTTATTTTAGTTGAAAAAGTCATAATGCACATCCAACAGTCATTTAGAGTCAAAAGATTAAATGTTAAAATTTCATCATTATAGACCATTTTGGGAACGTTCGACATGTCCGGAGTCATCGTTTTTCATCCGAAAATTGATTTTTTGGACTGTACCAAAAATGATTCAAAATGTCAATTGGATCGTGCCTCATGTTGAAAAACCACTTTTTAAACCCTCACAGTGACCAAAATTGCCATTTTTACAGAGTTTTGCATACTCAAAAGCTACAATTTTGACCCGTTTCAGGCACGGAAATGACTTTAAACACACTTATTTTAGTTGAAAAAGTCATAATTCACACCCAACAGTCATTTAGAGTCAAAAGATTAAATGTTTAAATTTCATCATAATAGACCATTTTGGGAACGTTCGACATGTCCGGAGTCATCGTTTTTCATCCGAAAATTGATTTTTTGGACTGTACCAAAAATGATTCAAAATGTCAATTGGATCGTGCCTCATGTTGAATAACCACTTTTTAAACCCTCACAGTGACCAAAATGGCCATTTTTACAGAGTTTGCTTACTCAAAAGCTTCAATTATTTTGACCCGTTTCAGTCACAGAAATGACTTTAAACACACTTATTTTAGTTGAAAAAGTCATAATTCACATCCAACAGTCATTTAGAGTCAAAAGATTAAATGTTAAAATTTCATCATTATAGACCATTTTGGGAACGTTTGACATGTCCGGAGTCATCGTTTTTCATCCGAAAATTGATTTTTTGGACTGTACCAAAAATGATTCAAAATGTCAATTGGATCGTGCCTCATGTTGAATAACCACTTTTTAAACCATCACAGTGACCAAAATTGCAATTTTTACAGAGTTTAGCTTACTAAAAAAGCTTCAATTTTGACCCGTTTCAGGCACAGAAATGACTTTAAACACACTTATTTTATTTTAAAAAGTCATAATTCACATCCAACAGTCATTTAGAGTCAAAAGATTAAATGTTAAAATTTCATCATTATAGACCATTTTGGGAACGTTCGACATGTCCGGAGTCATCGTTTTTCATCCGAAAATTGATTTTTTGGACTGTACCAAAAATGATTCAAAATGTCAATTGGATCGTGCCTCATGTTGAAAAACCACTTTTTAAACCCTCACAGTGACCAAAATTGCCATTTTTACAGAGTTTTGCATACTCAAAAGCTACGATTTTGACCCGTTTCAGGCACGGAAATGACTTTAAACACACTTATTTTAGTTGAAAAAGTCATAATGCACATCCAACAGTCATTTAGAGTCAAAAGATTAAATGTTAAAATTTCATCATTATAGACCATTTTGGGAACGTTCGACATGTCCGGAGTTATCGTTTTTCATCCGAAAATTGATTTTCTGGACTGTACCAAAAATGATTCAAAATGTCAATTGGATCGTGCCTTATGTTGAATAACCACTTTTTAAACCCTCACAGTGACCAAAATGGCCATTTTTACAGAGTTTTGCTTACTCAAAAGCTTCAATTTTGACCCGTTTCAGGCACAGAAATGACTTTAAACACACTTATTTTAGTTGAAAAAGTCATAATTCACATCCAACAGTCATTTGGAGTCAAAAGATTAAATGTTAAAATTTCATCATAATAGACCATTTTGGGAACGTTCGACATGTCCGGAGTCATCGTTTTTCATCCGAAAATTGATTTTTTGGACTGTACCAAAAATGATTCAAAAAGTCAATTGGATCGTGCCTCATGTTGAATAACCACTTTTTAAACCCTCACAGTGACCAACATTGCCATTTTTACAGAGTTTTGCATGCTCAAAAGCTACAATTTTGACCCGTTTCAGGCACAGAAATGACTTTAAACACACTTATTTTAGTTGAAAAAGTCATAATGCACATCCAACAGTCATTTAGAGTCAAAAGATTAAATGTTAAAATTTCATCATTATAGACCATTTTGGGAACGTTCGACATGTCCGGAGTCATCGTTTTTCATCCGAAAATTGATTTTTTGGACTGTACCAAAAATGATTCAAAATGTCAATTGGATCGTGCCTCATGTTGAATAACCACTTTTTAAACCCTCACAGTGACCAAAATTGCCATTTTTACAGAGTTTTACTTACTCAAAAGCTTCAATTTTGACCCGTTTCAGGCACAGAAATGACTTTAAACACACTTATTTTAGTAGAAAAAGTCATAATTCACATCCAACAGTCATTTGGAGTCAAAAGATTAAATGTTAAAATTTCATCATAATAGACCATTTTGGGAACGTTCGACATGTCCGGAGTCATCGTTTTTCATCCGAAAATTGATTTTTTTGGACTGTACCAAAAATGATTCAAAATGTCAATTGGATCGTGCCTCATGTTGAATAACCACTTTTTAAACCCTCACAGTGACCAAAATGGCCATTTTTACAGAGTTTTGCTTACTCAAAAGCTTCAATTATTTTGACCCGTTTCAGTCACAGAAATGACTTTAAACACACTTATTTTAGTTGAAAAAGTCATAATTCACATCCAACAGTCATTTAGAGTCAAAAGATTAAATGTTAAAATTTCATCATTATAGACCATTTTGGGAACGTTTGACATGTCCAGAGTCATCGTTTTTCATCCGAAAATTGATTTTTTGGACTGTACCAAAAATGATTCAAAATGTCAATTGGATCGTGCCTCATGTTGAATAACCACTTTTTAAACCATCACAGTGACCAAAATTGCAATTTTTACAGAGTTTAGCTTACTAAAA
This sequence comes from Lissotriton vulgaris, assembly GCF_964263255.1. Classification (NCBI taxonomy): domain Eukaryota; kingdom Metazoa; phylum Chordata; class Amphibia; order Caudata; family Salamandridae; genus Lissotriton; species Lissotriton vulgaris. Next base: position 174,546 of record NW_028242254.1, read on the forward strand.
AAGCTTCAATTTTGACCCGTTTCAGGCACAGAAATGACTTTAAACACACTTATTTTAGTTGAAAAAGTCATAATGCACATTCAACAGTCATTTAGAGTCAAAAGATTAAATGTTAAAATTTCATCATTATAGACCATTTTGGGAACGTTCGACATGTCCGGAGTCATCGTTTTTCATCCGAAAATTGATTTTTTGGACTGTACCAAAAATGATTCAAAATGTCAATTGGATCGTGCCTCATGTTGAATAACCACTTTTTAAACCCTCACAGTGACCAAAATTGCCATTTTTACAGAGTTTTGCTTACTCAAAAGCTTCAATTTTGACCCGTTTCAGGCACAGAAATTGACTTTAAACACACTTATTTTATTTTAAAAAGTCATAATTCACATCCAACAGTCATTTAGAGTCAAAAGATTAAATGTTAAAATTTCATCATTATAGACCATTTTGGGAACGTTCGACATGTCCGGAGTCATCGTTTTTTATCCGAAAATTGATTTTTTGGACTGTACCAAAAATGATTCAAAATGTCAATTGGATCGTGCCTCATGTTGAAAAACCACTTTTTAAACCCTCACAGTGACCAAAATTGCCATTTTTACAGAGTTTTGCATACTCAAAAGCTACAATTTTGACCCGTTTCAGGCACGGAAATGACTTTAAACACACTTATTTTAGTTGAAAAAGTCATAATGCACATCCAACAGTCATTTAGAGTCAAAAGATTAAATGTTAAAATTTCATCATTATAGACCATTTTGGGAACGTTCGACATGTCCGGAGTTATCGTTTTTCATCCGAAAATTGATTTTCTGGACTGTACCAAAAATGATTCAAAATGTCAATTGGATCGTGCCTCATGTTGAATAACCACTTTTTAAACCCTCACAGTGACCAAAATGGCCATTTTTACAGAGTTTTGCTTACTCAAAAGCTTCAATTTTGACCCGTTTCAGGCACAGAAATGACTTTAAACACACTTATTTTAGTTGAAAAAGTCATAATTCACATCCAACAGTCATTTGGAGTCAAAAGATTAAATGTTAAAATTTCATCATAATAGACCATTTTGGGAACGTTGACATGTCCGGAGTCATCGTTTTTCATCCGAAAATTGATTTTTTGGACTGTACCAAAAATGATTCAAAAAGTCAATTGGATCGTGCCTCATGTTGAATAACCACTTTTTAAACCCTCACAGTGACCAACATTGCCATTTTTACAGAGTTTTGCATGCTCAAAAGCTACAATTTTGACCCGTTTCAGGCACAGAAATGACTTTAAACACACTTATTTTAGTTGAAAAAGTCATAATGCACATCCAACAGTCATTTAGAGTCAAAAGATTAATTGTTAAAATTTCATCATTATAGACCATTTTGGGAACGTTCGACATGTCCGGAGTCATCGTTTTTCATCCGAAAATTGATTTTTTGGACTGTACCAAAAATGATTCAAAATGTCAATTGGATCGTGCCTCATGTTGAATAACCACTTTTTAAACCCTCACAGTGACCAAAATTGCCATTTTTACAGAGTTTTGCTTACTCAAAAGCTTCAATTTTGACCCGTTTCAGGCACAGAAATGACTTTAAACACACTTATTTTAGTAGAAAAAGTCATAATTCACATCCAACAGTCATTTGGAGTCAAAAGATTAAATGTTAAAATTTCATCATAATAGACCATTTTGGGAACGTTCGACATGTCCGGAGTCATCGTTTTTCATCCGAAAATTGATTTTTTGGACTGTACCAAAAATGATTCAAAATGTCAATTGGATCGTGCCTCATGTTGAATAACCACTTTTTAAACCCTCACAGTGACCAAAATGGCCATTTTTACAGAGTTTTGCTTACTCAAAAGCTTCAATTATTTTGACCCGTTTCAGTCACAGAAATGACTTTAAACACACTTATTTTAGTTGAAAAAGTCATAATTCACATCCAACAGTCATTTAGAGTCAAAAGATTAAATGTTAAAATTTCATCATTATAGACCATTTTGGGAACGTTTGACATGTCCGGAGTCATCGTTTTTCATCCGAAAATTGATTTTTTGGACTGTACCAAAAATGATTCAAAATGTCAATTGGATCGTGCCTCATGTTGAATAACCACTTTTTAAACCATCACAGTGACCAAAAGTGCCATTTTTACAGAGTTTAGCTTACTAAAAAAGCTTCAATTTTGACCCGTTTCAGGCACAGAAATGACTTTAAACACACTTATTTTAGTTGAAAAAGTCATAATGCACATCCAACAGTCATTTAGAGTCAAAAGATTAAATGTTAAAATTTCATCATTATAGACCATTTTGGAAACGTTCGACTTGTCCGGAGTCATCGCTTTTCATCCGAAAATTGATTTTTTTGGACTGTACCAAAAATGATTCAAAATGTCAATTGGATCGTGCCTCATGTTGAATAACCACTTTTTAAACCCTCACAGTGACCAAAATGGCCATTTTTACAGAGTTTTGCTTACTCAAAAGCTTCAATTATTTTGACCCGTTTCAGTCACAGAAATGACTTTAAACACACTTATTTTAGTTGAAAAAGTCATAATTCACATCCAACAGTCATTTAGAGTCAAAAGATTAAATGTTAAAATTTCATCATTATAGACCATTTTGGGAACGTTTGACATGTCTGGAGTCATCGTTTTTCATCCGAAAATTGATTTTTTGGACTGTACCAAAAATGATTCAAAATGTCAATTGGATCGTGCCTCATGTTGAATAACCACTTTTTAAACCCTCACAGTGACCAAAATTGCCATTTTTACAGAGTTTTGCTTACTCAAAAGCTTCAATTTTGACCCGTTTCAGGCACAGAAATGACTTTAAACACACTTATTTTATTTTAAAAAGTCATAATTCACATCCAACAGTCATTTAGAGTCAAAAGATTAAATGTTAAAATTTCATCATTATAGACCATTTTGGGAACGTTCGACATGTCCGGAGTACTCGTTTTTCATCCGAAAATTGATTTTTTGGACTGTACCAAAAATTATTCAAAATGTCAATTGGATCGTGCCTCATGTTGAAAAACCACTTTTTAAACCCTCACAGTGACCAAAATTGCCATTTTTACAGAGTTTTGCATACTCAAAAGCTACAATTTTGACCCGTTTCAGGCACGGAAATGACTTTAAACACACTTATATTAGTTGAAAAAGTCAAAATGCACATCCAACAGTCATTTAGAGTCAAAAGATTAAATGTTAAAATTTCATCATTATAGACCATTTTGGGAACGTTCGACATGTCCGGAGTTATCGTTTTTCATCCGAAAATTGATTTTCTGGACTGTACCAAAAATGATTCAAAATGTCAATTGGATCGTGCCTCATGTTGAATAACCACTTTTTAAACCCTCACAGTGACCAAAATGGCCATTTTTACAGAGTTTTGCTTACTCAAAAGCTTCAATTTTGACCCGTTTCAGGCACAGAAATGACTTTAAACACACTTATTTTAGTTGAAAAAGTCATAATTCACATCCAACAGTCATTTGGAGTCAAAAGATTAAATGTTAAAATTTCATCATTATAGACCACTTTGGGAACGTTCGACATGTCCGGAGTCATCGTTTTTCATCCGAAAATTGATTTTTTGGACTGTACCAAAAATGATTCAAAATGTCAATTGGATCGTGCCTCATGTTGAATAACCACTTTTTAAACCCTCACAGTGACCAAAATTGCCATTTTTACAGAGTTTTGCTTACTCAAAAGCTTCAATTTTGACCCGTTTCAGGCACAGAAATGACTATAAACACACTTATTTTAGTAGAAAAAGTCATAATTCACATCCAACAGTCATTTGGAGTCAAAAGATTAAATGTTAAAATTTCATCATAATAGACCATTTTGGGAACGTTCGACATGTCCGGAGTCATCATTTTTCATCCGAAAATTGATATTTTGGACTGTACCAAAAATGATTCAAAATGTCAATTGGATCGTGCCTCATGTTGAATAACCATTTTTTAAACCCTCACAGTGACCAAAATGGCCATTTTTACAGAGTTTTGCTTACTCAAAAGCTTCATTTTTGACCCGTTTCAGGCACGGAAATGACTTTAAACTCACTTATTTTAGTTGAAAAAGTCATAATTCACACCCAACAGTCATTTAGAGTCAAAAGATTAAATGTTTAAATTTCATCATAATAGACCATTTTGGGAACGTTCGACATGTCCGGAGTCATCGTTTTTCATCCGAAAATTGATTTTTTTGGACTGTACCAAAAATGATTCAAAATGTCAATTGGATCGTGCCTCATGTTGAATAACCACTTTTTAAACCCTCACAGTGACCAAAATGGCCATTTTTACAGAGTTTTGCTTACTCAAAAGCTTCAATTATTTTGACCCGTTTCAGTCACAGAAATGACTTTAAACACACTTATTTTAGTTGAAAAAGTCATAATTCACATCCAACAGTCATTTAGAGTCAAAAGATTAAATGTTAAAATTTCATCATTATAGACCATTTTGGGAACGTTTGACATGTCCGGAGTCATCGTTTTTCATCCGAAAATAGATTTTTTGGACTGTACCAAAAATGATTCAAAATGTCAATTGGATCGTGCCTCATGTTGAATAACCACTTTTTAAACCATCACAGTGACCAAAAGTGCCATTTTTAAAGAGTTTAGCTTACTAAAAAAGCTTCAATTTTGACCCGTTTCAGGCACAGAAATGACTTTAAACACACTTATTTTAGTTGAAAAAGTCATAATGCACATCCAACAGTCATTTAGAGTCAAAAGATTAAATGTTAAAATTTCATCATTATAGACCATTTTGGAAACGTTCGACATGTCCGGAGTCATCGTTTTTCATCCGAAAATTGATTTTCTGGACTGTACCAAAAATGATTCAAAATGTCAATTGGATCGTGCCTCATGTTGAATTACCACTTTTTAAACCCTCACAGTGACCAAAAGTGCAATTTTTACAGAGTTTTTCTTACTCAAAAGCTTCAATTTTGACCCGTTTCAGGCACAGAAATGACTTTAAACACACTTTTTTTAATTGAAAAAGTCATAATTCACATCCAATAGTCATTTAGAGTCAAAAGATTACATGTTAAAATTTCATCATTATAGACCATTTTGGGAACGTTCGACATGTCCGGAGTCATCGTTTTTCATCCGAAAATTGATTTTCTGGACTGTACCAAAAATGATTCAAAATGTCAATTGGATCGTGCCTCATGTTGAATAACCACTTTTTAAACCCTCACAGTGACCAAAATGGCCATTTTTACAGAGTTTTGCTTACTCAAAAGCTTCAATTTTGACCCGTTTCAGGCACAGAAATGACTTTAAACACACTTATTTTGCTGAAAAAGTCATAATTCACATCCAACAGTCATTTAGAGTCAAAAGATTAAATGTTAAAATTTCATCATAATAGACCATTTTGGGAACGTTCGACATGTCCGGAGTCATCGTTTCTCATCCGAAAATTGATTTTTTGGACTGTACCAAAAATGATTCAAAATGTCAATTGGATTGTGCCTCATGTTGAATAACCACTTTTTAAACCCTCACAGTGACCAAAATGGCCATTTTTACAGAGTTTTGCTTACTCAAAAGCTTTAATTTTGACACGTTTCAGGCACAGAAATGACTTTAAACACACTTATTTTAGTTAAAAAAGTCATAATTCACATCCAACAGTCATTTAGGGTCAAAAGATTAAATGTTAAAATGTCATCATTATAGACCATTTTGGGAACGTTCGACATGTCCGGAGTCATCGTTTTTCATCCGAAAATTGATTTTTTGGACTGTACCAAAAATGATTCAAAAAGTCAATTGGATCGTGCCTCATGTTGAATAACCACTTTTTAAACCCTCACAGTGACCAACATTGCCATTTTTACAGAGTTTTGCATGCTCAAAAGCTACAATTTTGACCCGTTTCAGGCACAGAAATGACTTTAAACACACTTATTTTAGTTGAAAAAGTCATAATGCACATCCAACAGTCATTTAGAGTCAAAAGATTAAATGTTAAAATTTCATCATTATAGACCATTTTGGGAACGTTCGACATGTCCGGAGTCATCGTTTTTCATCCGAAAATTGATTTTTTGGACTGTACCAAAAATGATTCAAAATGTCAATTGGATCGTGCCTCATGTTGAATAACCACTTTTTAAACCCTCACAGTGACCAAAATTGCCATTTTTACAGAGTTTTGCTTACTCAAAAGCTTCAATTTTGACCCGTTTCAGGCACAGAAATGACTATAAACACACTTATTTTAGTAGAAAAAGTCATAATTCACATCCAACAGTCATTTGGAGTCAAAAGATTAAATGTTAAAATTTCATCATAATAGACCATTTTGGGAACGTTCGACATGTCCGGAGTCATCGTTTTTCATCCGAAAATTGATATTTTGGACTGTACCAAAAATGATTCAAAATGTCAATTGGATCGTGCCTCATGTTGAATAACCATTTTTTAAACCCTCACAGTGACCAAAATGGCCATTTTTACAGAGTTTTGCTTACTCAAAAGCTTCAATTTTGACCCGTTTCAGGCACGGAAATGACTTTAAACTCACTTATTTTAGTTGAAAAAGTCATAATTCACACCCAACAGTCATTTAGAGTCAAAAGATTAAATGTTTAAATTTCATCATAATAGACCATTTTGGGAACGTTCGACATGTCCGGAGTCATCGTTTTTCATCCGAAAATTGATTTTTTTGGACTGTACCAAAAATGATTCAAAATGTCAATTGGATCGTGCCTCATGTTGAATAACCACTTTTTAAACCCTCACAGTGACCAAAATGGCCATTTTTACAGAGTTTTGCTTACTCAAAAGCTTCAATTATTTTGACCCGTTTCAGTCACAGAAATGACTTTAAACACACTTATTTTAGTTGAAAAAGTCATAATTCACATCCAACAGTCATTTAGAGTCAAAAGATTAAATGTTAAAATTTCATCATTATAGACCATTTTGGGAACGTTTGACATGTCCGGAGTCATCGTTTTTCATCCGAAAATTGATTTTTTGGACTGTACCAAAAATGATTCAAAATGTCAATTGGATCGTGCCTCATGTTGAATAACCACTTTTTAAACCATCACAGTGACCAAAAGTGCCATTTTTAAAGAGTTTAGCTTACTAAAAAAGCTTCAATTTTGACCCGTTTCAGGCACAGAAATGACTTTAAACACACTTATTTTAGTTGAAAAAGTCATAATGCACATCCAACAGTCATTTAGAGTCAAAAGATTAAATGTTAAAATTTCATCATTATAGACCATTTTGGAAACGTTCGACATGTCCGGAGTCATCGTTTTTCATCCGAAAATTGATTTTTTGGACTGTACCAAAAATGATTCAAAATGTCAATTGGATCGTGCCTCATGTTGAATTACCACTTTTTAAACCCTCACAGTGACCAAAAGTGCAATTTTTACAGAGTTTTGCTTACTCAAAAGCTTCAATTTTGACCCGTTTCAGGCACAGAAATGACTTTAAACACACTTTTTTTAATTGAAAAAGTCATAATTCACATCCAATAGTCATTTAGAGTCAAAAGATTACATGTTAAAATTTCATCATTATAGACCATTTTGGGAACGTTTGACATGTCCGGAGTCATCGTTTTTCATCCGAAAATTGATTTTCTGGACTGTACCAAAAATGATTCAAAATGTCAATTGGATCGTGCCTCATGTTGAATAACCACTTTTTAAACCCTCACAGTGACCAAAATGGCCATTTTTACAGAGTTTTGCTTACTCAAAAGCTTCAATTTTGACCCGTTTCAGGCACAGAAATGACTTTAAACACACTTATTTTAGTAGAAAAAGTCATAATTCACATCCAACAGTCATTTGGAGTCAAAAGATTAAATGTTAAAATTTCATCATAATAGACCATTTTGGGAACGTTCGACATGTCCGGAGTCATCGTTTTTCATCCGAAAATTGATTTTTTGGACTGTACCAAAAATGATTCAAAATGTCAATTGGATCGTGCCTCATGTTGAATAACCACTTTTTAAACCCTCATAGTGACCAAAATGGCCATTTTTACAGACTTTTGCTTACTCAAAAGCTTCAATTATTTTGACCCGTTTCAGTCACAGAAATGACTTTAAACACACTTATTTTAGTTGAAAAAGTCATAATTCACACCCAACAGTCATTTAGAGTCAAAAGATTAAATGTTAAAATTTCATCATTATAGACCATTTTGGGAACGTTTGACATGTCCAGAGTCATCGTTTTTCATCCGAAAATTGATTTTTTGGACTGTACCAAAAATGATTCAAAATGTCAATTGGATCGTACCTCATGTTGAATAACCACTTTTTAAACCATCACAGTGACCAAAATTGCAATTTTTACAGAGTTTAGCTTACTAAAAAAGCTTCAATTTTGACCCGTTTCAGGCACAGAAATGACTTTAAACACACTTATTTTAGTTGAAAAAGTCATAATGCACATCCAACAGTCATTTAGAGTCAAAAGATTAAATGTTAAAATTTCATCAATATAGACCATTTTGGGAACGTTCGACATGTCCGGAGTCATCGTTTTTCATCCGAAAATTGATTTTTTGGACTGTACCAAAAATGATTCAAAATGTCAATTGGATCGTGCCTCATGTTGAATAACCACTTTTTAAACCCTCACAGTGACCAAAATTGCCATTTTTACAGAGTTTTGCTTACTCAAAAGCTTCAATTTTGACCCGTTTCAGGCACAGAAATTGACTTTAAACACACTTATTTTATTTTAAAAAGTCATAATTCACATCCAACAGTCATTTAGAGTCAAAAGATTAAATGTTAAAATTTCATCATTATAGACCATTTTGGGAACGTTCGACATGTCCGGAGTCATCGTTTTTCATCCGAAAATTGATTTTTTGGACTGTACCAAAAATGATTCAAAATGTCAATTGGATCGTGCCTCATGTTGAAAAACCACTTTTTAAACCCTCACAGTGACCAAAATTGCCATTTTTACAGAGTTTTGCATACTCAAAAGCTACAATTTTGACCCGTTTCAGGCACGGAAATGACTTTAAACACACTTATTTTAGTTGAAAAAGTCATAATGCACATCCAACAGTCATTTAGAGTCAAAAGATTAAATGTTAAAATTTCATCATTATAGACCATTTTGGGAACGTTCGACATGTCCGGAGTTATCGTTTTTCATCCGAAAATTGATTTTCTGGACTGTACCAAAAATGATTCAAAATGTCAATTGGATCGTGCCTCATGTTGAATAACCACTTTTTAAACTCTCACAGTGACCAAAATGGCCATTTTTACAGAGTTTTGCTTACTCAAAAGCTTCAATTTTGACCCGTTTCAGGCACAGAAATGACTTTAAACACACTTATTTTAGTTGAAAAAGTCATAATTCACATCCAGCAGTCATTTGGAGTCAAAAGATTAAATGTTAAAATTTCATCATAATAGACCATTTTGGGAACGTTGACATGTCCGGAGTCATCGTTTTTCATCCGAAAATTGATTTTTTGTACTGTACCAAAAATGATTCAAAAAGTCAATTGGATCGTGCCTCATGTTGAATAACCACTTTTTAAACCCTCACAGTGACCAAAATTGCCATTTTTACAGAGTTTTGCTTACTCAAAAGCTTCAATTTTGACCCGTTTCAGGCACAGAAATGACTTTAAACACACTTATTTTAGTAGAAAAAGTCATAATTCACATCCAACAGTCATTTGGAGTCAAAAGATTAAATGTTAAAATTTCATCATAATAGACCATTTTGGGAACGTTCGACATGTCCGGAGTCATCGTTTTTCATCCGAAAATTGATTTTTTGGACTGTACCAAAAATGATTCAAATGTCAATTGGATCGTGCCTCATGTTGAATAACCACTTTTTAAACCCTCACAGTGACCAAAATGGCCATTTTTACAGAGTTTTGCTTACTCAAAAGCTTCAATTTTGACCCGTTTCAGGCACGGAAATGACTTTAAACTCACTTATTTTAGTTGAAAAAGTCATAATTCACACCCAACAGTCATTTAGAGTCAAAAGATTAAATGTTTAAATTTCATCATAATAGACCATTTTGGGAACGTTCGACATGTCCGGAGTCATCGTTTTTCATCCGAAAATTGATTTTTTTGGACTGTACCAAAAATGATTCAAAATGTCAATTGGATCGTGCCTCATGTTGAATAACCACTTTTTAAACCCTCACAGTGACCAAAATGGCCATTTTTACAGAGTTTTGCTTACTCAAAAGCTTCAATTATTTTGACCCGTTTCAGTCACAGAAATGACTTTAAACACACTTATTTTAGTTGAAAAAGTCATAATTCACATCCAACAGTCATTTAGAGTCAAAAGATTAAATGTTAAAATTTCATCATTATAGACCATTTTGGGAACGTTTGACATGTCCGGAGTCATTGTTTTTCATCCGAAAATTGATTTTTTGGACTGTACCAAAAATGATTCAAAATGTCAATTGGATCGTGCCTCATGTTGAATAACCACTTTTTAAACCATCACAGTGACCAAAAGTGCCATTTTTACAGAGTTTAGCTTACTAAAAAAGCTTCAATTTTGACCCGTTTCAGGCACAGAAATGACTTTAAACACACTTATTTTAGTTGAAAAAGTCATAATGCACATCCAACAGTCATTTAGAGTCAAAAGATTAAATGTTAAAATTTCATCATTATAGACCATTTTGGAAACGTTCGACTTGTCCGGAGTCATCGTTTTTCATCCGAAAATTGATTTTTTTGGACTGTACCAAAAATGATTCAAAATGTCAATTGGATCGTGCCTCATGTTGAATAACCACTTTTTAAACCCTCACAGTGACCAAAATGGCCATTTTTACAGAGTTTTGCTTACTCAAAAGCTTCAATTATTTTGACCCGTTTCAGTCACAGAAATGACTTTAAACACACTTATTTTAGTTGAAAAAGTCATAATTCACATCCAACAGTCATTTAGAGTCAAAAGATTAAATGTTAAAATTTCATCATTATAGACCATTTTGGGAACGTTTGACATGTCCGGAGTCATCGTTTTTCATCCGAAAATTGATTTTTTGGACTGTACCAAAAATGATTCAAAATGTCAATTGGATCGTGCCTCATGTTGAATAACCACTTTTTAAACCATCACAGTGACCAAAATTGCAATTTTTACAGAGTTTAGCTTACTAAAAAAGCTTCAATTTTGACCCGTTTCAGGCACAGAAATGACTTTAAACACACTTATTTTAGTTGAAAAAGTCATAATGCACATCCAACAGTCATTTAGAGTCAAAAGATTAAATGTTAAAATTTCATCATTATAGACCATTTTGGGAACGTTCGACATGTCCGGAGTCATCGTTTTTCATCCGAAAATTGATTTTTTGGACTGTACCAAAAATGATTCAAAATGTCAATTGGATCGTGCCTCATGTTGAATAACCACTTTTTAAACCCTCACAGTGACCAAAATGGCCATTTTTACAGAGTTTTGCTTACTCAAAAGCTTCAATTATTTTGACCCATTTCAGTCACAGAAATGACTTTAAACACACTTATTTTAGTTGAAAAAGTCATAATTCACATCCAACAGTCATTTAGAGTCAAAAGATTAAATGTTAAAATTTCATCATTATAGACCATTTTGGGAACGTTTGACATGTCCGGAGTCATCGTTTTTCATCCGAAAATTGATTTTTTGGACTGTACCAAAAATGATTCAAAATGTCAATTGGATCGTGCCTCATGTTGAATAACCACTTTTTAAACCATCACAGTGACCAAAAGTGCCATTTTTAAAGAGTTTAGCTTACTAAAAAAGCTTCAATTTTGACCCGTTTCAGGCACAGAAATGACTTTAAACACACTTATTTTAGTTGAAAAAGTCATAATGCACATCCAACAGTCATTTAGAGTCAAAAGATTAAATGTTAAAATTTCATCATTATAGACCATTTTGGAAACGTTCGACATGTCCGGAGTCATCGTTTTTCATCCGAAAATTGATTTTTTGGACTGTACCAAAAATGATTCAAAATGTCAATTGGATCGTGCCTCATGTTGAATTACCACTTTTTAAACCCTCACAGTGACCAAAAGTGCAATTTTTACAGAGTTTTGCTTACTCAAAAGCTTCAATTTTGACACGTTTCAGGCACAGAAATGACTTTAAACACACTTTTTTTAATTGAAAAAGTCATAATTCACATCCAATAGTCATTTAGAGTCAAAAGATTACATGTTAAAATTTCATCATTATAGACCATTTTGGGAACGTTCGACATGTCCGGAGTCATCGTTTTTCATCCGAAAATTGATTTTCTGGACTGTACCAAAAATGATTCAAAATGTCAATTGGATCGTGCCTCATGTTGAATAACCACTTTTTAAACCCTCACAGTGACCAAAATGGCCATTTTTACAGAGTTTTGCTTACTCAAAAGCTTCAATTTTGACCCGTTTCAGTCACAGAAATGACTGTAAACACACTTATTTTAGTTGAAAAAGTCATAATTCACATCCAACAGTCATTTAGGGTCAAAAGATTAAATGTTAAAATTTCATCATTATATTCCATTTTGGGAACGTTCGACATGTCCGGAGTCATCGTTTTTCATCCGAAAATTGATTTTCTGGACTGTACCAAAAATGATTCAAAATGTCAATTGGATCGTGCCTCATGTTGAATAACCACTTTTTAAACCCTCACAGTGACCAAAATTGCCATTTTTACAGAGTTTTGCTTACTCAAAAGCTTCAATTTTGACACGTTTCAGGCACAGAAATGACTTTAAACACACTTATTTTATTTGAAAAAGTCATAATTCACATCCAACAGTCATTTGGAGTCAAAAGATTAAATGTTAAAATTTCATCATAATAGACCATTTTGGGAACGTTCGACATGTCCGGAGTCATCGTTTTTCATCCGAAAATTGATTTTTTGGACTGTACCAAAAATGATTCAAAATGTCAATTGGATCGTGCCTCATGTTGAATAACCACTTTTTAAACCCTCACAGTGACCAAAATTGCCATTTTTACAGAGTTTTGCTTACTCAAAAGCTTCAATTTTGACACGTTTCAGGCACAGAAATGACTTTAAACACACTTTTTAGTTAAAAAAGTCATAATTCACATCCAACAGTCATTTAGGGTCAAAAGATTAAATGTTAAAATTTCATCATTATATTCCATTTTGGGAACGTTCGACATGTCCGGAGTCATCGTTTTTCATCCGAAAATTGATTTTCTGGACTGTACCAAAAATGATTCAAAATGTCAATTGGATCGTGCCTCATGTTGAATAACCACTTTTTAAACCCTCACAGTGACCAAAATGGCCATTTTTACAGAGTTTTGCTTACTCAAAAGCTTCAATTTTGACCCGTTTCAGGCACAGAAATGACTTTAAACACACTTATTTTGTTGAAAAAGTCATAATTCACATCCAACAGTCATTTAGAGTCAAAAGATTAAATGTTAAAATTTCATCATAATAGACCATTTTGGGAACGTTCGACATGTCCGGAGTCATCGTTTCTCATCCGAAAATTGATTTTTTGGACTGTACCAAAAATGATTCAAAATGTCAATTGGATTGTGCCTCATGTTGAATAACCACTTTTTAAACCCTCACAGTGACCAAAATTGCCATTTTTACAGAGTTTTGCTTACTCAAAAGCTTTAATTTTGACACGTTTCAGGCACAGAAATGACTTTAAACACACTTATTTTAGTTAAAAAAGTCATAATTCACATCCAACAGTCATTTAGGGTCAAAAGATTAAATGTTAAAATGTCATCATTATAGACCATTTTGGGAACGTTCGACATGTCCGGAGTCATCGTTTTTCATCCGAAAATTGATTTTTTGGACTGTACCAAAAATGATTCAAAAAGTCAATTGGATCGTGCCTCATGTTGAATAACCACTTTTTAAACCCTCACAGTGACCAACATTGCCATTTTTACAGAGTTTTGCATGCTCAAAAGCTACAATTTTGACCCGTTTCAGGCACAGAAATGACTTTAAACACACTTATTTTAGTTGAAAAAGTCATAATGCACATCCAACAGTCATTTAGAGTCAAAAGATTAAATGTTAAAATTTCATCATTATAGACCATTTTGGGAACGTTCGACATGTCCGGAGTCATCGTTTTTCATCCGAAAATTGATTTTTTGGACTGTACCAAAAATGATTCAAAATGTCAATTGGATCGTGCCTCATGTTGAATAACCACTTTTTAAACCCTCACAGTGACCAAAATTGCCATTTTTACAGAGTTTTGCTTACTCAAAAGCTTCAATTTTGACCCGTTTCAGGCACAGAAATGACTATAAACACACTTATTTTAGTAGAAAAAGTCATAATTCACATCCAACAGTCATTTGGAGTCAAAAGATTAAATGTTAAAATTTCATCATAATAGACCATTTTGGGAACGTTCGACATGTCCGGAGTCATCGTTTTTCATCCGAAAATTGATATTTTGGACTGTACCAAAAATGATTCAAAATGTCAATTGGATCGTGCCTCATGTTGAATAACCATTTTTTAAACCCTCACAGTGACCAAAATGGCCATTTTTACAGAGTTTTGCTTACTCAAAAGCTTCAATTTTGACCCGTTTCAGGCACGGAAATGACTTTAAACTCACTTATTTTAGTTGAAAAAGTCATAATTCACACCCAACAGTCATTTAGAGTCAAAAGATTAAATGTTTAAATTTCATCATAATAGACCATTTTGGGAACGTTCGACATGTCCGGAGTCATCGTTTTTCATCCGAAAATTGATTTTTTTGGACTGTACCAAAAATGATTCAAAATGTCAATTGGATCGTGCCTCATGTTGAATAACCACTTTTTAAACCCTCACAGTGACCAAAATGGCCATTTTTACAGAGTTTTGCTTACTCAAAAGCTTCAATTATTTTGACCCGTTTCAGTCACAGAAATGACTTTAAACACACTTATTTTAGTTGAAAAAGTCATAATTCACATCCAACAGTCATTTAGAGTCAAAAGATTAAATGTTAAAATTTCATCATAATAGACCATTTTGGGAACGTTCGACATGTCCGGAGTCATCGTTTTTCATCCGAAAATTGATTTTCTGGACTGTACCAAAAATGATTCAAAATGTCAATTGGATCGTGCCTCATGTTGAATAACCACTTTTTAAACCCTCACAGTGACCAAAATGGCCATTTTTACAGAGTTTTGCTTACTCAAAAGCTTCAATTTTGACCCGTTTCAGTCACAGAAATGACTGTAAACACACTTATTTTAGTTGAAAAAGTCATAATTCACATCCAACAGTCATTTAGAGTCAAAAGATTAAATGTTAAAATTTCATCATTATAGACCATTTTGGGAACGTCCGACATGTCCGGAGTCATCGTTTTTCATCCGAAAATTGATTTTTTGGACTGTACCAAAAATGATTCAAAATGTCAATTGGATCGTGCCTCATGTTGAATAACCACTTTTTAAACCCTCACAGTGACCAAAATTGCCAATTTTACAGAGTTTTGCTTACTCAAAAGCTTCAATTTTGACCCGTTTCAGGCACAGAAATGACTTTAACCACTTCAGTGCTAAGGCACTCATTCTTCTTTCCATTCATTTTCCATTGAAATGAATGGAAAGTTCATGACGAGTTACCCTTGTCATTAGCAGCCAAGAGGTTAAACACACTTATTTTATTTGAAAAAGTCATAATTCACATCCAACAGTCATTTGGAGTCAAAAGATTAAATGTTAAAATTTCATCATAATAGACCATTTTGGGAACGTTCGACATGTCCGGAGTCATCGTTTTTCATCCGAAAATTGATTTTTTGGACTGTACCAAAAATGATTCAAAATGTCAATTGGATCGTGCCTCATGTTGAATAACCACTTTTTAAACCCTCACAGTGACCAAAATTGCCATTTTTACAGAGTTTTGCTTACTCAAAAGCTTCAATTTTGACACGTTTCAGGCACAGAAATGACTTTAAACACACTTTTTAGTTAAAAAAGTCATAATTCACATCCAACAGTCATTTAGGGTCAAAAGATTAAATGTTAAAATTTCATCATTATATTCCATTTTGGGAACGTTCGACATGTCCGGAGTCATCGTTTTTCATCCGAAAATTGATTTTCTGGACTGTACCAAAAATGATTCAAAATGTCAATTGGATCGTGCCTCATGTTGAATAACCACTTTTTAAACCCTCACAGTGACCAAAATGGCCATTTTTACAGAGTTTTGCTTACTCAAAAGCTTCAATTTTGACCCGTTTCAGGCACAGAAATGACTTTAAACACACTTATTTTGTTGAAAAAGTCATAATTCACATCCAACAGTCATTTAGAGTCAAAAGATTAAATGTTAAAATTTCATCATAATAGACCATTTTGGGAACGTTCGACATGTCCGGAGTCATCGTTTCTCATCCGAAAATTGATTTTTTGGACTGTACCAAAAATGATTCAAAATGTCAATTGGATTGTGCCTCATGTTGAATAACCACTTTTTAAACCCTCACAGTGACCAAAATTGCCATTTTTACAGAGTTTTGCTTACTCAAAAGCATTAATTTTGACACGTTTCAGGCACAGAAATGACTTTAAACACACTTATTTTAGTTAAAAAAGTCATAATTCACATCCAACAGTCATTTAGGGTCAAAAGATTAAATGTTAAAATGTCATCATTATAGACCATTTTGGGAACGTTCGACATGTCCGGAGTCATCGTTTTTCATCCGAAAATTGATTTTTTGGACTGTACCAAAAATGATTCAAAAAGTCAATTGGATCGTGCCTCATGTTGAATAACCACTTTTTAAACCCTCACAGTGACCAACATTGCCATTTTTACAGAGTTTTGCATGCTCAAAAGCTACAATTTTGACCCGTTTCAGGCACAGAAATGACTTTAAACACACTTATTTTAGTTGAAAAAGTCATAATGCACATCCAACAGTCATTTAGAGTCAAAAGATTAAATGTTAAAATTTCATCATTATAGACCATTTTGGGAACGTTCGACATGTCCGGAGTCATCGTTTTTCATCCGAAAATTGATTTTTTTGGACTGTACCAAAAATGATTCAAAATGTCAATTGGATCGTGCCTCATGTTGAATAACCACTTTTTAAACCCTCACAGTGACCAAAATGGCCATTTTTACAGAGTTTTGCTTACTCAAAAGCTTCAATTATTTTGACCCGTTTCAGTCACAGAAATGACTTTAAACACACTTATTTTAGTTGAAAAAGTCATAATTCACATCCAACAGTCATTTAGAGTCAAAAGATTAAATGTTAAAATTTCATCATTATAGACCATTTTGGGAACGTTTGACATGTCCGGAGTCATCGTTTTTCATCCGAAAATTGATTTTTTGGACTGTACCAAAAATGATTCAAAATGTCAATTGGATCGTGCCTCATGTTGAATAACCACTTTTTAAACCATCACAGTGACCAAAAGTGCCATTTTTAAAGAGTTTAGCTTACTAAAAAAGCTTCAATTTTGACCCGTTTCAGGCACAGAAATGACTTTAAACACACTTATTTTAGTTGAAAAAGTCATAATGCACATCCAACAGTCATTTAGAGTCAAAAGATTAAATGTTAAAATTTCATCATTATAGACCATTTTGGAAACGTTCGACATGTCCGGAGTCATCGTTTTTCATCCGAAAATTGATTTTTTGGACTGTACCAAAAATGATTCAAAATGTCAATTGGATCGTGCCTCATGTTGAATAACCACTTTTTAAACCCTCACAGTGACCAAAATTGCCATTTTTACAGAGTTTTGCTTACTCAAAAGCTTCAACTTTTACCCGTTTCAGGCACAGAAATGACTTTAAACACACTTATTTTATTTGAAAAAGTCATAATTCACATCCAACAGTCATTTAGGGTCAAAAGATTAAATGTTAAAATTTCATCATTATAGACCATTTTGGGAACGTTCGACATGTCCGGAGTCATCGTTTTTCATCCGAAAATTGATTTTTTGGACTGTACCAAAAATGATTCAAAATGTCAATTGGATCGTGCCTCATGTTGAATAACCACTTTTTAAACCCTCACAGTGACAAAAATTGCAATTTTTACAGAGTTTTGCATACTCAAAAGCTGCAATTTTGACCCGTTTCAGGCACAGAAATGACTTTAAACACACTTATTTTAGTTGAAAAAGTCATAATGCACATCCAACAGTCATTTAGAGTCAAAAGATTAAATGTTAAAATTTCATCATTATAGACCATTTTGGGAACGTTCGACATGTCCGGAGTCATCGTTTTTCATCCGAAAATTGATTTTTTGGACTGTACCAAAAATGATTCAAAATGTCAATTGGATCGTGCCTCATGTTGAATAACCACTTTTTAAACCCTCACAGTGATCAAAATGGCCATTTTTACAGAGTTTTGCTTACTCAAAAGCTTCAATTTTGACCCGTTTCAGGCACGGAAATGACTTTAAACACACTTATTTTAGTTGAAAAATTCATAATTCACATCCAACAGTCATTTAGAGTCAAAAGATTAAATGTTAAAATTTCATCATTATAGACCATTTTGGGAACGTTCGACATGTCCAGAGTCATCGTTTTTCATCCGAAAATTGATTTTTTGGACTGTACCAAAAATGATTCAAAAAGTCAATTGGATCGTGCCTCATGTTGAATAACCACTTTTTAAACCCTCACAGTGACCAACATTGCCATTTTTACAGAGTTTTGCATGCTCAAAAGCTACAATTTTGACCCGTTTCAGGCACAGAAATGACTTTAAACACACTTATTTTAGTTGAAAAAGTCATAATGCACATCCAACAGTCATTTAGAGTCAAAAGATTAAATGTTAAAATTTCATCATTATAGACCATTTTGGGAACGTTCGACATGTCCGGAGTCATCGTTTTTCATCCGAAAATTGATTTTTTGGACTGTACCAAAAATGATTCAAAATGTCAATTGGATCGTGCCTCATGTTGAATAACCACTTTTTAAACCCTCACAGTGACCAAAATTGCCATTTTTACAGAGTTTTGCTTACTCAAAAGCTTCAATTTTGACCCGTTTCAGGCACAGAAATGACTTTAAACACACTTATTTTAGTAGAAAAAGTCATAATTCACATCCAACAGTCATTTGGAGTCAAAAGATTAAATGTTAAAATTTCATCATAATAGACCATTTTGGGAACGTTCGACATGTCCGGAGTCATCGTTTTTCATCCGAAAATTGATTTTTTGGACTGTACCAAAAATGATTCAAAATGTCAATTGGATCGTGCCTCATGTTGAATAACCACTTTTTAAACCCTCACAGTGACCAAAATGGCCATTTTTACAGACTTTTGCTTACTCAAAAGCTTCAATTTTGACCCGTTTCAGGCACGGAAATGACTTTAAACACACTTATTTTAGTTGAAAAAGTCATAATTCACACCCAACAGTCATTTAGAGTCAAAAGATTAAATGTTTAAATTTCATCATAATAGACCATTTTGGGAACGTTCGACATGTCCGGAGTCATCGTTTTTCATCCGAAAATTGATTTTTTTGGACTGTACCAAAAATAATTCAAAATGTCAATTGGATCGTGCCTCATGTTGAATAACCACTTTTTAAACCCTCACAGTGACCAAAATGGCCATTTTTACAGAGTTTTGCTTACTCAAAAGCTTCAATTATTTTGACCCGTTTCAGTCACAGAAATGACTTTAAACACACTTATTTTAGTTGAAAAAGTCATAATTCACATCCAACAGTCATTTAGAGTCAAAAGATTAAATGTTAAAATTTCATCATTATAGACCATTTTGGGAACGTTTGACATGTCCGGAGTCATCGTTTTTCATCCGAAAATTGATTTTTTGGACTGTACCAAAAATGATTCAAAATGTCAATTGGATCGTGCCTCATGTTGAATAACCACTTTTTAAACCATCACAGTGACCAAAAGTGCCATTTTTACAGAGTTTAGCTTACTAAAAAAGCTTCAATTTTGACCCGTTTCAGGCACAGAAATGTCTTTAAACACACTTATTTTAGTTGAAAAAGTCATAATTCACATCCAACAGTCATTTAGAGTCAAAAGATTAAATGTTAAAATTTCATCATTATAGACCATTTTGGGAACGTTCGACATGTCCGGAGTCATCGTTTTTCATCCGAAAATTGATTTTTTGGACAGTACCAAAAATGATTCAAAATGTCAATTGGATCGTGCCTCATGTTGAATAACCACTTTTTAAACCCTCACAGTGACCGAAATTGCCATTTTTACAGAGTTTTGCATACTCAAAAGCTACAATTTTGACCCGTTTCAGGCACAGAAATGACTTTAAACACACTTATTTTAGTTGAAAAAGTCATAATGCACATCCAACAGTCATTTAGAGTCAAAAGATTAAATGTTAAAATTTCATCATTATAGACCATTTTGGAAACGTTCGACATGTCCGGAGTCATCGTTTTTCATCCGAAAATTGATTTTTTGGACTGTACCAAAAATGATTCAAAATGTCAATTGGATCGTGCCTCATGTTGAATAACCACTTTTTAAACCCTCACAGTGACCAAAAGTGCAATTTTTACAGAGTTTTGCTTACTCAAAAGCTTCAATTTTGACCCGTTTCAGGCACAGAAATGACTTTAAACACACTTATTTTAATTGAAAAAGTCATAATTCACATCCAATAGTCATTTAGAGTCAAAAGATTACATGTTAAAATTTCATCATTATAGACCATTTTGGGAACGTTCGACATGTCCGGAGTCATCGTTTTTCATCCGAAAATTGATTTTCTGGACTGTACCAAAAATGATTCAAAATGTCAATTGGATCGTGCCTCATGTTGAATAACCACTTTTTAAACCCTCACAGTGACCAAAATGGCCATTTTTACAGAGTTTTGCTTACTCAAAAGCTTCAATTTTGACCCGTTTCAGTCACAGAAATGACTGTAAACACACTTATTTTAGTTGAAAAAGTCATAATTCACATCCAACAGTCATTTAGAGTCAAAAGATTAAATGTTAAAATTTCATCATTATAGACCATTTTGGGAACGTTCGACATGTCCGGAGTCATCGTTTTTCATCCGAAAATTGATTTTTTGGACTGTACCAAAAATGATTCAAAATGTCAATTGGATCGTGCCTCATGTTGAATAACCACTTTTTAAACCCTCACAGTGACCAAAATTGCCATTTTTACAGAGTTTTGCTTACTCAAAAGCTTCAATTTTGACCCGTTTCAGGCACAGAAATGACTTTAAACACACTTATTTTATTTGAAAAAGTCATAATTCACATCCAACAGTCATTTAGAGTCAAAAGATTAAATGTTAAAATTTCATCATTATAGACCATTTTGGGAACGTTCGACATGTCCGGAGTCATCGTTTTTCATCCGAAAATTGATTTTTTGGACTGTACCAAAAATGATTCAAAATGTCAATTGGATCGTGCCTCATGTTGAATAACCACTTTTTAAACCCTCACAGTGACCAAAATTGCCATTTTTACAGAGTTTTGCTTACTCAAAAGCTTTAATTTTGACCCGTTTCAGGCACAGAAATGACTTTAAACACACTTATTTTATTTGAAAAAGTCATAATTCACATCCAACAGTCATTTAGAGTCAAAAGATTAAATGTTAAAATTTCATCATTATAGACCATTTTGGGAACGTTCGACATGTCCGGAGTCATCGTTTTTCATCCGAAAATTGATTTTTTGGACTGTACCAAAAATGATTCAAAATGTCAATTGGATCGTGCCTCATGTTGAATAACCACTTTTTAAACCCTCACAGTGACCAAAATTGCCATTTTTACAGAGTTTTGCTTACTCAAAAGCTTCAATTTTGACACGTTTCAGGCACAGAAATGACTTTAAACACACTTTTTAGTTAAAAAAGTCATAATTCACATCCAACAGTCATTTAGGGTCAAAAGATTAAATGTTAAAATTTCATCATTATATTCCATTTTGGGAACGTTCGACATGTCCGGAGTCATCGTTTTTCATCCGAAAATTGATTTTCTGGACTGTACCAAAAATGATTCAAAATGTCAATTGGATCGTGCCTCATGTTGAATAACCACTTTTTAAACCCTCACAGTGACCAAAATGGCCATTTTTACAGAGTTTTGCTTACTCAAAAGCTTTAATTTTGACCCGTTTCAGGCACAGAAATGACTTTAAACACACTTATTTTTGTTGAAAAAGTCATAATTCACATCCAAAAGTCATTTAGAGTCAAAAGATTAAATGTTAAAATTTCATCATAATAGACCATTTTGGGAACGTTCGACATGTCCGGAGTCATCGTTTCTCATCCGAAAATTGATTTTTTGGACTGTACCAAAAATGATTCAAAATGTCAATTGGATTGTGCCTCATGTTGAATAACCACTTTTTAAACCCTCACAGTGACCAAAATTGCCATTTTTACAGAGTTTTGCTTACTCAAAAGCTTTAATTTTGACACGTTTCAGGCACAGAAATGACTTTAAACACACTTATTTTAGTTAAAAAAGTCATAATTCACATCCAACAGTCATTTAGGGTCAAAAGATTAAATGTTAAAATGTCATCATTATAGACCATTTTGGGAACGTTCGACATGTCCGGAGTCATCGTTTTTCATCCAAAAATTGATTTTTTGGACTGTACCAAAAATGATTCAAAATGTCAATTGGATCGTGCCTCATGTTGAATAACCACTTTTTAAACCCTCACAGTGACCAAAATTGCAATTTTTACAGAGTTTTGCATACTCAAAAGCTGCAATTTTGACCCGTTTCAGGCACAGAAATGACTTTAAACACACTTATTTTAGTTGAAAAAGTCATAATGCACATCCAACAGTCATTTAGAGTCAAAAGATTAAATGTTAAAATTTCATCATTATAGACCATTTTGGGAACGTTCGACATGTCCGGAGTCATCGTTTTTCATCCGAAAATTGATTTTTTGGACTGTACCAAAAATGATTCAAAATGTCAATTGGATCGTGCCTCATGTTGAATAACCACTTTTTAAACCCTCACAGTGACCAAAATTGCCATTTTTACAGAGTTTTGCTTACTCAAAAGCTTCAATTTTGACCCGTTTCAGGCACAGAAATGACTTTAAACACACTTATTTTATTTGAAAAAGTCATAATTCACATCCAACAGTCATTTAGAGTCAAAAGATTAAATGTTAAAATTTCATCATTATAGACCATTTTGGGAACGTTCGACATGTCCGGAGTCATCGTTTTTCATCCGAAAATTGATTTTTTGGACTGTACCAAAAATGATTCAAAATGTCAATTGGATCGTGCCTCATGTTGAAAAACCACTTTTTAAACCCTTACAGTGACCAAAATTGCCATTTTTACAGAGTTTTGCATACTCAAAAGCTACAATTTTGACCCGTTTCAGGCACGGAAATGACTTTAAACACACTTATTTTAGTTGAAAAAGTCATAATGCACATCCAACAGTCATTTAGAGTCAAAAGATTAAATGTTAAAATTTCATCATTATAGACCATTTTGGGAACGTTCGACATGTCCGGAGTCATCGTTTTTCATCCGAAAATTGATTTTCTGGACTGTACCAAAAATGATTCAAAATGTCAATTGGATCGTGCCTCATGTTGAATAACCACTTTTTAAACCCTCACAGTGACCAAAATTGCCATTTTTACAGAGTTTTGCATACTCAAAAGCTACAATTTTGACCCGTTTCAGGCACAGAAATGACTTTAAACACACTTATTTTAGTTGAAAAAGTCATAATGCACATCCAACAGTCATTTAGAGTCAAAAGATTAAATGTTAAAATTTCATCACTATAGACCATTTTGGAAACGTTCGACATGTCCGGAGTCATCGTTTTTCATCCGAAAATTGATTTTTTGGACTGTACCAAAAATGATTCAAAATGTCAATTGGATCGTGCCTCATGTTGAATAACCACTTTTTAAACCCTCACAGTGACCAAAAGTGCAATTTTTACAGAGTTTTGCTTACTCAAAAGCTTCAATTTTGACCCGTTTCAGGCACAGAAATGACTTTAAACACACTTATTTTAATTGAAAAAGTCATAATTCACATCCAATAGTCATTTAGAGTCAAAAGATTACATGTTAAAATTTCATCATTATAGACCATTTTGGGAACGTTCGACATGTCCGGAGTCATCGTTTTTCATCCGAAAATTGATTTTCTGGACTGTACCAAAAATGATTCAAAATGCCAATTGGATCGTGCCTCATGTTGAATAACCACTTTTTAAACCCTCACAGTGACCAAAATGGCCATTTTTACAGAGTTTTGCTTACTCAAAAGCTTCAATTTTGACCCGTTTCAGTCACAGAAATGACTGTAAACACACTTATTTTAGTTGAAAAAGTCATAATTCACATCCAACAGTCATTTAGAGTCAAAAGATTAAATGTTAAAATTTCATCATTATAGACCATTTTGGGAACGTTCGACATGTCCGGAGTCATCGTTTTTCATCCGAAAATTGATTTTTTGGACTGTACCAAAAATGATTCAAAATGTCAATTGGATCGTGCCTCATGTTGAATAACCACTTTTTAAACCCTCACAGTGACCAAAATTGCCATTTTTACAGAGTTTTGCTTACTCAAAAGCTTCAATTTTGACCCGTTTCAGGCACAGAAATGACTTTAAACACACTTATTTTATTTGAAAAAGTCATAATTCACATCCAACAGTCATTTAGAGTCAAAAGATTAAATGTTAAAATTTCATCATTATAGACCATTTTGGGAACGTTCGACATGTCCGGAGTCATTGTTTTTCATCCGAAAATTGATTTTTTGGACTGTACCAAAAATGATTCAAAATGTCAATTGGATCGTGCCTCATGTTGAATAACCACTTTTTAAACCCTCACAGTGACCAAAATTGCCATTTTTACAGAGTTTTGCTTACTCAAAAGCTTCAATTTTGACACGTTTCAGGCACAGAAATGACTTTAAACACACTTTTTAGTTAAAAAAGTCATAATTCACATCCAACAGTCATTTAGGGTCAAAAGATTAAATGTTAAAATTTCATCATTATATTCCATTTTGGGAACGTTCGACATGTCCGGAGTCATCGTTTTTCATCCGAAAATTGATTTTCTGGACTGTACCAAAAATGATTCAAAATGTCAATTGGATCGTGCCTCATGTTGAATAACCACTTTTTAAACCCTCACAGTGACCAAAATGGCCATTTTTACAGAGTTTTGCTTACTCAAAAGCTTTAATTTTGACCCGTTTCAGGCACAGAAATGACTTTAAACACACTTATTTTTGTTGAAAAAGTCATAATTCACATCTAACAGTCATTTAGAGTCAAAAGATTAAATTTTAAAATTTCATCATAATAGACCATTTTGGGAACGTTCGACATGTCCGGAGTCATCGTTTCTCATCCGAAAATTGATTTTTTGGACTGTACCAAAAATGATTCATAATGTCAATTGGATTGTGCCTCATGTTGAATAACCACTTTTTAAACCCTCACAGTGACCAAAATTGCCATTTTTACAGAGTTTTGCTTACTCAAAAGCTTTAATTTTGACACGTTTCAGGCACAGAAATGACTTTAAACACACTTATTTTAGTTTAAAAAGTCATAATTCACATCCAACAGTCATTTAGGGTCAAAAGATTAAATGTTAAAATGTCATCATTATAGACCATTTTGGGAACGTTCGACATGTCCGGAGTCATCGTTTTTCATCCGAAAATTGATTTTTTGGACTGTACCAAAAATGATTCAAAATGTCAATTGGATCGTGCCTCATGTTGAATAACCACTTTTTAAACCCTCACAGTGACCAAAATTGCAATTTTTACAGAGTTTTGCATACTCAAAAGCTGCAATTTTGACCCGTTTCAGGCACAGAAATGACTTTAAACACACTTATTTTAGTTGAAAAAGTCATAATGCACATCCAACAGTCATTTAGAGTCAAAAGATTAAATGTTAAAATGTCATCATTATAGACCATTTTGGGAACGTTCGACATGTCCGGAGTCATCGTTTTTCATCCAAAAATTGATTTTTTGGACTGTACCAAAAATGATTCAAAATGTCAATTGGATCGTGCCTCATGTTGAATAACCACTTTTTAAACCCTCACAGTGACCAAAATTGCAATTTTTACAGAGTTTTGCATACTCAAAAGCTGCAATTTTGACCCGTTTCAGGCACAGAAATGACTTTAAACACACTTATTTTAGTTGAAAAAGTCATAATGCACATCCAACAGTCATTTAGAGTCAAAAGATTAAATGTTAAAATTTCATCATTATAGACCATTTTGGGAACGTTCGACATGTCCGGAGTCATCGTTTTTCATCCGAAAATTGATTTTTTGGACTGTACCAAAAATGATTCAAAATGTCAATTGGATTGTGCCTCATGTTGAATAACCACTTTTTAAACCCTCACAGTGACCAAAATTGCCATTTTTACAGAGTTTTGCTTACTCAAAAGCTTTAATTTTGACACGTTTCAGGCACAGAAATGACTTTAAACACACTTATTTTAGTTAAAAAAGTCATAATTCACATCCAACAGTCATTTAGGGTCAAAAGATTAAATGTTAAAATGTCATCATTATAGACCATTTTGGGAACGTTCGACATGTCCGGAGTCATCGTTTTTCATCCGAAAATTGATTTTTTGGACTGTACCAAAAATGATTCAAAAAGTCAATTGGATCGTGCCTCATGTTGAATAACCACTTTTTAAACCCTCACAGTGACCAACATTGCCATTTTTACAGAGTTTTGCATGCTCAAAAGCTACAATTTTGACCCGTTTCAGGCACAGAAATGACTTTAAACACACTTATTTTAGTTGAAAAAGTCATAATGCACATCCAACAGTCATTTAGAGTCAAAAGATTAAATGTTAAAATTTCATCATTATAGACCATTTTGGGAACGTTCGACATGTCCGGAGTCATCGTTTTTCATCCGAAAATTGATTTTTTGGACTGTACCAAAAATGATTCAAAATGTCAATTGGATCGTGCCTCATGTTGAATAACCACTTTTTAAACCCTCACAGTGACCAAAATTGCCATTTTTACAGAGTTTTGCTTACTCAAAAGCTTCAATTTTGACCCGTTTCAGGCACAGAAATGACTATAAACACACTTATTTTAGTAGAAAAAGTCATAATTCACATCCAACAGTCATTTGGAGTCAAAAGATTAAATGTTAAAATTTCATCATAATAGACCATTTTGGGAACGTTCGACATGTCCGGAGTCATCGTTTTTCATCCGAAAATTGATATTTTGGACTGTACCAAAAATGATTCAAAATGTCAATTGGATCGTGCCTCATGTTGAATAACCATTTTTTAAACCCTCACAGTGACCAAAATGGCCATTTTTACAGAGTTTTGCTTACTCAAAAGCTTCAATTTTGACCCGTTTCAGGCACGGAAATGACTTTAAACTCACTTATTTTAGTTGAAAAAGTCATAATTCACACCCAACAGTCATTTAGAGTCAAAAGATTAAATGTTTAAATTTCATCATAATAGACCATTTTGGGAACGTTCGACATGTCCGGAGTCATCGTTTTTCATCCGAAAATTGATTTTTTTGGACTGTACCAAAAATGATTCAAAATGTCAATTGGATCGTGCCTCATGTTGAATAACCACTTTTTAAACCCTCACAGTGACCAAAATGGCCATTTTTACAGAGTTTTGCTTACTCAAAAGCTTCAATTATTTTGACCCGTTTCAGTCACAGAAATGACTTTAAACACACTTATTTTAGTTGAAAAAGTCATAATTCACATCCAACAGTCATTTAGAGTCAAAAGATTAAATGTTAAAATTTCATCATAATAGACCATTTTGGGAACGTTCGACATGTCCGGAGTCATCGTTTTTCATCCGAAAATTGATTTTCTGGACTGTACCAAAAATGATTCAAAATGTCAATTGGATCGTGCCTCATGTTGAATAACCACTTTTTAAACCCTCACAGTGACCAAAATGGCCATTTTTACAGAGTTTTGCTTACTCAAAAGCTTCAATTTTGACCCGTTTCAGTCACAGAAATGACTGTAAACACACTTATTTTAGTTGAAAAAGTCATAATTCACATCCAACAGTCATTTAGAGTCAAAAGATTAAATGTTAAAATTTCATCATTATAGACCATTTTGGGAACGTTCGACATGTCCGGAGTCATCGTTTTTCATCCGAAAATTGATTTTTTGGACTGTACCAAAAATGATTCAAAATGTCAATTGGATCGTGCCTCATGTTGAATAACCACTTTTTAAACCCTCACAGTGACCAAAATTGCCAATTTTACAGAGTTTTGCTTACTCAAAAGCTTCAATTTTGACCCGTTTCAGGCACAGAAATGACTTTAACCACTTCAGTGCTAAGGCACTCATTCTTCTTTCCATTCATTTTCCATTGAAATGAATGGAAAGTTCATGACGAGTTACCCTTGTCATTAGCAGCCAAGAGGTTAAACACACTTATTTTATTTGAAAAAGTCATAATTCACATCCAACAGTCATTTGGAGTCAAAAGATTAAATGTTAAAATTTCATCATAATAGACCATTTTGGGAACGTTCGACATGTCCGGAGTCATCGTTTTTCATCCGAAAATTGATTTTTTGGACTGTACCAAAAATGATTCAAAATGTCAATTGGATCGTGCCTCATGTTGAATAACCACTTTTTAAACCCTCACAGTGACCAAAATTGCCATTTTTACAGAGTTTTGCTTACTCAAAAGCTTCAATTTTGACACGTTTCAGGCACAGAAATGACTTTAAACACACTTTTTAGTTAAAAAAGTCATAATTCACATCCAACAGTCATTTAGGGTCAAAAGATTAAATGTTAAAATTTCATCATTATATTCCATTTTGGGAACGTTCGACATGTCCGGAGTCATCGTTTTTCATCCGAAAATTGATTTTCTGGACTGTACCAAAAATGATTCAAAATGTCAATTGGATCGTGCCTCATGTTGAATAACCACTTTTTAAACCCTCACAGTGACCAAAATGGCCATTTTTACAGAGTTTTGCTTACTCAAAAGCTTCAATTTTGACCCGTTTCAGGCACAGAAATGACTTTAAACACACTTATTTTGTTGAAAAAGTCATAATTCACATCCAACAGTCATTTAGAGTCAAAAGATTAAATGTTAAAATTTCATCATAATAGACCATTTTGGGAACGTTCGACATGTCCGGAGTCATCGTTTCTCATCCGAAAATTGATTTTTTGGACTGTACCAAAAATGATTCAAAATGTCAATTGGATTGTGCCTCATGTTGAATAACCACTTTTTAAACCCTCACAGTGACCAAAATTGCCATTTTTACAGAGTTTTGCTTACTCAAAAGCTTTAATTTTGACACGTTTCAGGCACAGAAATGACTTTAAACACACTTATTTTAGTTAAAAAAGTCATAATTCACATCCAACAGTCATTTAGGGTCAAAAGATTAAATGTTAAAATGTCATCATTATAGACCATTTTGGGAACGTTCGACATGTCCGGAGTCATCGTTTTTCATCCGAAAATTGATTTTTTGGACTGTACCAAAAATGATTCAAAAAGTCAATTGGATCGTGCCTCATGTTGAATAACCACTTTTTAAACCCTCACAGTGACCAACATTGCCATTTTTACAGAGTTTTGCATGCTCAAAAGCTACAATTTTGACCCGTTTCAGGCACAGAAATGACTTTAAACACACTTATTTTAGTTGAAAAAGTCATAATGCACATCCAACAGTCATTTAGAGTCAAAAGATTAAATGTTAAAATTTCATCATTATAGACCATTTTGGGAACGTTCGACATGTCCGGAGTCATCGTTTTTCATCCGAAAATTGATTTTTTTGGACTGTACCAAAAATGATTCAAAATGTCAATTGGATCGTGCCTCATGTTGAATAACCACTTTTTAAACCCTCACAGTGACCAAAATGGCCATTTTTACAGAGTTTTGCTTACTCAAAAGCTTCAATTATTTTGACCCGTTTCAGTCACAGAAATGACTTTAAACACACTTATTTTAGTTGAAAAAGTCATAATTCACATCCAACAGTCATTTAGAGTCAAAAGATTAAATGTTAAAATTTCATCATTATAGACCATTTTGGGAACGTTTGACATGTCCGGAGTCATCGTTTTTCATCCGAAAATTGATTTTTTGGACTGTACCAAAAATGATTCAAAATGTCAATTGGATCGTGCCTCATGTTGAATAACCACTTTTTAAACCATCACAGTGACCAAAAGTGCCATTTTTAAAGAGTTTAGCTTACTAAAAAAGCTTCAATTTTGACCCGTTTCAGGCACAGAAATGACT
Source organism: Lissotriton vulgaris (assembly GCF_964263255.1). NCBI lineage: Eukaryota > Metazoa > Chordata > Amphibia > Caudata > Salamandridae > Lissotriton > Lissotriton vulgaris. The sequence continues at coordinate 205,006 of NW_028242254.1, forward strand.
TTAAACACACTTATTTTAGTTGAAAAAGTCATAATGCACATCCAACAGTCATTTAGAGTCAAAAGATTAAATGTTAAAATTTCATCATTATAGACCATTTTGGAAACGTTCGACATGTCCGGAGTCATCGTTTTTCATCCGAAAATTGATTTTTTGGACTGTACCAAAAATGATTCAAAATGTCAATTGGATCGTGCCTCATGTTGAATTACCACTTTTTAAACCCTCACAGTGACCAAAAGTGCAATTTTTTCAGAGTTTTGCTTACTCAAAAGCTTCAATTTTGACCCGTTTCAGGCACAGAAATGACTTTAAACACACTTTTTTTAATTGAAAAAGTCATAATTCACATCCAATAGTCATTTAGAGTCAAAAGATTACATGTTAAAATTTCATCATTATAGACCATTTTGGGAACGTTCGACATGTCCGGAGTCATCGTTTTTCATCCGAAAATTGATTTTTTGGACTGTACCAAAAATGATTCAAAATGTCAATTGGATCGTGCCTCATGTTGAATAACCACTTTTTAAACCCTCACAGTGACCAAAATTGCCAATTTTACAGAGTTTTGCTTACTCAAAAGCTTCAATTTTGACCCGTTTCAGGCACAGAAATGACTTTAACCACTTCAGTGCTAAGGCACTCATTCTTCTTTCCATTCATTTTCCATTGAAATGAATGGAAAGTTCATGACGAGTTACCCTTGTCATTAGCAGCCAAGAGGTTAAACACACTTATTTTATTTGAAAAAGTCATAAATCACATCCAACAGTCATTTGGAGTCAAAAGATTAAATGTTAAAATTTCATCATAATAGACCATTTTGGGAACGTTCGACATGTCCGGAGTCATCGTTTTTCATCCGAAAATTGATTTTTTGGACTGTACCAAAAATGATTCAAAATGTCAATTGGATCGTGCCTCATGTTGAATAACCACTTTTTAAACCCTCACAGTGACCAAAATTGCCATTTTTACAGAGTTTTGCTTACTCAAAAGCTTCAATTTTGACACGTTTCAGGCACAGAAATGACTTTAAACACACTTTTTAGTTAAAAAAGTCATAATTCACATCCAACAGTCATTTAGGGTCAAAAGATTAAATGTTAAAATTTCATCATTATATTCCATTTTGGGAACGTTCGACATGTCCGGAGTCATCGTTTTTCATCCGAAAATTGATTTTCTGGACTGTACCAAAAATGATTCAAAATGTCAATTGGATCGTGCCTCATGTTGAATAACCACTTTTTAAACCCTCACAGTGACCAAAATGGCCATTTTTACAGAGTTTTGCTTACTCAAAAGCTTCAATTTTGACCCGTTTCAGGCACAGAAATGACTTTAAACACACTTATTTTGTTGAAAAAGTCATAATTCACATCCAACAGTCATTTAGAGTCAAAAGATTAAATGTTAAAATTTCATCATAATAGACCATTTTGGGAACGTTCGACATGTCCGGAGTCATCGTTTCTCATCCGAAAATTGATTTTTTTGGACTGTACCAAAAATGATTCAAAATGTCAATTGGATTGTGCCTCATGTTGAATAACCACTTTTTAAACCCTCACAGTGACCAAAATTGCCATTTTTACAGAGTTTTGCTTACTCAAAAGCTTTAATTTTGACACGTTTCAGGCACAGAAATGACTTTAAACACACTTATTTTAGTTAAAAAAGTCATAATTCACATCCAACAGTCATTTAGGGTCAAAAGATTAAATGTTAAAATGTCATCATTATAGACCATTTTGGGAACGTTCGACATGTCCGGAGTCATCGTTTTTCATCCAAAAATTGATTTTTTGGACTGTACCAAAAATGATTCAAAATGTCAATTGGATCGTGCCTCATGTTGAATAACCACTTTTTAAACCCTCACAGTGACCAAAATTGCCATTTTTACAGAGTTTTGCTTACTCAAAAGCTTCAATTTTGACCCGTTTCAGGCACAGAAATGACTTTAAACACACTTATTTTAGTTGAAAAAGTCATAATTCACATCCAACAGTCATTTGGAGTCAAAAGATTAAATGTTAAAATTTCATCATAATAGACCATTTTGGGAACGTTCGACATGTCCGGAGTCATCGTTTTTCATCCGAAAATTGATTTTTTGGACTGTACCAAAAATGATTCAAAATGTCAATTGGATCGTGCCTCATGTTGAATAACCACTTTTTAAACCCTCACAGTGACCAAAATGGCCATTTTTACAGAGTTTTGCTTACTCAAAAGCTTCAATTTTGACCCGTTTCAGGCACGGAAATGACTTTAAACACACTTATTTTAGTTGAAAAAGTCATAATTCACATCCAACAGTCATTTAGAGTCAAAAGATTAAATGTTAAAATTTCATCATTATAGACCATTTTGGGAACGTTCGACATGTCCAGAGTCATCGTTTTTCATCCGAAAATTGATTTTTTGGACTGTACCAAAAATGATTCAAAAAGTCAATTGGATCGTGCCTCATGTTGAATAACCACTTTTTAAACCCTCACAGTGACCAACATTGCCATTTTTACAGAGTTTTGCATGCTCAAAAGCTACAATTTTGACCCGTTTCAGGCACAGAAATGACTTTAAACACACTTATTTTAGTTGAAAAAGTCATAATGCACATCCAACAGTCATTTAGAGTCAAAAGATTAAATGTTAAAATTTCATCATTATAGACCATTTTGGGAACGTTCGACATGTCCGGAGTCATCATTTTTCATCCGAAAATTGATTTTTTGGACTGTACCAAAAATGATTCAAAATGTCAATTGGATCGTGCCTCATGTTGAATAACCACTTTTTAAACCCTCACAGTGACCAAAATTGCCATTTTTACAGAGTTTTGCTTACTCAAAAGCTTCAACTTTGACCCGTTTCAGGCACAGAAATGACTTTAAACACACTTATTTTATTTGAAAAAGTCATAATTCACATCCAACAGTCATTTAGGGTCAAAAGATTAAATGTTAAAATTTCATCATTATAGACCATTTTGGGAACGTTCGACATGTCCGGAGTCATCGTTTTTCATCCGAAAATTGATTTTTTGGACTGTACCAAAAATGATTCAAAATGTAAATTGGATCGTGCCTCATGTTGAATAACCACTTTTTAAACCCTCACAGTGACAAAAATTGCAATTTTTACAGAGTTTTGCATACTCAAAAGCTGCAATTTTGACCCGTTTCAGGCACAGAAATGACTTTAAACACACTTATTTTAGTTGAAAAAGTCATAATGCACATCCAACAGTCATTTAGAGTCAAAAGATTAAATGTTAAAATTTCATCATTATAGACCATTTTGGGAACGTTCGACATGTCCGGAGTCATCGTTTTTCATCCGAAAATTGATTTTTTGGACTGTACCAAAAATGATTCAAAATGTCAATTGGATCGTGCCTCATGTTGAATAACCACTTTTTAAACCCTCACAGTGATCAAAATGGCCATTTTTACAGAGTTTTGCTTACTCAAAAGCTTCAATTTTGACCCGTTTCAGGCACAGAAATGACTTTAAACACACTTATTTTAGTTGAAAAAGTCATAATTCACATCCTACAGTCATTTAGAGTCAAAAGATTAAATGTTAAAATTTCATCATTATAGACCATTTTGGGAACGTTCGACATGTCCAGAGTCATTGTTTTTCATCCGAAAATTGATTTTTTGGACTGTACCAAAAATGATTCAAAAAGTCAATTGGATCGTGCCTCATGTTGAATAACCACTTTTTAAACCCTCACAGTGACCAACATTCCCATTTTTACAGAGTTTTGCATGCTCAAAAGATACAATTTTGACCCGTTTCAGGCACAGAAATGACTTTAAACACACTTATTTTAGTAGAAAAAGTCATAATTCACATCCAACAGTAATTTGGAGTCAAAAGATTAAATGTTAAAATTTCATCATAATAGACCATTTTGGGAACGTTCGACATGTCCGGAGTCATCGTTTTTCATCCGAAAATTGATTTTTTGGACTGTACCAAAAATGATTCAAAATGTCAATTGGATCGTGCCTCATGTTGAATAACCACTTTTTAAACCCTCACAGTGACCAAAATGGCCATTTTTACAGAGTTTGACTTACTCAAAAGCTTCAATTTTGACCCGTTTCAGGCACGGAAATGACTTTAAACTCACTTATTTTAGTTGAAAAAGTCATAATTCACACCCAACAGTCATTTAGAGTCAAAAGATTAAATGTTTAAATTTCATCATAATAGACCATTTTGGGAACGTTCGACATGTCCGGAGTCATCGTTTTTCATCCGAAAATTGATTTTTTTGGACTGTACCAAAAATGATTCAAAATGTCAATTGGATCGTGCCTCATGTTGAATAACCACTTTTTAAACCCTCACAGTGACCAAAATGGCCATTTTTACAGAGTTTTGCTTACTCAAAAGCTTCAATTATTTTGACCCGTTTCAGTCACAGAAATGACTTTAAACACACTTATTTTAGTTGAAAAAGTCATAATTCACATCCAACAGTCATTTAGAGTCAAAAGATTAAATGTTAAAATTTCATCATTATAGACCATTTTGGGAACGTTTGACATGTCCGGAGTCATCGTTTTTCATCCGAAAATTGATTTTTTGGACTGTACCAAAAATGATTCAAAATGTCAATTGGATCGTGCCTCATGTTGAATAACCACTTTTTAAACCATCACAGTGACCAAAAGTGCCATTTTTAAAGAGTTTAGCTTACTAAAAAAGCTTCAATTTTGACCCGTTTCAGGCACAGAAATGACTTTAAACACACTTATTTTAGTTGAAAAAGTCATAATGCACATCCAACAGTCATTTAGAGTCAAAAGATTAAATGTTAAAATTTCATCATTATAGACCATTTTGGAAACGTTCGACATGTCCGGAGTCATCGTTTTTCATCCGAAAATTGATTTTTTGGACTGTACCAAAAATGATTCAAAATGTCAATTGGATCGTGCCTCATGTTGAATTACCACTTTTTAAACCCTCACAGTGACCAAAAGTGCAATTTTTACAGAGTTTTGCTTACTCAAAAGCTTCAATTTTGTCCCGTTTCAGGCACAGAAATGACTTTAAACACACTTTTTTTAATTGAAAAAGTCATAATTCACATCCAATAGTCATTTAGAGTCAAAAGATTACATGTTAAAATTTCATCATTATAGACCATTTTGGGAACGTTCGACATGTCCGGAGTCATCGATTTTCATCCGAAAATTGATTTTCTGGACTGTACCAAAAATGATTCAAAATGTCAATTGGATCGTGCCTCATGTTGAATAACCACTTTTTAAACCCTCACAGTGACCAAAATGGCCATTTTTACAGAGTTTTGCTTACTCAAAAGCTTCAATTTTGACCCGTTTCAGTCACAGAAATGACTGTAAACACACTTATTTTAGTTGAAAAAGTCATAATTCACATCCAACAGTCATTTAGAGTCAAAAGATTAAATGTTAAAATTTCATCATTATAGACCATTTTGGGAATGTTCGACATGTCCGGAGTCATCGTTTTTCATCCGAAAATTGATTTTTTGGACTGTACCAAAAATGATTCAAAATGTCAATTGGATCGTGCCTCATGTTGAATAACCACTTTTTACCCCCTCACAGTGACCAAAATTGCCATTTTTACAGAGTTTTGCTTACTCAAAAGCTTCAATTTTGACCCGTTTCAGGCACAGAAATGACTTTAACCACTTCAGTGCTAAGGCACTCATTCTTCTTTCCATTCATTTTCCATTGAAATGAATGGAAAGTTCATGACGAGTTACCCTTGTCATTAGCAGCCAAGAGGTTAAACACACTTATTTTATTTGAAAAAGTCATAATTCACATCCAACAGTCATTTGGAGTCAAAAGATTAATTGTTAAAATTTCATCATAATAGACCATTTTGGGAACGTTCTACATGTCCGGAGTCATCGTTTTTCATCCGAAAATTGATTTTTTGGACTGTACCAAAAATGATTCAAAATGTCAATTGGATCGTGCCTCATGTTGAATAACCACTTTTTAAACCCTCACAGTGACCAAAATTGCCATTTTTACAGAGTTTTGCTTACTCAAAAGCTTCAATTTTGACACGTTTCAGGCACAGAAATGACTTTAAACACACTTTTTAGTTAAAAAAGTCATAATTCACATCCAACAGTCATTTAGGGTCAAAAGATTAAATGTTAAAATTTCATCATTATATTCCATTTTGGGAACGTTCGACATGTCCGGAGTCATCGTTTTTCATCCGAAAATTGATTTTCTGGACTGTACCAAAAATGATTCAAAATGTCAATTGGATCGTGCCTCATGTTGAATAACCACTTTTTAAACCCTCACAGTGACCAAAATGGCCATTTTTACAGAGTTTTGCTTACTCAAAAGCTTCAATTTTGACCCGTTTCAGGCACAGAAATGACTTTAAACACACTTATTTTGTTGAAAAAGTCATAATTCACATCCAACAGTCATTTAGAGTCAAAAGATTAAATGTTAAAATTTCATCATAATAGACCATTTTGGGAACGTTCGACATGTCCGGAGTCATCGTTTCTCATCCGAAAATTGATTTTTTGGACTGTACCAAAAATGATTCAAAATGACAATTGGATTGTGCCTCATGTTGAATAACCACTTTTTAAACCCTCACAGTGACCAAAATTGCCATTTTTACAGAGTTTTGCTTACTCAAAAGCTTTAATTTTGACACGTTTCAGGCACAGAAATGACTTTAAACACACTTATTTTAGTTAAAAAAGTCATAATTCACATCCAACAGTCATTTAGGGTCAAAAGATTAAATGTTAAAATGTCATCATTATAGACCATTTTGGGAACGTTCGACATGTCCGGAGTCATCGTTTTTCATCCGAAAATTGATTTTTTGGACTGTACCAAAAATGATTCAAAATGTCAATTGGATCGTGCCTCATGTTGAATAACCACTTTTTAAACCCTCACAGTGACCAAAATTGCAATTTTTACAGAGTTTTGCATACTCAAAAGCTGCAATTTTGACCCGTTTCAGGCACAGAAATGACTTTAAACACACTTATTTTAGTTGAAAAAGTCATAATGCACATCCAACAGTCATTTAGAGTCAAAAGATTAAATGTTAAAATTTCATCATTATAGACCATTTTGGGAACGTTCGACATGTCCGGAGTCATCGTTTTTCATCCGAAAATTGATTTTTTGGACTGTACCAAAAATGATTCAAAATGTCAATTGGATCGTGCCTCATGTTGAATAACCACTTTTTAAACCCTCACAGTGACCAAAATGGCCATTTTTACAGAGTTTTGCTTACTCAAAAGCTTCAATTTTGACCCGTTTCAGGCACAGAAATGACTTTAAACACACTTATTTTAGTTGAAAAAGTCATAATTCACATCCAACAGTCATTTGGAGTCTAAAGATTAAATGTTAAAATTTCATCATAATAGACCATTTTGGGAACGTTCGACATGTCCGGAGTCATCGTTTTTCATCCGAAAATTGATTTTTTGGACTGTACCAAAAATGATTCAAAATGTCAATTGGATCGTGCCTCATGTTGAATAACCACTTTTTAAACCCTCACAGTGACCAAAATGGCCATTTTTACAGAGTTTTGCTTACTCAAAAGCTTCAATTTTGACCCGTTTCAGGCACGGAAATGACTTTAAACACACTTATTTTAGTTGAAAAAGTCATAATTCACATCCAACAGTCATTTAGAGTCAAAAGATTAAATGTTAAAATTTCATCATTATAGACCATTTTGGGAACGTTCGACATGTCCAGAGTCATCGTTTTTCATCCGAAAATTGATTTTTTGGACTGTACCAAAAATGATTCAAAAAGTCAATTGGATCGTGCCTCATGTTGAATAACCACTTTTTAAACCCTCACAGTGACCAACATTGCCATTTTTACAGAGTTTTGCATGCTCAAAAGCTACAATTTTGACCCGTTTCAGGCACAGAAATGACTTTAAACACACTTATTTTAGTTGAAAAAGTCATAATGCACATCCAACAGTCATTTAGAGTCAAAAGATTAAATGTTAAAATTTCATCATTATAGACCATTTTGGGAACGTTCGACATGTCCGGAGTCATCATTTTTCATCCGAAAATTGATTTTTTGGACTGTACCAAAAATGATTCAAAATGTCAATTGGATCGTGCCTCATGTTGAATAACCACTTTTTAAACCCTCACAGTGACCAAAATTGCCATTTTTACAGAGTTTTGCTTACTCAAAAGCTTCAACTTTGACCCGTTTCAGGCACAGAAATGACTTTAAACACACTTATTTTATTTGAAAAAGTCATAATTCACATCCAACAGTCATTTAGGGTCAAAAGATTAAATGTTAAAATTTCATCATTATAGACCATTTTGGGAACGTTCGACATGTCCGGAGTCATCGTTTTTCATCCGAAAATTGATTTTTTGGACTGTACCAAAAATGATTCAAAATGTCAATTGGATCGTGCCTCATGTTGAATAACCACTTTTTAAACCCTCACAGTGACAAAAATTGCAATTTTTACAGAGTTTTGCATACTCAAAAGCTGCAATTTTGACCCGTTTCAGGCACAGAAATGACTTTAAACACACTTATTTTAGTTGAAAAAGTCATAATGCACATCCAACAGTCATTTAGAGTCAAAAGATTAAATGTTAAAATTTCATCATTATAGACCATTTTGGGAACGTTCGACATGTCCGGAGTCATCGTTTTTCATCCGAAAATTGATTTTTTGGACTGTACCAAAAATGATTCAAAATGTCAATTGGATCGTGCCTCATGTTGAATAACCACTTTTTAAACCCTCACAGTGATCAAAATGGCCATTTTTACAGAGTTTTGCTTACTCAAAAGCTTCAATTTTGACCCGTTTCAGGCACGGAAATGACTTTAAACACACTTATTTTAGTTGAAAAAGTCATAATTCACATCCAACAGTCATTTAGAGTCAAAAGATTAAATGTTAAAATTTCATCATTATAGACCATTTTGGGAACGTTCGACATGTCCAGAGTCATCGTTTTTCATCCGAAAATTGATTTTTTGGACTGTACCAAAAATGATTCAAAAAGTCAATTGGATCGTGCCTCATGTTGAATAACCACTTTTTAAACCCTCACAGTGACCAACATTGCCATTTTTACAGACTTTTGCTTACTCAAAAGCTTCAATTTTGACCCGTTTCAGGCACGGAAATGACTTTAAACACACTTATTTTAGTTGAAAAAGTCATAATTCACACCCAACAGTCATTTAGAGTCAAAAGATTAAATGTTTAAATTTCATCATAATAGACCATTTTGGGAACGTTCGACATGTCCGGAGTCATCGTTTTTCATCCGAAAATTGATTTTTTTGGACTGTACCAAAAATGATTCAAAATGTCAATTGGATCGTGCCTCATGTTGAATAACCACTTTTTAAACCCTCACAGTGACCAAAATGGCCATTTTTACAGAGTTTTGCTTACTCAAAAGCTTCAATTATTTTGACCTGTTTCAGTCACAGAAATGACTTTAAACACACTTATTTTAGTTGAAAAAGTCATAATTCACATCCAACAGTCATTTAGAGTCAAAAGATTAAATGTTAAAATTTCATCATTATAGACCATTTTGGGAACGTTTGACATGTCCGGAGTCATCGTTTTTCATCCGAAAATTGATTTTTTGGACTGTACCAAAAATGATTCAAAATGTCAATTGGATCGTGCCTCATGTTCAATAACCACTTTTTAAACCATCACAGTGACCAAAAGTGCCATTTTTACAGAGTTTAGCTTACTAAAAAAGCTTCAATTTTGACCCGTTTCAGGCACAGAAATGACTTTAAACACACTTATTTTAGTTGAAAAAGTCATAATTCACATCCAACAGTCATTTAGAGTCAAAAGATTAAATGTTAAAATTTCATCATTATAGACCATTTTGGGAACGTTCGACATGTCCGGAGTCATCGTTTTTCATCCGAAAATTGATTTTTTGGACAGTACCAAAAATGATTCAAAATGTCAATTGGATCGTGCCTCATGTTGAATAACCACTTTTTAAACCCTCACAGTGACCAAAATTGCCATTTTTACAGAGTTTTGCATACTCAAAAGCTACAATTTTGACCCGTTTCAGGCACAGAAATGACTTTAAACACACTTATTTTAGTTGAAAAAGTCATAATGCACATCCAACAGTCATTTAGAGTCAAAAGATTAAATGTTAAAATTTCATCATTATAGACCATTTTGGAAACGTTCGACATGTCCGGAGTCATCGTTTTTCATCCGAAAATTGATTTTTTGGACTGTACCAAAAATGATTCAAAATGTCAATTGGATCGTGCCTCATGTTGAATAACCACTTTTTAAACCCTCACAGTGACCAAAAGTGCAATTTTTACAGAGTTTTGCTTACTCAAAAGCTTCAATTTTGACCCGTTTCAGGCACAGAAATGACTTTAAACACACTTATTTTAATTGAAAAAGTCATAATTCACATCCAATAGTCATTTAGAGTCAAAAGATTACATGTTAAAATTTCATCATTATAGACCATTTTGGGAACGTTCGACATGTCCGGAGTCATCGTTTTTCATCCGAAAATTGATTTTCTGGACTGTACCAAAAATGATTCAAAATGTCAATTGGATCGTGCCTCATGTTGAATAACCACTTTTTAAACCCTCACAGTGACCAAAATGGCCATTTTTACAGAGTTTTGCTTACTCAAAAGCTTCAATTTTGACCCGTTTCAGTCACAGAATTGACTGTAAACACACTTATTTTAGTTGAAAAAGTCATAATTCACATCCAACAGTCATTTAGAGTCAAAAGATTAAATGTTAAAATTTCATCATTATAGACCATTTTGGGAACGTTCGACATGTCCGGAGTCATCGTTTTTCATCCGAAAATTGATTTTTTGGACTGTACCAAAAATGATTCAAAATGTCAATTGGATCGTGCCTCATGTTGAATAACCACTTTTTAAACCCTCACAGTGACCAAAATTGCCATTTTTACAGAGTTTTGCTTACACAAAAGCTTCAATTTTGACCCGTTTCAGGCACAGAAATGACTTTAAACACACTTATTTTATTTGAAAAAGTCATAATTCACATCCAACAGTCATTTAGAGTCAAAAGATTAAATGTTAAAATTTCATCATTATGGACCATTTTGGGAACGTTCGACATGTCCGGAGTCATCGTTTTTCATCCGAAAATTGATTTTTTGGACTGTACCAAAAATGATTCAAAATGTCAATTGGATCGTGCCTAATGTTGAATAACCACTTTTTAAACCCTCACAGTGACCAAAATTGCCATTTTTACAGAGTTTTGCTTACTCAAAAGCTTCAATTTTGACCCGTTTCAGGCACAGAAATGACTTTAAACACACTTATTTTATTTGAAAAAGTCATAATTCACATCCAACAGTCATTTAGAGTCAAAAGATTAAATGTTAAAATTTCATCATTATAGACCATTTTGGGAACGTTCGACATGTCCGGAGTCATCGTTTTTCATCCGAAAATGGATTTTTTGGACTGTACCAAAAATGATTCAAAATGTCAATTGGATCGTGCCTCATGTTGAATAACCACTTTTTAAACCCTCACAGTGACCAAAATTGCCATTTTTACAGAGTTTTGCTTACTCAAAAGCTTCAATTTTGACACGTTTCAGGCACAGAAATGACTTTAAACACACTTTTTAGTTAAAAAAGTCATAATTCACATCCAACAGTCATTTAGGGTCAAAAGATTAAATGTTAAAATTTCATCATTATATTCCATTTTGGGAACGTTCGACATGTCCGGAGTCATCGTTTTTCATCCGAAAATTGATTTTCTGGACTGTACCAAAAATGATTCAAAATGTCAATTGGATCGTGCCTCATGTTGAATAACCACTTTTTAAACCCTCACAGTGACCAAAATGGCCATTTTTACAGAGTTTTGCTTACTCAAAAGCTTTAATTTTGACCCGTTTCAGGCACAGAAATGACTTTAAACACACTTATTTTTGTTGAAAAAGTCATAATTCACATCCAACAGTCATTTAGAGTCAAAAGATTAAATGTTAAAATTTCATCATAATAGACCATTTTGGGAACGTTCGACATGTCCGGAGTCATCGTTTCTCATCCGAAAATTGATTTTTTGGACTGTACCAAAAATGATTCAAAATGTCAATTGGATTGTGCCTCATGTTGAATAACCACTTTTTAAACCCTCACAGTGACCAAAATTGCCATTTTTACAGAGTTTTGCTTACTCAAAAGCTTTAATTTTGACACGTTTCAGGCACAGAAATGACTTTAAACACACTTATTTTAGTTAAAAAAGTCATAATTCACATCCAACAGTCATTTAGGGTCAAAAGATTAAATGTTAAAATGTCATCATTATAGACCATTTTGGGAACGTTCGACATGTCCGGAGTCATCGTTTTTCATCCAAAAATTGATTTTTTGGACTGTACCAAAAATGATTCAAAATGTCAATTGGATCGTGCCTCATGTTGAATAACCACTTTTTAAACCCTCACAGTGACCAAAATTGCAATTTTACAGAGTTTTGCATACTCAAAAGCTGCAATTTTGACCCGTTTCAGGCACAGAAATGACTTTAAACACACTTATTTTAGTTGAAAAAGTCATAATGCACATCCAACAGTCATTTAGAGTCAAAAGATTAAATGTTAAAATTTCATCATTATAGACCATTTTGGGAACGTTCGACATGTCCGGAGTCATCGTTTTTCATCCGAAAATTGATTTTTTGGACTGTACCAAAAATGATTCAAAATGTCAATTGGATCGTGCCTCATGTTGAATAACCACTTTTTAAACCCTCACAGTGACCAAAATTGCCATTTTTACAGAGTTTTGCTTACTCAAAAGGTTCAATTTTGACCCGTTTCAGGCACAGAAATGACTTTAAACACACTTATTTTATTTGAAAAAGTCATAATTCACATCCAACAGTCATTTAGAGTCAAAAGATTAAATGTTAAAATTTCATCATTATAGACCATTTTGGGAACGTTCGACATGTCCAGAGTCATCGTTTTTCATCCGAAAATTGATTTTTTGGACTGTACCAAAAATGATTCAAAATGTCAATTGGATCGTGCCTCATGTTGAAGAACCACTTTTTAAACCCTCACAGTGACCAAAATTGCCATTTTTACAGAGTTTTGCTTACTCAAAAGCTTCAATTTTGACCCGTTTCAGGCACAGAAATGACTTTAAACACACTTATTTTATTTGAAAAAGTCATAATTCACATCCAACAGTCATTTAGAGTCAAAAGATTAAATGTTAAAATTTCATCATTATAGACCATTTTGGGAACGTTCGACATGTCCGGAGTCATCGTTTTTCATCCGAAAATTGATTTTTTGGACTGTACCAAAAATGATTCAAAATGTCAATTGGATCGTGCCTCATGTTGAATAACCACTTTTTAAACCCTCACAGTGACCAAAATGGCCATTTTTACAGAGTTTTGCTTACTCAAAAGCTTCAATTTTGACCCGTTTCAGGCACGGAAATGACTTTAAACACACTTATTTTAGTTGAAAAAGTCATAATTCACATCCAACAGTCATTTAGAGTCAAAAGATTAAATGTTAAAATTTCATCATTATAGACCATTTTGGGAACGTTCGACATGTCCAGAGTCATCGTTTTTCATCCGAAAATTTATTTTTTGGACTGTACCAAAAATGATTCAAAAAGTCAACTGGATCGTGCCTCATGTTGAATAACCACTTTTTAAACCCTCACAGTGACCAACATTGCCATTTTTACAGAGTTTTGCATGCTCAAAAGCTACAATTTTGACCCGTTTCAGGCACAGAAATGACTTTAAACACACTTATTTTAGTTGAAAAAGTCATAATGCACATCCAACAGTCATTTAGAGTCAAAAGATTAAATGTTAAAATTTCATCATTATAGACCATTTTGGGAACGTTCGACATGTCCGGAGTCATCATTTTTCATCCGAAAATTGATTTTTTGGACTGTACCAAAAATGATTCAAAATGTCAATTGGATCGTGCCTCATGTTGAATAACCACTTTTTAAACCCTCACAGTGACCAAAATTGCCATTTTTACAGAGTTTTGCTTACTCAAAAGCTTCAACTTTTACCCGTTTCAGGCACAGAAATGACTTTAAACACACTTATTTTATTTGAAAAAGTCATAATTCACATCCAACAGTCATTTAGGGTCAAAAGATTAAATGTTAAAATTTCATCATTATAGACCATTTTGGGAACGTTCGACATGTCCGGAGTCATCGTTTTTCATCCGAAAATTGATTTTTTGGACTGTACCAAAAATGATTCAAAATGTCAATTGGATCGTGCCTCATGTTGAATAACCACTTTTTAAACCCTCACAGTGACAAAAATTGCAATTTTTACAGAGTTTTGCATACTCAAAAGCTGCAATTTTGACCCGTTTCAGGCACAGAAATGACTTTAAACACACTTATTTTAGTTGAAAAAGTCATAATGCACATCCAACAGTCATTTAGAGTCAAAAGATTAAATGTTAAAATTTCATCATTATAGACCATTTTGGGAACGTTCGACATGTCCGGAGTCATCGTTTTTCATCCGAAAATTGATTTTTTGGACTGTACCAAAAATGATTCAAAATGTCAATTGGATCGTGCCTCATGTTGAATAACCACTTTTTAAACCCTCACAGTGATCAAAATGGCCATTTTTACAGAGTTTTGCTTACTCAAAAGCTTCAATTTTGACCCGTTTCAGGCACGGAAATGACTTTAAACACACTTATTTTAGTTGAAAAATTCATAATTCACATCCAACAGTCATTTAGAGTCAAAAGATTAAATGTTAAAATTTCATCATTATAGACCATTTTGGGAACGTTCGACATGTCCAGAGTCATCGTTTTTCATCCGAAAATTGATTTTTTGGACTGTACCAAAAATGATTCAAAAAGTCAATTGGATCGTGCCTCATGTTGAATAACCACTTTTTAAACCCTCACAGTGACCAACATTGCCATTTTTACAGAGTTTTGCATGCTCAAAAGCTACAATTTTGACCCGTTTCAGGCACAGAAATGACTTTAAACACACTTATTTTAGTTGAAAAAGTCATAATGCACATCCAACAGTCATTTAGAGTCAAAAGATTAAATGTTAAAATTTCATCATTATAGACCATTTTGGGAACGTTCGACATGTCCGGAGTCATCGTTTTTCATCCGAAAATTGATTTTTTGGACTGTACCAAAAATGATTCAAAATGTCAATTGGATCGTGCCTCATGTTGAATAACCACTTTTTAAACCCTCACAGTGACCAAAATTGCCATTTTTACAGAGTTTTGCTTACTCAAAAGCTTCAATTTTGACCCGTTTCAGGCACAGAAATGACTTTAAACACACTTATTTTAGTAGAAAAAGTCATAATTCACATCCAACAGTCATTTGGAGTCAAAAGATTAAATGTTAAAATTTCATCATAATAGACCATTTTGGGAACGTTCGACATGTCCGGAGTCATCGTTTTTCATCCGAAAATTGATTTTTTGGACTGTACCAAAAATGATTCAAAATGTCAATTGGATCGTGCCTCATGTTGAATAACCACTTTTTAAACCCTCACAGTGACCAAAATGGCCATTTTTACAGACTTTTGCTTACTCAAAAGCTTCAATTTTGACCCGTTTCAGGCACGGAAATGACTTTAAACACACTTATTTTAGTTGAAAAAGTCATAATTCACACCCAACAGTCATTTAGAGTCAAAAGATTAAATGTTTAAATTTCATCATAATAGACCATTTTGGGAACGTTCGACATGTCCGGAGTCATCGTTTTTCATCCGAAAATTGATTTTTTTGGACTGTACCAAAAATAATTCAAAATGTCAATTGGATCGTGCCTCATGTTGAATAACCACTTTTTAAACCCTCACAGTGACCAAAATGGCCATTTTTACAGAGTTTTGCTTACTCAAAAGCTTCAATTATTTTGACCCGTTTCAGTCACAGAAATGACTTTAAACACACTTATTTTAGTTGAAAAAGTCATAATTCACATCCAACAGTCATTTAGAGTCAAAAGATTAAATGTTAAAATTTCATCATTATAGACCATTTTGGGAACGTTTGACATGTCCGGAGTCATCGTTTTTCATCCGAAAATTGATTTTTTGGACTGTACCAAAAATGATTCAAAATGTCAATTGGATCGTGCCTCATGTTGAATAACCACTTTTTAAACCATCACAGTGACCAAAAGTGCCATTTTTACAGAGTTTAGCTTACTAAAAAAGCTTCAATTTTGACCCGTTTCAGGCACAGAAATGTCTTTAAACACACTTATTTTAGTTGAAAAAGTCATAATTCACATCCAACAGTCATTTAGAGTCAAAAGATTAAATGTTAAAATTTCATCATTATAGACCATTTTGGGAACGTTCGACATGTCCGGAGTCATCGTTTTTCATCCGAAAATTGATTTTTTGGACAGTACCAAAAATGATTCAAAATGTCAATTGGATCGTGCCTCATGTTGAATAACCACTTTTTAAACCCTCACAGTGACCGAAATTGCCATTTTTACAGAGTTTTGCATACTCAAAAGCTACAATTTTGACCCGTTTCAGGCACAGAAATGACTTTAAACACACTTATTTTAATTGAAAAAGTCATAATTCACATCCAATAGTCATTTAGAGTCAAAAGATTACATGTTAAAATTTCATCATTATAGACCATTTTGGGAACGTTCGACATGTCCGGAGTCATCGTTTTTCATCCGAAAATTGATTTTCTGGACTGTACCAAAAATGATTCAAAATGTCAATTGGATCGTGCCTCATGTTGAATAACCACTTTTTAAACCCTCACAGTGACCAAAATGGCCATTTTTACAGAGTTTTGCTTACTCAAAAGCTTCAATTTTGACCCGTTTCAGTCACAGAAATGACTGTAAACACACTTATTTTAGTTGAAAAAGTCATAATTCACATCCAACAGTCATTTAGAGTCAAAAGATTAAATGTTAAAATTTCATCATTATAGACCATTTTGGGAACGTTCGACATGTCCGGAGTCATCGTTTTTCATCCGAAAATTGATTTTTTGGACTGTACCAAAAATGATTCAAAATGTCAATTGGATCGTGCCTCATGTTGAATAACCACTTTTTAAACCCTCACAGTGACCAAAATTGCCATTTTTACAGAGTTTTGCTTACTCAAAAGCTTCAATTTTGACCCGTTTCAGGCACAGAAATGACTTTAAACACACTTATTTTATTTGAAAAAGTCATAATTCACATCCAACAGTCATTTAGAGTCAAAAGATTAAATGTTAAAATTTCATCATTATAGACCATTTTGGGAACGTTCGACATGTCCGGAGTCATCGTTTTTCATCCGAAAATTGATTTTTTGGACTGTACCAAAAATGATTCAAAATGTCAATTGGATCGTGCCTCATGTTGAATAACCACTTTTTAAACCCTCACAGTGACCAAAATTGCCATTTTTACAGAGTTTTGCTTACTCAAAAGCTTTAATTTTGACCCGTTTCAGGCACAGAAATGACTTTAAACACACTTATTTTATTTGAAAAAGTCATAATTCACATCCAACAGTCATTTAGAGTCAAAAGATTAAATGTTAAAATTTCATCATTATAGACCATTTTGGGAACGTTCGACATGTCCGGAGTCATCGTTTTTCATCCGAAAATTGATTTTTTGGACTGTACCAAAAATGATTCAAAATGTCAATTGGATCGTGCCTCATGTTGAATAACCACTTTTTAAACCCTCACAGTGACCAAAATTGCCATTTTTACAGAGTTTTGCTTACTCAAAAGCTTCAATTTTGACACGTTTCAGGCACAGAAATGACTTTAAACACACTTTTTAGTTAAAAAAGTCATAATTCACATCCAACAGTCATTTAGGGTCAAAAGATTAAATGTTAAAATTTCATCATTATATTCCATTTTGGGAACGTTCGACATGTCCGGAGTCATCGTTTTTCATCCGAAAATTGATTTTCTGGACTGTACCAAAAATGATTCAAAATGTCAATTGGATCGTGCCTCATGTTGAATAACCACTTTTTAAACCCTCACAGTGACCAAAATGGCCATTTTTACAGAGTTTTGCTTACTCAAAAGCTTTAATTTTGACCCGTTTCAGGCACAGAAATGACTTTAAACACACTTATTTTTGTTGAAAAAGTCATAATTCACATCCAAAAGTCATTTAGAGTCAAAAGATTAAATGTTAAAATTTCATCATAATAGACCATTTTGGGAACGTTCGACATGTCCGGAGTCATCGTTTCTCATCCGAAAATTGATTTTTTGGACTGTACCAAAAATGATTCAAAATGTCAATTGGATTGTGCCTCATGTTGAATAACCACTTTTTAAACCCTCACAGTGACCAAAATTGCCATTTTTACAGAGTTTTGCTTACTCAAAAGCTTTAATTTTGACACGTTTCAGGCACAGAAATGACTTTAAACACACTTATTTTAGTTAAAAAAGTCATAATTCACATCCAACAGTCATTTAGGGTCAAAAGATTAAATGTTAAAATGTCATCATTATAGACCATTTTGGGAACGTTCGACATGTCCGGAGTCATCGTTTTTCATCCGAAAATTGATTTTTTGGACTGTACCAAAAATGATTCAAAATGTCAATTGGATCGTGCCTCATGTTGAATAACCACTTTTTAAACCCTCACAGTGACCAAAATTGCCATTTTTACAGAGTTTTGCTTACTCAAAAGCTTCAATTTTGACCCGTTTCAGGCACAGAAATGACTTTAAACACACTTATTTTATTTGAAAAAGTCATAATTCACATCCAACAGTCATTTAGAGTCAAAAGATTAAATGTTAAAATTTCATCATTATAGACCATTTTGGGAACGTTCGACATGTCCGGAGTCATCGTTTTTCATCCGAAAATTGATTTTTTGGACTGTACCAAAAATGATTCAAAATGTCAATTGGATCGTGCCTCATGTTGAAAAACCACTTTTTAAACCCTTACAGTGACCAAAATTGCCATTTTTACAGAGTTTTGCATACTCAAAAGCTACAATTTTGACCCGTTTCAGGCACGGAAATGACTTTAAACACACTTATTTTAGTTGAAAAAGTCATAATGCACATCCAACAGTCATTTAGAGTCAAAAGATTAAATGTTAAAATTTCATCATTATAGACCATTTTGGGAACGTTCGACATGTCCGGAGTCATCGTTTTTCATCCGAAAATTGATTTTCTGGACTGTACCAAAAATGATTCAAAATGTCAATTGGATCGTGCCTCATGTTGAATAACCACTTTTTAAACCCTCACAGTGACCAAAATTGCCATTTTTACAGAGTTTTGCATACTCAAAAGCTACAATTTTGACCCGTTTCAGGCACAGAAATGACTTTAAACACACTTATTTTAGTTGAAAAAGTCATAATGCACATCCAACAGTCATTTAGAGTCAAAAGATTAAATGTTAAAATTTCATCACTATAGACCATTTTGGAAACGTTCGACATGTCCGGAGTCATCGTTTTTCATCCGAAAATTGATTTTTTGGACTGTACCAAAAATGATTCAAAATGTCAATTGGATCGTGCCTCATGTTGAATAACCACTTTTTAAACCCTCACAGTGACCAAAAGTGCAATTTTTACAGAGTTTTGCTTACTCAAAAGCTTCAATTTTGACCCGTTTCAGGCACAGAAATGACTTTAAACACACTTATTTTAATTGAAAAAGTCATAATTCACATCCAATAGTCATTTAGAGTCAAAAGATTACATGTTAAAATTTCATCATTATAGACCATTTTGGGAACGTTCGACATGTCCGGAGTCATCGTTTTTCATCCGAAAATTGATTTTCTGGACTGTACCAAAAATGATTCAAAATGTCAATTGGATCGTGCCTCATGTTGAATAACCACTTTTTAAACCCTCACAGTGACCAAAATGGCCATTTTTACAGAGTTTTGCTTACTCAAAAGCTTCAATTTTGACCCGTTTCAGTCACAGAAATGACTGTAAACACACTTATTTTAGTTGAAAAAGTCATAATTCACATCCAACAGTCATTTAGAGTCAAAAGATTAAATGTTAAAATTTCATCATTATAGACCATTTTGGGAACGTTCGACATGTCCGGAGTCATCGTTTTTCATCCGAAAATTGATTTTTTGGACTGTACCAAAAATGATTCAAAATGTCAATTGGATCGTGCCTCATGTTGAATAACCACTTTTTAAACCCTCACAGTGACCAAAATTGCCATTTTTACAGAGTTTTGCTTACTCAAAAGCTTCAATTTTGACCCGTTTCAGGCACAGAAATGACTTTAAACACACTTATTTTATTTGAAAAAGTCATAATTCACATCCAACAGTCATTTAGAGTCAAAAGATTAAATGTTAAAATTTCATCATTATAGACCATTTTGGGAACGTTCGACATGTCCGGAGTCATTGTTTTTCATCCGAAAATTGATTTTTTGGACTGTACCAAAAATGATTCAAAATGTCAATTGGATCGTGCCTCATGTTGAATAACCACTTTTTAAACCCTCACAGTGACCAAAATTGCCATTTTTACAGAGTTTTGCTTACTCAAAAGCTTCAATTTTGACACGTTTCAGGCACAGAAATGACTTTAAACACACTTTTTAGTTAAAAAAGTCATAATTCACATCCAACAGTCATTTAGGGTCAAAAGATTAAATGTTAAAATTTCATCATTATATTCCATTTTGGGAACGTTCGACATGTCCGGAGTCATCGTTTTTCATCCGAAAATTGATTTTCTGGACTGTACCAAAAATGATTCAAAATGTCAATTGGATCGTGCCTCATGTTGAATAACCACTTTTTAAACCCTCACAGTGACCAAAATGGCCATTTTTACAGAGTTTTGCTTACTCAAAAGCTTTAATTTTGACCCGTTTCAGGCACAGAAATGACTTTAAACACACTTATTTTTGTTGAAAAAGTCATAATTCACATCCAACAGTCATTTAGAGTCAAAAGATTAAATTTTAAAATTTCATCATAATAGACCATTTTGGGAACGTTCGACATGTCCGGAGTCATCGTTTCTCATCCGAAAATTGATTTTTTGGACTGTACCAAAAATGATTCATAATGTCAATTGGATTGTGCCTCATGTTGAATAACCACTTTTTAAACCCTCACAGTGACCAAAATTGCCATTTTTACAGAGTTTTGCTTACTCAAAAGCTTTAATTTTGACACGTTTCAGGCACAGAAATGACTTTAAACACACTTATTTTAGTTTAAAAAGTCATAATTCACATCCAACAGTCATTTAGGGTCAAAAGATTAAATGTTAAAATGTCATCATTATAGACCATTTTGGGAACGTTCGACATGTCCGGAGTCATCGTTTTTCATCCGAAAATTGATTTTTTGGACTGTACCAAAAAT
Source organism: Lissotriton vulgaris (assembly GCF_964263255.1). Lineage (NCBI taxonomy): Eukaryota > Metazoa > Chordata > Amphibia > Caudata > Salamandridae > Lissotriton > Lissotriton vulgaris. The sequence goes on from NW_028242254.1 coordinate 226,538, forward strand.
GATTCAAAATGTCAATTGGATCGTGCCTCATGTTGAATAACCACTTTTTAAACCCTCACAGTGACCAAAATTGCAATTTTTACAGAGTTTTGCATACTCAAAAGCTGCAATTTTGACCCGTTTCAGGCACAGAAATGACTTTAAACACACTTATTTTAGTTGAAAAAGTCATAATGCACATCCAACAGTCATTTAGAGTCAAAAGATTAAATGTTAAAATTTCATCATTATAGACCATTTTGGGAACGTTTGACATGTCCGGAGTCATCGTTTTTCATCCGAAAATTGATTTTTTGGACTGTACCAAAAATGATTCAAAATGTCAATTGGATCGTGCCTCATGTTGAATAACCACTTTTTAAACCCTCACAGTGACCAAAATTGTCATTTTTACAGAGTTTTGCTTACTCAAAAGCTTCAATTTTGACCCGTTTCAGGCACAGAAATGACTTTAAACACACTTATTTTATTTGAAAAAGTCATAATTCACATCCAACAGTCATTTAGAGTCAAAAGATTAAATGTTAAAATTTCATCATTATAGACCATTTTGGGAACGTTCGACATGTCCGGAGTCATCGTTTTTCATCCGAAAATTGATTTTTTGGACTGTACCAAAAATGATTCAAAATGTCAATTGGATCGTGCCTCATGTTGAAAAAACACTTTTTAAACCCTTACAGTGACCAAAATTGCCATTTTTACAGAGTTTTGCATACTCAAAAGCTACAATTTTGACCCGTTTCAGGCACGGAAATGACTTTAAACACACTTATTTTAGTTGAAAAAGTCATAATGCACATCCAACAGTCATTTAGAGTCAAAAGATTAAATGTTAAAATTTCATCATTATAGACCATTTTGGGAACGTTCGACATGTCCGGAGTCATCGTTTTTCATCCGAAAATTGATTTTCTGTACTGTACCAAAAATGATTCAAAATGTCAATTGGATCGTGCCTCATGTTGAATAACCACTTTTTAAACCCTCACAGTGACCAAAATGGCCATTTTTACAGAGTTTTGCTTACTCAAAAGCTTCAATTTTGACCCGTTTCAGGCACAGAAATGACTTTAAACACACTTATTTTATTTGAAAAAGTCATAATTCACATCCAACAGTCATTTAGAGTCAAAAGATTAAATGTTAAAATTTCATCATTATAGACCATTTTGGGAACGTTCGACATGTCCGGAGTCATCGTTTTTCATCCGAAAATAGATTTTTTGGACTGTACCAAAAATGATTCAAAATGTCAATTGGATCGTGCCTCATGTTGAAAAAACACTTTTTAAACCCTTACAGTGACCAAAATTGCCATTTTTACATAGTTTTGCATACTCAAAAGCTACAATTTTGACCCGTTTCAGGCACGGAAATGACTTTAAACACACTTATTTTAGTTGAAAAAGTCATAATGCACATCCAACAGTCATTTAGAGTCAAAAGATTAAATGTTAAAATTTCATCATTATAGACCATTTTGGGAACGTTCGACATGTCCGGAGTCATCGTTTTTCATCCGAAAATTGATTTTCTGGACTGTACCAAAAATGATTCAAAATGTCAATTGGATCGTGCCTCATGTTGAATAACCACTTTTTAAACCCTCACAGTGACCAAAATGGCCATTTTTACAGAGTTTTGCTTACTCAAAAGCTTCAATTTTGACCCGTTTCAGGCACAGAAATGACTTTAAACACACTTATTTTAGTTGAAAAAGTCATAATTCACATCCAACAGTCATTTGGAGTCAAAAGATTAAATGTTAAAATTTCATCATAATAGACCATTTTGGGAACGTTCGACATGTCCGGAGTCATCGTTTTTCATCCGAAAATTGATTTTTTGGACTGTACCAAAAATGATTCAAAATGTCAATTGGATCGTGCCTCATGTTGAATAACCACTTTTTAAACCCTCACAGTGACCAAAATGGCCATTTTTACAGAGTTTTGCTTACTCAAAAGCTTCAATTTTGACCCGTTTCAGGCACGGAAATGACTTTAAACACACTTTTTTTAGTTGAAAAAGTCATAATTCACATCCAACAGTCATTTAGAGTCAAAAGATTAAATGTTAAAATTTCATCATAATAGACCATTTTGGGAACGTTCGACATGTCCAGAGTCATCGTTTTTCATCCGAAAATTGATTTTTTGGACTGTACCAAAAATGATTCAAAAAGTCAATTGGATCGTGCCTCATGTTGAATAACCACTTTTTAAACCCTCACAGTGACCAACATTGCCATTTTTACAGAGTTTTGCATGCTCAAAAGCTACAATTTTGACCCGTTTCAGGCACAGAAATGACTTTAAACACACTTATTTTAGTTGAAAAAGTCATAATGCACATCCAACAGTCATTTAGAGTCAAAAGATTAAATGTTAAAATTTCATCATTATAGACCATTTTGGGAACGTTCGACATGTCCGGAGTCATCGTTTTTCATCCGAAAATTGGTTTTTTGGACTGTACCAAAAATGATTCAAAATGTCAATTGGATCGTGCCTCATGTTGAATAACCACTTTTTAAACCCTCACAGTGACCAAAATTGCCATTTTTACAGAGTTTTGCTTACTCAAAAGCTTCAATTTTGACCCGTTTCAGGCACGGAAATGACTTTAAACACACGTATTTTAGTTGAAAAAGTCATAATTCACACCCAACAGTCATTTAGAGTCAAAAGATTAAATGTTTAAATTTCATCATAATAGACCATTTTGGGAACGTTCGACATGTCCGGAGTCATCGTTTTTCATCCGAAAATTGATTTTTTTGGACTGTACCAAAAATGATTCAAAATGTCAATTGGATCATGCCTCATGTTGAATAACCACTTTTTAAACCCTCACAGTGACCAAAATGGCCATTTTTACAGAGTTTTGCTTACTCAAAAGCTTCAATTATTTTGACCCGTTTCAGTCACAGAAATGACTTTAAACACACTTATTTTAGTTGAAAAAGTCATAATTCACATCCAACAGTCATTTAGAGTCAAAAGATTAAATGTTAAAATTTCATCATTATAGACCATTTTGGGAACGTTTGACATGTCCGGAGTCATCGTTTTTCATCCGAAAATTGATTTTTTGGACTGTACCAAAAATGATTCAAAATGTCAATTGGATCGTGCCTCATGTTGAATAACCACTTTTTAAACCATCACAGTGACCAAAAGTGCCATTTTTACAGAGTTTAGCTTACTAAAAAAGCTTCAATTTTGACCCGTTTCAGGCACAGAAATGACTTTAAACACACTTATTTTAGTTGAAAAAGTCATAATTCACATCCAACAGTCATTTAGAGTCAAAAGATTAAATGTTAAAATTTCATCATTATAGACCATTTTGGGAACGTTCGACATGTCCGGAGTCATCGTTTTTCATCCGAAAATTGATTTTTTGGACAGTACCAAAAATGATTCAAAATGTCAATTGGATCGTGCCTCATGTTGAATAACCACTTTTTAAACCCTCACAGTGACCAAAATTGCCATTTTTACAGAGTTTTGCATACTCAAAAGCTACAATTTTGACCCGTTTCAGGCACAGAAATGACTTTAAACACACTTATTTTAGTTGAAAAAGTCATAATGCACATCCAACAGTCATTTAGAGTCAAAAGATTAAATGTTAAAATTTCATCATTATAGACCATTTTGGAAACGTTCGACATGTCCGGAGTCATCGTTTTTCATCCGAAAATTGATTTTTTGGACTGTACCAAAAATGATTCAAAATGTCAATTGGATCGTGCCTCATGTTGAATAACCACTTTTTAAACCCTCACAGTGACCAAAAGTGCAATTTTTACAGAGTTTTGCTTACTCAAAAGCTTCAATTTTGACCCGTTTCAGGCACAGAAATGACTTTAAACACACTTATTTTAATTGAAAAAGTCATAATTCACATCCAATAGTCATTTAGAGTCAAAAGATTAAATGTTAAAATTTCAACATTATAGACCATTTTGGAAACGTTCGAAATGTCCGGAGTCATCGTTTTTCATCCGAAAATTGATTTTTTGGACTGTACCAAAAATGATTCAAAATGTCAATTGGATGGTGCCTCATGTTGAATAACCACTTTTTAAACCCTCACAGTGACCAACATGGCCATTTTTACAGAGTTTTGCTTACTCAAAAGCTTCAATTTTGACCCGTTTCAGGCACAGAAATGACTTTAAACACACTTATTTTAGTTGAAAAAGTCATAATTCACATCCAACAGTCATTTAGAGTCAAAAGATTAAATGTTAAAATTTCATCATAATAGACCATTTCGGGAACGTTCGACATGTCCGGAGTCATCATTTCTCATCCGAAAATTGATTTTTTGGACTGTACCAAAAATGATTCAAAATGTCAATTGGATTGTGCCTCATGTTGAATAACCACTTTTTAAACCCTCACAGTGACCAAAATTGCCATTTTTACAGAGTTTTGCTTACTCAAAAGCTTCAATTTTGACACGTTTCAGGCACAGAAATGACTTTAAACACACTTATTTTAGTTAAAAAAGTCATAATTCACATCCAACAGTCATTTAGGGTCAAAAGATTAAATGTTAAAATTTCATCATTATAGACCATTTTTGGAACGTTCGACATGTCCGGAGTCATCGTTTTTCATCCGAAAATTGATTTTCTGGACTGTACCAAAAATGATTCAAAATGTCAATTGGATCGTGCCTCATGTTGAATAACCACTTTTTAAACCCTCACAGTGACCAAAATGGCCATTTTTACAGAGTTTTGCTTACTCAAAAGCTTCAATTTTGACCCATTTCAGGCACAGAAATGACTTTAAACACACTTATTTTAGTTGAAAAAGTCATAATTCATCTCCAACAGTCATTTAGAGTCAAAAGATTAAATGTTAAAATTTCATCATAATAGACCATTTTGGGAACGTTCGACATGTCCGGAGTCATCGTTTCTCATCCGAAAATTGATTTTTTGGACTGTACCAAAAATGATTCAAAATGTCAATTGGATTGTGCCTCATGTTGAATAACCACTTTTTAAACCCTCACAGTGACCAAAATTGCCATTTTTACAGAGTTTTGCTTACTCAAAAGCTTCAATTTTGACCCGTTTCAGGCACAGAAATGACTTTAAACACACTTATTTTATTTGAAAAAGTCATAATTCACATCCAACAGTCATTTAGAGTCAAAAGATTAAATGTTAAAATTTCATCATTATAGACCATTTTGGGAACGTTCGACATGTCCGGAGTCATCGTTTTTCATCCGAAAATTGATTTTTTGGACTGTACCAAAAATGATTCAAAATGTCAATTGGATCGTGCCTCATGTTGAATAACCACTTTTTAAACCCTCACAGTGACCAAAATTGCCATTTTTACAGAGTTTTGCTTACTCAAAAGCTTCAATTTTGACCCGTTTCAGGCACAGAAATGACTTTAAACACACTTATTTTAGTTGAAAAAGTCATAATTCACATCCAACAGTCATTTAGAGTCAAAAGATTAAATGTTAAAATTTCATCATTATAGACCATTTTGGGAACGTTTGACATGTCCGGAGTCATCGTTTTTCATCCGAAAATTGATTTTTTGGACTGTACCAAAAATGATTCAAAATGTCAATTGGATCGTGCCTCATGTTGAATAACCACTTTTTAAACCATCACAGTGACCAAAAGTGCCATTTTTACAGAGTTTAGCTTACTAAAAAAGCTTCAATTTTGACCCGTTTCAGGCACAGAAATGACTTTAAACACACTTATTTTAGTTGAAAAAGTCATAATTTACATCCAACAGTCATTTAGAGTCAAAAGATTAAATGTTAAAATTTCATCATTATAGACCATTTTGGGAACGTTCGACATGTCCGGAGTCATCGTTTTTCATCCGAAAATTGATTTTTTGGACAGTACCAAAAATGATTCAAAATGTCAATTGGATCGTGCCTCATGTTGAATAACCACTTTTTAAACCCTCACAGTGACCAAAATTGCCATTTTTACAGAGTTTTGCATACTCAAAAGCTACAATTTTGACCTGTTTCAGGCACAGAAATGACTTTAAACACACTTATTTTAGTTGAAAAAGTCATAATGCACATCCAACAGTCATTTAGAGTCAAAAGATTAAATGTTAAAATTTCATCATTATAGACCATTTTGGAAACGTTCGACATGTCCGGAGTCATCGTTTTTCATCCGAAAATTGATTTTTTGGACTGTACCAAAAATGATTCAAAATGTCAATTGGATGGTGCCTCATGTTGAATAACCACTTTTTAAACCCTCACAGTGACCAAAATGGCCATTTTTACAGAGTTTTGCTTACTCAAAAGCTTCAATTTTGACCCGTTTCAGGCACAGAAATGACTTTAAACACACTTATTTTAGTTGAAAAAGTCATAATTCACATCCAACAGTCATTTAGAGTCAAAAGATTAAATGTTAAAATTTCATCATAATAGACCATTTCGGGAACGTTCGACATGTCCGGAGTCATCATTTCTCATCCAAAAATTGATTTTTTGGACTGTACCAAAAATGATTCAAAATGTCAATTGGATTGTGCCTCATGTTGAATAACCACTTTTTAAACCCTCACAGTGACCAAAATTGCCATTTTTACAGAGTTTTGCTTACTCAAAAGCTTCAATTTTGACACGTTTCAGGCACAGAAATGACTTTAAACACACTTATTTTAGTTAAAAAAGTCATAATTCACATCCAACAGTCATTTAGGGTCAAAAGATTAAATGTTAAAATTTCATCATTATAGACCATTTTTGGAACGTTCGACATGTCCGGAGTCATCGTTTTTCATCCGAAAATTGATTTTCTGGACTGTACCAAAAATGATTCAAAATGTCAATTGGATCGTGCCTCATGTTGAATAACCACTTTTTAAACCCTCACAGTGACCAAAATGGCCATTTTTACAGAGTTTTGCTTACTCAAAAGCTTCAATTTTGACCCGTTTCAGGCACAGAAATGACTTTAAACACACTTATTTTATTTGAAAAAGTCATAATTCACATCCAACAGTCATTTAGAGTCAAAAGATTAAATGTTAAAATTACATCATTATAGACCATTTTGGGAACGTTCGACATGTCCGGAGTCATCGTTTTTCATCCGAAAATAGATTTTTTGGACTGTACCAAAAATGATTCAAAATGTCAATTGGATCGTGCCTCATGTTGAAAAAACACTTTTTAAACCCTTACAGTGACCAAAATTGCCATTTTTACATAGTTTTGCATACTCAAAAGCTACAATTTTGACCCGTTTCAGGCACGGAAATGACTTTAAACACACTTATTTTAGTTGAAAAAGTCATAATGCACATCCAACAGTCATTTAGAGTCAAAAGATTAAATGTTAAAATTTCATCATTATAGACCATTTTGGGAACGTTCGACATGTCCGGAGTCATCGTTTTTCATCCGAAAATTGATTTTCTGGACTGTACCAAAAATGATTCAAAATGTCAATTGGATCGTGCCTCATGTTGAATAACCACTTTTTAAACCCTCACAGTGACCAAAATGGCCATTTTTACAGAGTTTTGCTTACTCAAAAGCTTCAATTTTGACCCGTTTCAGGCACAGAAATGACTTTAAACACACTTATTTTAGTTGAAAAAGTCATAATTCACATCCAACAGTCATTTGGAGTCAAAAGATTAAATGTTAAAATTTCATCATAATAGACCATTTTGGGAACGTTCGACATGTCCGGAGTCATCGTTTTTCATCCGAAAATTGATTTTTTGGACTGTACCAAAAATGATTCAAAATGTCAATTGGATCGTGCCTCATGTTGAATAACCACTTTTTAAACCCTCACAGTGACCAAAATGGCCATTTTTACAGAGTTTTGCTTACTCAAAAGCTTCAATTTTGACCCGTTTCAGGCACGGAAATGACTTTAAACACACTTTTTTTAGTTGAAAAAGTCATAATTCACATCCAACAGTCATTTAGAGTCAAAAGATTAAATGTTAAAATTTCATCATAATAGACCATTTTGGGAACGTTCGACATGTCCAGAGTCATCGTTTTTCATCCGAAAATTGATTTTTTGGACTGTACCAAAAATGATTCAAAAAGTCAATTGGATCGTGCCTCATGTTGAATAACCACTTTTTAAACCCTCACAGTGACCAACATTGCCATTTTTACAGAGTTTTGCATGCTCAAAAGCTACAATTTTGACCCGTTTCAGGCACAGAAATGACTTTAAACACACTTATTTTAGTTGAAAAAGTCATAATGCACATCCAACAGTCATTTAGAGTCAAAAGATTAAATGTTAAAATTTCATCATTATAGACCATTTTGGGAACGTTCGACATGTCCGGAGTCATCGTTTTTCATCCGAAAATTGGTTTTTTGGACTGTACCAAAAATGATTCAAAATGTCAATTGGATCGTGCCTCATGTTGAATAACCACTTTTTAAACCCTCACAGTGACCAAAATTGCCATTTTTACAGAGTTTTGCTTACTCAAAAGCTTCAATTTTGACCCGTTTCAGGCACGGAAATGACTTTAAACACACGTATTTTAGTTGAAAAAGTCATAATTCACACCCAACAGTCATTTAGAGTCAAAAGATTAAATGTTTAAATTTCATCATAATAGACCATTTTGGGAACGTTCGACATGTCCGGAGTCATCGTTTTTCATCCGAAAATTGATTTTTTTGGACTGTACCAAAAATGATTCAAAATGTCAATTGGATCATGCCTCATGTTGAATAACCACTTTTTAAACCCTCACAGTGACCAAAATGGCCATTTTTACAGAGTTTTGCTTACTCAAAAGCTTCAATTATTTTGACCCGTTTCAGTCACAGAAATGACTTTAAACACACTTATTTTAGTTGAAAAAGTCATAATTCACATCCAACAGTCATTTAGAGTCAAAAGATTAAATGTTAAAATTTCATCATTATAGACCATTTTGGGAACGTTTGACATGTCCGGAGTCATCGTTTTTCATCCGAAAATTGATTTTTTGGACTGTACCAAAAATGATTCAAAATGTCAATTGGATCGTGCCTCATGTTGAATAACCACTTTTTAAACCATCACAGTGACCAAAAGTGCCATTTTTACAGAGTTTAGCTTACTAAAAAAGCTTCAATTTTGACCCGTTTCAGGCACAGAAATGACTTTAAACACACTTATTTTAGTTGAAAAAGTCATAATTCACATCCAACAGTCATTTAGAGTCAAAAGATTAAATGTTAAAATTTCATCATTATAGACCATTTTGGGAACGTTCGACATGTCCGGAGTCATCGTTTTTCATCCGAAAATTGATTTTTTGGACAGTACCAAAAATGATTCAAAATGTCAATTGGATCGTGCCTCATGTTGAATAACCACTTTTTAAACCCTCACAGTGACCAAAATTGCCATTTTTACAGAGTTTTGCATACTCAAAAGCTACAATTTTGACCCGTTTCAGGCACAGAAATGACTTTAAACACACTTATTTTAGTTGAAAAAGTCATAATGCACATCCAACAGTCATTTAGAGTCAAAAGATTAAATGTTAAAATTTCATCATTATAGACCATTTTGGGAACGTTCGACATGTCCGGAGTCATCGTTTTTCATCCGAAAATTGATTTTTTGGACTGTACCAAAAATGATTCAAAATGTCAATTGGATCGTGCCTCATGTTGAATAACCACTTTTTAAACCCTCACAGTGACCAAAATTGCCATTTTTACAGAGTTTTGCTTACACAAAAGCTTCAATTTTGACCCGTTTCAGGCACAGAAATGACTTTAAACACACTTATTTTATTTGAAAAAGTCATAATTCACATCCAACAGTCATTTAGAGTCAAAAGATTAAATGTTAAAATTTCATCATTATGGACCATTTTGGGAACGTTCGACATGTCCGGAGTCATCGTTTTTCATCCGAAAATTGATTTTTTGGACTGTACCAAAAATGATTCAAAATGTCAATTGGATCGTGCCTAATGTTGAATAACCACTTTTTAAACCCTCACAGTGACCAAAATTGCCATTTTTACAGAGTTTTGCTTACTCAAAAGCTTCAATTTTGACCCGTTTCAGGCACAGAAATGACTTTAAACACACTTATTTTATTTGAAAAAGTCATAATTCACATCCAACAGTCATTTAGAGTCAAAAGATTAAATGTTAAAATTTCATCATTATAGACCATTTTGGGAACGTTCGACATGTCCGGAGTCATCGTTTTTCATCCGAAAATGGATTTTTTGGACTGTACCAAAAATGATTCAAAATGTCAATTGGATCGTGCCTCATGTTGAATAACCACTTTTTAAACCCTCACAGTGACCAAAATTGCCATTTTTACAGAGTTTTGCTTACTCAAAAGCTTCAATTTTGACACGTTTCAGGCACAGAAATGACTTTAAACACACTTTTTAGTTAAAAAAGTCATAATTCACATCCAACAGTCATTTAGGGTCAAAAGATTAAATGTTAAAATTTCATCATTATATTCCATTTTGGGAACGTTCGACATGTCCGGAGTCATCGTTTTTCATCCGAAAATTGATTTTCTGGACTGTACCAAAAATGATTCAAAATGTCAATTGGATCGTGCCTCATGTTGAATAACCACTTTTTAAACCCTCACAGTGACCAAAATGGCCATTTTTACAGAGTTTTGCTTACTCAAAAGCTTTAATTTTGACCCGTTTCAGGCACAGAAATGACTTTAAACACACTTATTTTTGTTGAAAAAGTCATAATTCACATCCAACAGTCATTTAGAGTCAAAAGATTAAATGTTAAAATTTCATCATAATAGACCATTTTGGGAACGTTCGACATGTCCGGAGTCATCGTTTCTCATCCGAAAATTGATTTTTTGGACTGTACCAAAAATGATTCAAAATGTCAATTGGATTGTGCCTCATGTTGAATAACCACTTTTTAAACCCTCACAGTGACCAAAATTGCCATTTTTACAGAGTTTTGCTTACTCAAAAGCTTTAATTTTGACACGTTTCAGGCACAGAAATGACTTTAAACACACTTATTTTAGTTAAAAAAGTCATAATTCACATCCAACAGTCATTTAGGGTCAAAAGATTAAATGTTAAAATGTCATCATTATAGACCATTTTGGGAACGTTCGACATGTCCGGAGTCATCGTTTTTCATCCAAAAATTGATTTTTTGGACTGTACCAAAAATGATTCAAAATGTCAATTGGATCGTGCCTCATGTTGAATAACCACTTTTTAAACCCTCACAGTGACCAAAATTGCAATTTTACAGAGTTTTGCATACTCAAAAGCTGCAATTTTGACCCGTTTCAGGCACAGAAATGACTTTAAACACACTTATTTTAGTTGAAAAAGTCATAATGCACATCCAACAGTCATTTAGAGTCAAAAGATTAAATGTTAAAATTTCATCATTATAGACCATTTTGGGAACGTTCGACATGTCCGGAGTCATCGTTTTTCATCCGAAAATTGATTTTTTGGACTGTACCAAAAATGATTCAAAATGTCAATTGGATCGTGCCTCATGTTGAATAACCACTTTTTAAACCCTCACAGTGACCAAAATTGCCATTTTTACAGAGTTTTGCTTACTCAAAAGGTTCAATTTTGACCCGTTTCAGGCACAGAAATGACTTTAAACACACTTATTTTATTTGAAAAAGTCATAATTCACATCCAACAGTCATTTAGAGTCAAAAGATTAAATGTTAAAATTTCATCATTATAGACCATTTTGGGAACGTTCGACATGTCCAGAGTCATCGTTTTTCATCCGAAAATTGATTTTTTGGACTGTACCAAAAATGATTCAAAATGTCAATTGGATCGTGCCTCATGTTGAAGAACCACTTTTTAAACCCTCACAGTGACCAAAATTGCCATTTTTACAGAGTTTTGCTTACTCAAAAGCTTCAATTTTGACCCGTTTCAGGCACAGAAATGACTTTAAACACACTTATTTTATTTGAAAAAGTCATAATTCACATCCAACAGTCATTTAGAGTCAAAAGATTAAATGTTAAAATTTCATCATTATAGACCATTTTGGGAACGTTCGACATGTCCGGAGTCATCGTTTTTCATCCGAAAATTGATTTTTTGGACTGTACCAAAAATGATTCAAAATGTCAATTGGATCGTGCCTCATGTTGAATAACCACTTTTTAAACCCTCACAGTGACCAAAATGGCCATTTTTACAGAGTTTTGCTTACTCAAAAGCTTCAATTTTGACCCGTTTCAGGCACGGAAATGACTTTAAACACACTTATTTTAGTTGAAAAAGTCATAATTCACATCCAACAGTCATTTAGAGTCAAAAGATTAAATGTTAAAATTTCATCATTATAGACCATTTTGGGAACGTTCGACATGTCCAGAGTCATCGTTTTTCATCCGAAAATTGATTTTTTGGACTGTACCAAAAATGATTCAAAAAGTCAACTGGATCGTGCCTCATGTTGAATAACCACTTTTTAAACCCTCACAGTGACCAACATTGCCATTTTTACAGAGTTTTGCATGCTCAAAAGCTACAATTTTGACCCGTTTCAGGCACAGAAATGACTTTAAACACACTTATTTTAGTTGAAAAAGTCATAATGCACATCCAACAGTCATTTAGAGTCAAAAGATTAAATGTTAAAATTTCATCATTATAGACCATTTTGGGAACGTTCGACATGTCCGGAGTCATCATTTTTCATCCGAAAATTGATTTTTTGGACTGTACCAAAAATGATTCAAAATGTCAATTGGATCGTGCCTCATGTTGAATAACCACTTTTTAAACCCTCACAGTGACCAAAATTGCCATTTTTACAGAGTTTTGCTTACTCAAAAGCTTCAACTTTTACCCGTTTCAGGCACAGAAATGACTTTAAACACACTTATTTTATTTGAAAAAGTCATAATTCACATCCAACAGTCATTTAGGGTCAAAAGATTAAATGTTAAAATTTCATCATTATAGACCATTTTGGGAACGTTCGACATGTCCGGAGTCATCGTTTTTCATCCGAAAATTGATTTTTTGGACTGTACCAAAAATGATTCAAAATGTCAATTGGATCGTGCCTCATGTTGAATAACCACTTTTTAAACCCTCACAGTGACAAAAATTGCAATTTTTACAGAGTTTTGCATACTCAAAAGCTGCAATTTTGACCCGTTTCAGGCACAGAAATGACTTTAAACACACTTATTTTAGTTGAAAAAGTCATAATGCACATCCAACAGTCATTTAGAGTCAAAAGATTAAATGTTAAAATTTCATCATTATAGACCATTTTGGGAACGTTCGACATGTCCGGAGTCATCGTTTTTCATCCGAAAATTGATTTTTTGGACTGTACCAAAAATGATTCAAAATGTCAATTGGATCGTGCCTCATGTTGAATAACCACTTTTTAAACCCTCACAGTGATCAAAATGGCCATTTTTACAGAGTTTTGCTTACTCAAAAGCTTCAATTTTGACCCGTTTCAGGCACGGAAATGACTTTAAACACACTTATTTTAGTTGAAAAATTCATAATTCACATCCAACAGTCATTTAGAGTCAAAAGATTAAATGTTAAAATTTCATCATTATAGACCATTTTGGGAACGTTCGACATGTCCAGAGTCATCGTTTTTCATCCGAAAATTGATTTTTTGGACTGTACCAAAAATGATTCAAAAAGTCAATTGGATCGTGCCTCATGTTGAATAACCACTTTTTAAACCCTCACAGTGACCAACATTGCCATTTTTACAGAGTTTTGCATGCTCAAAAGCTACAATTTTGACCCGTTTCAGGCACAGAAATGACTTTAAACACACTTATTTTAGTTGAAAAAGTCATAATGCACATCCAACAGTCATTTAGAGTCAAAAGATTAAATGTTAAAATTTCATCATTATAGACCATTTTGGGAACGTTCGACATGTCCGGAGTCATCGTTTTTCATCCGAAAATTGATTTTTTGGACTGTACCAAAAATGATTCAAAATGTCAATTGGATCGTGCCTCATGTTGAATAACCACTTTTTAAACCCTCACAGTGACCAAAATTGCCATTTTTACAGAGTTTTGCTTACTCAAAAGCTTCAATTTTGACCCGTTTCAGGCACAGAAATGACTTTAAACACACTTATTTTAGTAGAAAAAGTCATAATTCACATCCAACAGTCATTTGGAGTCAAAAGATTAAATGTTAAAATTTCATCATAATAGACCATTTTGGGAACGTTCGACATGTCCGGAGTCATCGTTTTTCATCCGAAAATTGATTTTTTGGACTGTACCAAAAATGATTCAAAATGTCAATTGGATCGTGCCTCATGTTGAATAACCACTTTTTAAACCCTCACAGTGACCAAAATGGCCATTTTTACAGACTTTTGCTTACTCAAAAGCTTCAATTTTGACCCGTTTCAGGCACGGAAATGACTTTAAACACACTTATTTTAGTTGAAAAAGTCATAATTCACACCCAACAGTCATTTAGAGTCAAAAGATTAAATGTTTAAATTTCATCATAATAGACCATTTTGGGAACGTTCGACATGTCCGGAGTCATCGTTTTTCATCCGAAAATTGATTTTTTTGGACTGTACCAAAAATAATTCAAAATGTCAATTGGATCGTGCCTCATGTTGAATAACCACTTTTTAAACCCTCACAGTGACCAAAATGGCCATTTTTACAGAGTTTTGCTTACTCAAAAGCTTCAATTATTTTGACCCGTTTCAGTCACAGAAATGACTTTAAACACACTTATTTTAGTTGAAAAAGTCATAATTCACATCCAACAGTCATTTAGAGTCAAAAGATTAAATGTTAAAATTTCATCATTATAGACCATTTTGGGAACGTTTGACATGTCCGGAGTCATCGTTTTTCATCCGAAAATTGATTTTTTGGACTGTACCAAAAATGATTCAAAATGTCAATTGGATCGTGCCTCATGTTGAATAACCACTTTTTAAACCATCACAGTGACCAAAAGTGCCATTTTTACAGAGTTTAGCTTACTAAAAAAGCTTCAATTTTGACCCGTTTCAGGCACAGAAATGTCTTTAAACACACTTATTTTAGTTGAAAAAGTCATAATTCACATCCAACAGTCATTTAGAGTCAAAAGATTAAATGTTAAAATTTCATCATTATAGACCATTTTGGGAACGTTCGACATGTCCGGAGTCATCGTTTTTCATCCGAAAATTGATTTTTTGGACAGTACCAAAAATGATTCAAAATGTCAATTGGATCGTGCCTCATGTTGAATAACCACTTTTTAAACCCTCACAGTGACCGAAATTGCCATTTTTACAGAGTTTTGCATACTCAAAAGCTACAATTTTGACCCGTTTCAGGCACAGAAATGACTTTAAACACACTTATTTTAATTGAAAAAGTCATAATTCACATCCAATAGTCATTTAGAGTCAAAAGATTACATGTTAAAATTTCATCATTATAGACCATTTTGGGAACGTTCGACATGTCCGGAGTCATCGTTTTTCATCCGAAAATTGATTTTCTGGACTGTACCAAAAATGATTCAAAATGTCAATTGGATCGTGCCTCATGTTGAATAACCACTTTTTAAACCCTCACAGTGACCAAAATGGCCATTTTTACAGAGTTTTGCTTACTCAAAAGCTTCAATTTTGACCCGTTTCAGTCACAGAAATGACTGTAAACACACTTATTTTAGTTGAAAAAGTCATAATTCACATCCAACAGTCATTTAGAGTCAAAAGATTAAATGTTAAAATTTCATCATTATAGACCATTTTGGGAACGTTCGACATGTCCGGAGTCATCGTTTTTCATCCGAAAATTGATTTTTTGGACTGTACCAAAAATGATTCAAAATGTCAATTGGATCGTGCCTCATGTTGAATAACCACTTTTTAAACCCTCACAGTGACCAAAATTGCCATTTTTACAGAGTTTTGCTTACTCAAAAGCTTCAATTTTGACCCGTTTCAGGCACAGAAATGACTTTAAACACACTTATTTTATTTGAAAAAGTCATAATTCACATCCAACAGTCATTTAGAGTCAAAAGATTAAATGTTAAAATTTCATCATTATAGACCATTTTGGGAACGTTCGACATGTCCGGAGTCATCGTTTTTCATCCGAAAATTGATTTTTTGGACTGTACCAAAAATGATTCAAAATGTCAATTGGATCGTGCCTCATGTTGAATAACCACTTTTTAAACCCTCACAGTGACCAAAATTGCCATTTTTACAGAGTTTTGCTTACTCAAAAGCTTTAATTTTGACCCGTTTCAGGCACAGAAATGACTTTAAACACACTTATTTTATTTGAAAAAGTCATAATTCACATCCAACAGTCATTTAGAGTCAAAAGATTAAATGTTAAAATTTCATCATTATAGACCATTTTGGGAACGTTCGACATGTCCGGAGTCATCGTTTTTCATCCGAAAATTGATTTTTTGGACTGTACCAAAAATGATTCAAAATGTCAATTGGATCGTGCCTCATGTTGAATAACCACTTTTTAAACCCTCACAGTGACCAAAATTGCCATTTTTACAGAGTTTTGCTTACTCAAAAGCTTCAATTTTGACACGTTTCAGGCACAGAAATGACTTTAAACACACTTTTTAGTTAAAAAAGTCATAATTCACATCCAACAGTCATTTAGGGTCAAAAGATTAAATGTTAAAATTTCATCATTATATTCCATTTTGGGAACGTTCGACATGTCCGGAGTCATCGTTTTTCATCCGAAAATTGATTTTCTGGACTGTACCAAAAATGATTCAAAATGTCAATTGGATCGTGCCTCATGTTGAATAACCACTTTTTAAACCCTCACAGTGACCAAAATGGCCATTTTTACAGAGTTTTGCTTACTCAAAAGCTTTAATTTTGACCCGTTTCAGGCACAGAAATGACTTTAAACACACTTATTTTTGTTGAAAAAGTCATAATTCACATCCAAAAGTCATTTAGAGTCAAAAGATTAAATGTTAAAATTTCATCATAATAGACCATTTTGGGAACGTTCGACATGTCCGGAGTCATCGTTTCTCATCCGAAAATTGATTTTTTGGACTGTACCAAAAATGATTCAAAATGTCAATTGGATTGTGCCTCATGTTGAATAACCACTTTTTAAACCCTCACAGTGACCAAAATTGCCATTTTTACAGAGTTTTGCTTACTCAAAAGCTTTAATTTTGACACGTTTCAGGCACAGAAATGACTTTAAACACACTTATTTTAGTTAAAAAAGTCATAATTCACATCCAACAGTCATTTAGGGTCAAAAGATTAAATGTTAAAATGTCATCATTATAGACCATTTTGGGAACGTTCGACATGTCCGGAGTCATCGTTTTTCATCCGAAAATTGATTTTTTGGACTGTACCAAAAATGATTCAAAATGTCAATTGGATCGTGCCTCATGTTGAATAACCACTTTTTAAACCCTCACAGTGACCAAAATTGCCATTTTTACAGAGTTTTGCTTACTCAAAAGCTTCAATTTTGACCCGTTTCAGGCACAGAAATGACTTTAAACACACTTATTTTATTTGAAAAAGTCATAATTCACATCCAACAGTCATTTAGAGTCAAAAGATTAAATGTTAAAATTTCATCATTATAGACCATTTTGGGAACGTTCGACATGTCCGGAGTCATCGTTTTTCATCCGAAAATTGATTTTTTGGACTGTACCAAAAATGATTCAAAATGTCAATTGGATCGTGCCTCATGTTGAAAAACCACTTTTTAAACCCTTACAGTGACCAAAATTGCCATTTTTACAGAGTTTTGCATACTCAAAAGCTACAATTTTGACCCGTTTCAGGCACGGAAATGACTTTAAACACACTTATTTTAGTTGAAAAAGTCATAATGCACATCCAACAGTCATTTAGAGTCAAAAGATTAAATGTTAAAATTTCATCATTATAGACCATTTTGGGAACGTTCGACATGTCCGGAGTCATCGTTTTTCATCCGAAAATTGATTTTCTGGACTGTACCAAAAATGATTCAAAATGTCAATTGGATCGTGCCTCATGTTGAATAACCACTTTTTAAACCCTCACAGTGACCAAAATTGCCATTTTTACAGAGTTTTGCATACTCAAAAGCTACAATTTTGACCCGTTTCAGGCACAGAAATGACTTTAAACACACTTATTTTAGTTGAAAAAGTCATAATGCACATCCAACAGTCATTTAGAGTCAAAAGATTAAATGTTAAAATTTCATCACTATAGACCATTTTGGAAACGTTCGACATGTCCGGAGTCATCGTTTTTCATCCGAAAATTGATTTTTTGGACTGTACCAAAAATGATTCAAAATGTCAATTGGATCGTGCCTCATGTTGAATAACCACTTTTTAAACCCTCACAGTGACCAAAAGTGCAATTTTTACAGAGTTTTGCTTACTCAAAAGCTTCAATTTTGACCCGTTTCAGGCACAGAAATGACTTTAAACACACTTATTTTAATTGAAAAAGTCATAATTCACATCCAATAGTCATTTAGAGTCAAAAGATTACATGTTAAAATTTCATCATTATAGACCATTTTGGGAACGTTCGACATGTCCGGAGTCATCGTTTTTCATCCGAAAATTGATTTTCTGGACTGTACCAAAAATGATTCAAAATGTCAATTGGATCGTGCCTCATGTTGAATAACCACTTTTTAAACCCTCACAGTGACCAAAATGGCCATTTTTACAGAGTTTTGCTTACTCAAAAGCTTCAATTTTGACCCGTTTCAGTCACAGAAATGACTGTAAACACACTTATTTTAGTTGAAAAAGTCATAATTCACATCCAACAGTCATTTAGAGTCAAAAGATTAAATGTTAAAATTTCATCATTATAGACCATTTTGGGAACGTTCGACATGTCCGGAGTCATCGTTTTTCATCCGAAAATTGATTTTTTGGACTGTACCAAAAATGATTCAAAATGTCAATTGGATCGTGCCTCATGTTGAATAACCACTTTTTAAACCCTCACAGTGACCAAAATTGCCATTTTTACAGAGTTTTGCTTACTCAAAAGCTTCAATTTTGACCCGTTTCAGGCACAGAAATGACTTTAAACACACTTATTTTATTTGAAAAAGTCATAATTCACATCCAACAGTCATTTAGAGTCAAAAGATTAAATGTTAAAATTTCATCATTATAGACCATTTTGGGAACGTTCGACATGTCCGGAGTCATTGTTTTTCATCCGAAAATTGATTTTTTGGACTGTACCAAAAATGATTCAAAATGTCAATTGGATCGTGCCTCATGTTGAATAACCACTTTTTAAACCCTCACAGTGACCAAAATTGCCATTTTTACAGAGTTTTGCTTACTCAAAAGCTTCAATTTTGACACGTTTCAGGCACAGAAATGACTTTAAACACACTTTTTAGTTAAAAAAGTCATAATTCACATCCAACAGTCATTTAGGGTCAAAAGATTAAATGTTAAAATTTCATCATTATATTCCATTTTGGGAACGTTCGACATGTCCGGAGTCATCGTTTTTCATCCGAAAATTGATTTTCTGGACTGTACCAAAAATGATTCAAAATGTCAATTGGATCGTGCCTCATGTTGAATAACCACTTTTTAAACCCTCACAGTGACCAAAATGGCCATTTTTACAGAGTTTTGCTTACTCAAAAGCTTTAATTTTGACCCGTTTCAGGCACAGAAATGACTTTAAACACACTTATTTTTGTTGAAAAAGTCATAATTCACATCCAACAGTCATTTAGAGTCAAAAGATTAAATTTTAAAATTTCATCATAATAGACCATTTTGGGAACGTTCGACATGTCCGGAGTCATCGTTTCTCATCCGAAAATTGATTTTTTGGACTGTACCAAAAATGATTCATAATGTCAATTGGATTGTGCCTCATGTTGAATAACCACTTTTTAAACCCTCACAGTGACCAAAATTGCCATTTTTACAGAGTTTTGCTTACTCAAAAGCTTTAATTTTGACACGTTTCAGGCACAGAAATGACTTTAAACACACTTATTTTAGTTTAAAAAGTCATAATTCACATCCAACAGTCATTTAGGGTCAAAAGATTAAATGTTAAAATGTCATCATTATAGACCATTTTGGGAACGTTCGACATGTCCGGAGTCATCGTTTTTCATCCGAAAATTGATTTTTTGGACTGTACCAAAAATGATTCAAAATGTCAATTGGATCGTGCCTCATGTTGAATAACCACTTTTTAAACCCTCACAGTGACCAAAATTGCAATTTTTACAGAGTTTTGCATACTCAAAAGCTGCAATTTTGACCCGTTTCAGGCACAGAAATGACTTTAAACACACTTATTTTAGTTGAAAAAGTCATAATGCACATCCAACAGTCATTTAGAGTCAAAAGATTAAATGTTAAAATTTCATCATTATAGACCATTTTGGGAACGTTTGACATGTCCGGAGTCATCGTTTTTCATCCGAAAATTGATTTTTTGGACTGTACCAAAAATGATTCAAAATGTCAATTGGATCGTGCCTCATGTTGAATAACCACTTTTTAAACCCTCACAGTGACCAAAATTGTCATTTTTACAGAGTTTTGCTTACTCAAAAGCTTCAATTTTGACCCGTTTCAGGCACAGAAATGACTTTAAACACACTTATTTTATTTGAAAAAGTCATAATTCACATCCAACAGTCATTTAGAGTCAAAAGATTAAATGTTAAAATTTCATCATTATAGACCATTTTGGGAACGTTCGACATGTCCGGAGTCATCGTTTTTCATCCGAAAATTGATTTTTTGGACTGTACCAAAAATGATTCAAAATGTCAATTGGATCGTGCCTCATGTTGAAAAAACACTTTTTAAACCCTTACAGTGACCAAAATTGCCATTTTTACAGAGTTTTGCATACTCAAAAGCTACAATTTTGACCCGTTTCAGGCACGGAAATGACTTTAAACACACTTATTTTAGTTGAAAAAGTCATAATGCACATCCAACAGTCATTTAGAGTCAAAAGATTAAATGTTAAAATTTCATCATTATAGACCATTTTGGGAACGTTCGACATGTCCGGAGTCATCGTTTTTCATCCGAAAATTGATTTTCTGTACTGTACCAAAAATGATTCAAAATGTCAATTGGATCGTGCCTCATGTTGAATAACCACTTTTTAAACCCTCACAGTGACCAAAATGGCCATTTTTACAGAGTTTTGCTTACTCAAAAGCTTCAATTTTGACCCGTTTCAGGCACAGAAATGACTTTAAACACACTTATTTTATTTGAAAAAGTCATAATTCACATCCAACAGTCATTTAGAGTCAAAAGATTAAATGTTAAAATTTCATCATTATAGACCATTTTGGGAACGTTCGACATGTCCGGAGTCATCGTTTTTCATCCGAAAATAGATTTTTTGGACTGTACCAAAAATGATTCAAAATGTCAATTGGATCGTGCCTCATGTTGAAAAAACACTTTTTAAACCCTTACAGTGACCAAAATTGCCATTTTTACATAGTTTTGCATACTCAAAAGCTACAATTTTGACCCGTTTCAGGCACGGAAATGACTTTAAACACACTTATTTTAGTTGAAAAAGTCATAATGCACATCCAACAGTCATTTAGAGTCAAAAGATTAAATGTTAAAATTTCATCATTATAGACCATTTTGGGAACGTTCGACATGTCCGGAGTCATCGTTTTTCATCCGAAAATTGATTTTCTGGACTGTACCAAAAATGATTCAAAATGTCAATTGGATCGTGCCTCATGTTGAATAACCACTTTTTAAACCCTCACAGTGACCAAAATGGCCATTTTTACAGAGTTTTGCTTACTCAAAAGCTTCAATTTTGACCCGTTTCAGGCACAGAAATGACTTTAAACACACTTATTTTAGTTGAAAAAGTCATAATTCACATCCAACAGTCATTTGGAGTCAAAAGATTAAATGTTAAAATTTCATCATAATAGACCATTTTGGGAACGTTCGACATGTCCGGAGTCATCGTTTTTCATCCGAAAATTGATTTTTTGGACTGTACCAAAAATGATTCAAAATGTCAATTGGATCGTGCCTCATGTTGAATAACCACTTTTTAAACCCTCACAGTGACCAAAATGGCCATTTTTACAGAGTTTTGCTTACTCAAAAGCTTCAATTTTGACCCGTTTCAGGCACGGAAATGACTTTAAACACACTTTTTTTAGTTGAAAAAGTCATAATTCACATCCAACAGTCATTTAGAGTCAAAAGATTAAATGTTAAAATTTCATCATAATAGACCATTTTGGGAACGTTCGACATGTCCAGAGTCATCGTTTTTCATCCGAAAATTGATTTTTTGGACTGTACCAAAAATGATTCAAAAAGTCAATTGGATCGTGCCTCATGTTGAATAACCACTTTTTAAACCCTCACAGTGACCAACATTGCCATTTTTACAGAGTTTTGCATGCTCAAAAGCTACAATTTTGACCCGTTTCAGGCACAGAAATGACTTTAAACACACTTATTTTAGTTGAAAAAGTCATAATGCACATCCAACAGTCATTTAGAGTCAAAAGATTAAATGTTAAAATTTCATCATTATAGACCATTTTGGGAACGTTCGACATGTCCGGAGTCATCGTTTTTCATCCGAAAATTGGTTTTTTGGACTGTACCAAAAATGATTCAAAATGTCAATTGGATCGTGCCTCATGTTGAATAACCACTTTTTAAACCCTCACAGTGACCAAAATTGCCATTTTTACAGAGTTTTGCTTACTCAAAAGCTTCAATTTTGACCCGTTTCAGGCACGGAAATGACTTTAAACACACGTATTTTAGTTGAAAAAGTCATAATTCACACCCAACAGTCATTTAGAGTCAAAAGATTAAATGTTTAAATTTCATCATAATAGACCATTTTGGGAACGTTCGACATGTCCGGAGTCATCGTTTTTCATCCGAAAATTGATTTTTTTGGACTGTACCAAAAATGATTCAAAATGTCAATTGGATCATGCCTCATGTTGAATAACCACTTTTTAAACCCTCACAGTGACCAAAATGGCCATTTTTACAGAGTTTTGCTTACTCAAAAGCTTCAATTATTTTGACCCGTTTCAGTCACAGAAATGACTTTAAACACACTTATTTTAGTTGAAAAAGTCATAATTCACATCCAACAGTCATTTAGAGTCAAAAGATTAAATGTTAAAATTTCATCATTATAGACCATTTTGGGAACGTTTGACATGTCCGGAGTCATCGTTTTTCATCCGAAAATTGATTTTTTGGACTGTACCAAAAATGATTCAAAATGTCAATTGGATCGTGCCTCATGTTGAATAACCACTTTTTAAACCATCACAGTGACCAAAAGTGCCATTTTTACAGAGTTTAGCTTACTAAAAAAGCTTCAATTTTGACCCGTTTCAGGCACAGAAATGACTTTAAACACACTTATTTTAGTTGAAAAAGTCATAATTCACATCCAACAGTCATTTAGAGTCAAAAGATTAAATGTTAAAATTTCATCATTATAGACCATTTTGGGAACGTTCGACATGTCCGGAGTCATCGTTTTTCATCCGAAAATTGATTTTTTGGACAGTACCAAAAATGATTCAAAATGTCAATTGGATCGTGCCTCATGTTGAATAACCACTTTTTAAACCCTCACAGTGACCAAAATTGCCATTTTTACAGAGTTTTGCATACTCAAAAGCTACAATTTTGACCCGTTTCAGGCACAGAAATGACTTTAAACACACTTATTTTAGTTGAAAAAGTCATAATGCACATCCAACAGTCATTTAGAGTCAAAAGATTAAATGTTAAAATTTCATCATTATAGACCATTTTGGAAACGTTCGACATGTCCGGAGTCATCGTTTTTCATCCGAAAATTGATTTTTTGGACTGTACCAAAAATGATTCAAAATGTCAATTGGATCGTGCCTCATGTTGAATAACCACTTTTTAAACCCTCACAGTGACCAAAAGTGCAATTTTTACAGAGTTTTGCTTACTCAAAAGCTTCAATTTTGACCCGTTTCAGGCACAGAAATGACTTTAAACACACTTATTTTAATTGAAAAAGTCATAATTCACATCCAATAGTCATTTAGAGTCAAAAGATTAAATGTTAAAATTTCAACATTATAGACCATTTTGGAAACGTTCGAAATGTCCGGAGTCATCGTTTTTCATCCGAAAATTGATTTTTTGGACTGTACCAAAAATGATTCAAAATGTCAATTGGATGGTGCCTCATGTTGAATAACCACTTTTTAAACCCTCACAGTGACCAACATGGCCATTTTTACAGAGTTTTGCTTACTCAAAAGCTTCAATTTTGACCCGTTTCAGGCACAGAAATGACTTTAAACACACTTATTTTAGTTGAAAAAGTCATAATTCACATCCAACAGTCATTTAGAGTCAAAAGATTAAATGTTAAAATTTCATCATAATAGACCATTTCGGGAACGTTCGACATGTCCGGAGTCATCATTTCTCATCCGAAAATTGATTTTTTGGACTGTACCAAAAATGATTCAAAATGTCAATTGGATTGTGCCTCATGTTGAATAACCACTTTTTAAACCCTCACAGTGACCAAAATTGCCATTTTTACAGAGTTTTGCTTACTCAAAAGCTTCAATTTTGACACGTTTCAGGCACAGAAATGACTTTAAACACACTTATTTTAGTTAAAAAAGTCATAATTCACATCCAACAGTCATTTAGGGTCAAAAGATTAAATGTTAAAATTTCATCATTATAGACCATTTTTGGAACGTTCGACATGTCCGGAGTCATCGTTTTTCATCCGAAAATTGATTTTCTGGACTGTACCAAAAATGATTCAAAATGTCAATTGGATCGTGCCTCATGTTGAATAACCACTTTTTAAACCCTCACAGTGACCAAAATGGCCATTTTTACAGAGTTTTGCTTACTCAAAAGCTTCAATTTTGACCCATTTCAGGCACAGAAATGACTTTAAACACACTTATTTTAGTTGAAAAAGTCATAATTCATCTCCAACAGTCATTTAGAGTCAAAAGATTAAATGTTAAAATTTCATCATAATAGACCATTTTGGGAACGTTCGACATGTCCGGAGTCATCGTTTCTCATCCGAAAATTGATTTTTTGGACTGTACCAAAAATGATTCAAAATGTCAATTGGATTGTGCCTCATGTTGAATAACCACTTTTTAAACCCTCACAGTGACCAAAATTGCCATTTTTACAGAGTTTTGCTTACTCAAAAGCTTCAATTTTGACCCGTTTCAGGCACAGAAATGACTTTAAACACACTTATTTTATTTGAAAAAGTCATAATTCACATCCAACAGTCATTTAGAGTCAAAAGATTAAATGTTAAAATTTCATCATTATAGACCATTTTGGGAACGTTCGACATGTCCGGAGTCATCGTTTTTCATCCGAAAATTGATTTTTTGGACTGTACCAAAAATGATTCAAAATGTCAATTGGATCGTGCCTCATGTTGAATAACCACTTTTTAAACCCTCACAGTGACCAAAATTGCCATTTTTACAGAGTTTTGCTTACTCAAAAGCTTCAATTTTGACCCGTTTCAGGCACAGAAATGACTTTAAACACACTTATTTTAGTTGAAAAAGTCATAATTCACATCCAACAGTCATTTAGAGTCAAAAGATTAAATGTTAAAATTTCATCATTATAGACCATTTTGGGAACGTTTGACATGTCCGGAGTCATCGTTTTTCATCCGAAAATTGATTTTTTGGACTGTACCAAAAATGATTCAAAATGTCAATTGGATCGTGCCTCATGTTGAATAACCACTTTTTAAACCATCACAGTGACCAAAAGTGCCATTTTTACAGAGTTTAGCTTACTAAAAAAGCTTCAATTTTGACCCGTTTCAGGCACAGAAATGACTTTAAACACACTTATTTTAGTTGAAAAAGTCATAATTTACATCCAACAGTCATTTAGAGTCAAAAGATTAAATGTTAAAATTTCATCATTATAGACCATTTTGGGAACGTTCGACATGTCCGGAGTCATCGTTTTTCATCCGAAAATTGATTTTTTGGACAGTACCAAAAATGATTCAAAATGTCAATTGGATCGTGCCTCATGTTGAATAACCACTTTTTAAACCCTCACAGTGACCAAAATTGCCATTTTTACAGAGTTTTGCATACTCAAAAGCTACAATTTTGACCTGTTTCAGGCACAGAAATGACTTTAAACACACTTATTTTAGTTGAAAAAGTCATAATGCACATCCAACAGTCATTTAGAGTCAAAAGATTAAATGTTAAAATTTCATCATTATAGACCATTTTGGAAACGTTCGACATGTCCGGAGTCATCGTTTTTCATCCGAAAATTGATTTTTTGGACTGTACCAAAAATGATTCAAAATGTCAATTGGATGGTGCCTCATGTTGAATAACCACTTTTTAAACCCTCACAGTGACCAAAATGGCCATTTTTACAGAGTTTTGCTTACTCAAAAGCTTCAATTTTGACCCGTTTCAGGCACAGAAATGACTTTAAACACACTTATTTTAGTTGAAAAAGTCATAATTCACATCCAACAGTCATTTAGAGTCAAAAGATTAAATGTTAAAATTTCATCATAATAGACCATTTCGGGAACGTTCGACATGTCCGGAGTCATCATTTCTCATCCAAAAATTGATTTTTTGGACTGTACCAAAAATGATTCAAAATGTCAATTGGATTGTGCCTCATGTTGAATAACCACTTTTTAAACCCTCACAGTGACCAAAATTGCCATTTTTACAGAGTTTTGCTTACTCAAAAGCTTCAATTTTGACACGTTTCAGGCACAGAAATGACTTTAAACACACTTATTTTAGTTAAAAAAGTCATAATTCACATCCAACAGTCATTTAGGGTCAAAAGATTAAATGTTAAAATTTCATCATTATAGACCATTTTTGGAACGTTCGACATGTCCGGAGTCATCGTTTTTCATCCGAAAATTGATTTTCTGGACTGTACCAAAAATGATTCAAAATGTCAATTGGATCGTGCCTCATGTTGAATAACCACTTTTTAAACCCTCACAGTGACCAAAATGGCCATTTTTACAGAGTTTTGCTTACTCAAAAGCTTCAATTTTGACCCGTTTCAGGCACAGAAATGACTTTAAACACACTTATTTTATTTGAAAAAGTCATAATTCACATCCAACAGTCATTTAGAGTCAAAAGATTAAATGTTAAAATTACATCATTATAGACCATTTTGGGAACGTTCGACATGTCCGGAGTCATCGTTTTTCATCCGAAAATAGATTTTTTGGACTGTACCAAAAATGATTCAAAATGTCAATTGGATCGTGCCTCATGTTGAAAAAACACTTTTTAAACCCTTACAGTGACCAAAATTGCCATTTTTACATAGTTTTGCATACTCAAAAGCTACAATTTTGACCCGTTTCAGGCACGGAAATGACTTTAAACACACTTATTTTAGTTGAAAAAGTCATAATGCACATCCAACAGTCATTTAGAGTCAAAAGATTAAATGTTAAAATTTCATCATTATAGACCATTTTGGGAACGTTCGACATGTCCGGAGTCATCGTTTTTCATCCGAAAATTGATTTTCTGGACTGTACCAAAAATGATTCAAAATGTCAATTGGATCGTGCCTCATGTTGAATAACCACTTTTTAAACCCTCACAGTGACCAAAATGGCCATTTTTACAGAGTTTTGCTTACTCAAAAGCTTCAATTTTGACCCGTTTCAGGCACAGAAATGACTTTAAACACACTTATTTTAGTTGAAAAAGTCATAATTCACATCCAACAGTCATTTGGAGTCAAAAGATTAAATGTTAAAATTTCATCATAATAGACCATTTTGGGAACGTTCGACATGTCCGGAGTCATCGTTTTTCATCCGAAAATTGATTTTTTGGACTGTACCAAAAATGATTCAAAATGTCAATTGGATCGTGCCTCATGTTGAATAACCACTTTTTAAACCCTCACAGTGACCAAAATGGCCATTTTTACAGAGTTTTGCTTACTCAAAAGCTTCAATTTTGACCCGTTTCAGGCACGGAAATGACTTTAAACACACTTTTTTTAGTTGAAAAAGTCATAATTCACATCCAACAGTCATTTAGAGTCAAAAGATTAAATGTTAAAATTTCATCATAATAGACCATTTTGGGAACGTTCGACATGTCCAGAGTCATCGTTTTTCATCCGAAAATTGATTTTTTGGACTGTACCAAAAATGATTCAAAAAGTCAATTGGATCGTGCCTCATGTTGAATAACCACTTTTTAAACCCTCACAGTGACCAACATTGCCATTTTTACAGAGTTTTGCATGCTCAAAAGCTACAATTTTGACCCGTTTCAGGCACAGAAATGACTTTAAACACACTTATTTTAGTTGAAAAAGTCATAATGCACATCCAACAGTCATTTAGAGTCAAAAGATTAAATGTTAAAATTTCATCATTATAGACCATTTTGGGAACGTTCGACATGTCCGGAGTCATCGTTTTTCATCCGAAAATTGGTTTTTTGGACTGTACCAAAAATGATTCAAAATGTCAATTGGATCGTGCCTCATGTTGAATAACCACTTTTTAAACCCTCACAGTGACCAAAATTGCCATTTTTACAGAGTTTTGCTTACTCAAAAGCTTCAATTTTGACCCGTTTCAGGCACGGAAATGACTTTAAACACACGTATTTTAGTTGAAAAAGTCATAATTCACACCCAACAGTCATTTAGAGTCAAAAGATTAAATGTTTAAATTTCATCATAATAGACCATTTTGGGAACGTTCGACATGTCCGGAGTCATCGTTTTTCATCCGAAAATTGATTTTTTTGGACTGTACCAAAAATGATTCAAAATGTCAATTGGATCATGCCTCATGTTGAATAACCACTTTTTAAACCCTCACAGTGACCAAAATGGCCATTTTTACAGAGTTTTGCTTACTCAAAAGCTTCAATTATTTTGACCCGTTTCAGTCACAGAAATGACTTTAAACACACTTATTTTAGTTGAAAAAGTCATAATTCACATCCAACAGTCATTTAGAGTCAAAAGATTAAATGTTAAAATTTCATCATTATAGACCATTTTGGGAACGTTTGACATGTCCGGAGTCATCGTTTTTCATCCGAAAATTGATTTTTTGGACTGTACCAAAAATGATTCAAAATGTCAATTGGATCGTGCCTCATGTTGAATAACCACTTTTTAAACCATCACAGTGACCAAAAGTGCCATTTTTACAGAGTTTAGCTTACTAAAAAAGCTTCAATTTTGACCCGTTTCAGGCACAGAAATGACTTTAAACACACTTATTTTAGTTGAAAAAGTCATAATTCACATCCAACAGTCATTTAGAGTCAAAAGATTAAATGTTAAAATTTCATCATTATAGACCATTTTGGGAACGTTCGACATGTCCGGAGTCATCGTTTTTCATCCGAAAATTGATTTTTTGGACAGTACCAAAAATGATTCAAAATGTCAATTGGATCGTGCCTCATGTTGAATAACCACTTTTTAAACCCTCACAGTGACCAAAATTGCCATTTTTACAGAGTTTTGCATACTCAAAAGCTACAATTTTGACCCGTTTCAGGCACAGAAATGACTTTAAACACACTTATTTTAGTTGAAAAAGTCATAATGCACATCCAACAGTCATTTAGAGTCAAAAGATTAAATGTTAAAATTTCATCATTATAGACCATTTTGGAAACGTTCGACATGTCCGGAGTCATCGTTTTTCATCCGAAAATTGATTTTTTGGACTGTACCAAAAATGATTCAAAATGTCAATTGGATCGTGCCTCATGTTGAATAACCACTTTTTAAACCCTCACAGTGACCAAAAGTGCAATTTTTACAGAGTTTTGCTTACTCAAAAGCTTCAATTTTGACCCGTTTCAGGCACAGAAATGACTTTAAACACACTTATTTTAATTGAAAAAGTCATAATTCACATCCAATAGTCATTTAGAGTCAAAAGATTAAATGTTAAAATTTCAACATTATAGACCATTTTGGAAACGTTCGAAATGTCCGGAGTCATCGTTTTTCATCCGAAAATTGATTTTTTGGACTGTACCAAAAATGATTCAAAATGTCAATTGGATGGTGCCTCATGTTGAATAACCACTTTTTAAACCCTCACAGTGACCAACATGGCCATTTTTACAGAGTTTTGCTTACTCAAAAGCTTCAATTTTGACCCGTTTCAGGCACAGAAATGACTTTAAACACACTTATTTTAGTTGAAAAAGTCATAATTCACATCCAACAGTCATTTAGAGTCAAAAGATTAAATGTTAAAATTTCATCATAATAGACCATTTCGGGAACGTTCGACATGTCCGGAGTCATCATTTCTCATCCGAAAATTGATTTTTTGGACTGTACCAAAAATGATTCAAAATGTCAATTGGATTGTGCCTCATGTTGAATAACCACTTTTTAAACCCTCACAGTGACCAAAATTGCCATTTTTACAGAGTTTTGCTTACTCAAAAGCTTCAATTTTGACACGTTTCAGGCACAGAAATGACTTTAAACACACTTATTTTAGTTAAAAAAGTCATAATTCACATCCAACAGTCATTTAGGGTCAAAAGATTAAATGTTAAAATTTCATCATTATAGACCATTTTTGGAACGTTCGACATGTCCGGAGTCATCGTTTTTCATCCGAAAATTGATTTTCTGGACTGTACCAAAAATGATTCAAAATGTCAATTGGATCGTGCCTCATGTTGAATAACCACTTTTTAAACCCTCACAGTGACCAAAATGGCCATTTTTACAGAGTTTTGCTTACTCAAAAGCTTCAATTTTGACCCATTTCAGGCACAGAAATGACTTTAAACACACTTATTTTAGTTGAAAAAGTCATAATTCATCTCCAACAGTCATTTAGAGTCAAAAGATTAAATGTTAAAATTTCATCATAATAGACCATTTTGGGAACGTTCGACATGTCCGGAGTCATCGTTTCTCATCCGAAAATTGATTTTTTGGACTGTACCAAAAATGATTCAAAATGTCAATTGGATTGTGCCTCATGTTGAATAACCACTTTTTAAACCCTCACAGTGACCAAAATTGCCATTTTTACAGAGTTTTGCTTACTCAAAAGCTTCAATTTTGACCCGTTTCAGGCACAGAAATGACTTTAAACACACTTATTTTATTTGAAAAAGTCATAATTCACATCCAACAGTCATTTAGAGTCAAAAGATTAAATGTTAAAATTTCATCATTATAGACCATTTTGGGAACGTTCGACATGTCCGGAGTCATCGTTTTTCATCCGAAAATTGATTTTTTGGACTGTACCAAAAATGATTCAAAATGTCAATTGGATCGTGCCTCATGTTGAATAACCACTTTTTAAACCCTCACAGTGACCAAAATTGCCATTTTTACAGAGTTTTGCTTACTCAAAAGCTTCAATTTTGACCCGTTTCAGGCACAGAAATGACTTTAAACACACTTATTTTAGTTGAAAAAGTCATAATTCACATCCAACAGTCATTTAGAGTCAAAAGATTAAATGTTAAAATTTCATCATTATAGACCATTTTGGGAACGTTTGACATGTCCGGAGTCATCGTTTTTCATCCGAAAATTGATTTTTTGGACTGTACCAAAAATGATTCAAAATGTCAATTGGATCGTGCCTCATGTTGAATAACCACTTTTTAAACCATCACAGTGACCAAAAGTGCCATTTTTACAGAGTTTAGCTTACTAAAAAAGCTTCAATTTTGACCCGTTTCAGGCACAGAAATGACTTTAAACACACTTATTTTAGTTGAAAAAGTCATAATTTACATCCAACAGTCATTTAGAGTCAAAAGATTAAATGTTAAAATTTCATCATTATAGACCATTTTGGGAACGTTCGACATGTCCGGAGTCATCGTTTTTCATCCGAAAATTGATTTTTTGGACAGTACCAAAAATGATTCAAAATGTCAATTGGATCGTGCCTCATGTTGAATAACCACTTTTTAAACCCTCACAGTGACCAAAATTGCCATTTTTACAGAGTTTTGCATACTCAAAAGCTACAATTTTGACCTGTTTCAGGCACAGAAATGACTTTAAACACACTTATTTTAGTTGAAAAAGTCATAATGCACATCCAACAGTCATTTAGAGTCAAAAGATTAAATGTTAAAATTTCATCATTATAGACCATTTTGGAAACGTTCGACATGTCCGGAGTCATCGTTTTTCATCCGAAAATTGATTTTTTGGACTGTACCAAAAATGATTCAAAATGTCAATTGGATGGTGCCTCATGTTGAATAACCACTTTTTAAACCCTCACAGTGACCAAAATGGCCATTTTTACAGAGTTTTGCTTACTCAAAAGCTTCAATTTTGACCCGTTTCAGGCACAGAAATGACTTTAAACACACTTATTTTAGTTGAAAAAGTCATAATTCACATCCAACAGTCATTTAGAGTCAAAAGATTAAATGTTAAAATTTCATCATAATAGACCATTTCGGGAACGTTCGACATGTCCGGAGTCATCGTTTCTCATCCGAAAATTGATTTTTTGGACTGTACCAAAAATGATTCAAAATGTCAATTGGATTGTGCCTCATGTTGAATAACCACTTTTTAAACCCTCACAGTGACCAAAATTGCCATTTTTACAGAGTTTTGCTTACTCAAAAGCTTCAATTTTGACCCGTTTCAGGCACAGAAATGACTTTAAACACACTTATTTTATTTGAAAAAGTCATAATTCACATCCAACAGTCATTTAGAGTCAAAAGATTAAATGTTAAAATTTCATCATTATAGACCATTTTGGGAACGTTCGACATGTCCGGAGTCATCGTTTTTCATCCGAAAATTGATTTTTTGGACTGTACCAAAAATGATTCAAAATGTCAATTGGATCGTGCCTCATGTTGAATAACCACTTTTTAAACCCTCACAGTGACCAAAATTGCCATTTTTACAGAGTTTTGCTTACTCAAAAGCTTCAATTTTGACCCGTTTCAGGCACAGAAATGACTTTAAACACACTTATTTTAGTTGAAAAAGTCATAATTCACATCCAACAGTCATTTAGAGTCAAAAGATTAAATGTTAAAATTTCATCATTATAGACCATTTTGGGAACGTTTGACATGTCCGGAGTCATCGTTTTTCATCCGAAAATTGATTTTTTGGACTGTACCAAAAATGATTCAAAATGTCAATTGGATCGTGCCTCATGTTGAATAACCACTTTTTAAACCATCACAGTGACCAAAAGTGCCATTTTTACAGAGTTTAGCTTACTAAAAAAGCTTCAATTTTGACCCGTTTCAGGCACAGAAATGACTTTAAACACACTTATTTTAGTTGAAAAAGTCATAATTTACATCCAACAGTCATTTAGAGTCAAAAGATTAAATGTTAAAATTTCATCATTATAGACCATTTTGGGAACGTTCGACATGTCCGGAGTCATCGTTTTTCATCCGAAAATTGATTTTTTGGACAGTACCAAAAATGATTCAAAATGTCAATTGGATCGTGCCTCATGTTGAATAACCACTTTTTAAACCCTCACAGTGACCAAAATTGCCATTTTTACAGAGTTTTGCATACTCAAAAGCTACAATTTTGACCTGTTTCAGGCACAGAAATGACTTTAAACACACTTATTTTAGTTGAAAAAGTCATAATGCACATCCAACAGTCATTTAGAGTCAAAAGATTAAATGTTAAAATTTCATCATTATAGACCATTTTGGAAACGTTCGACATGTCCGGAGTCATCGTTTTTCATCCGAAAATTGATTTTTTGGACTGTACCAAAAATGATTCAAAATGTCAATTGGATGGTGCCTCATGTTGAATAACCACTTTTTAAACCCTCACAGTGACCAAAATGGCCATTTTTACAGAGTTTTGCTTACTCAAAAGCTTCAATTTTGACCCGTTTCAGGCACAGAAATGACTTTAAACACACTTATTTTAGTTGAAAAAGTCATAATTCACATCCAACAGTCATTTAGAGTCAAAAGATTAAATGTTAAAATTTCATCATAATAGACCATTTCGGGAACGTTCGACATGTCCGGAGTCATCATTTCTCATCCAAAAATTGATTTTTTGGACTGTACCAAAAATGATTCAAAATGTCAATTGGATTGTGCCTCATGTTGAATAACCACTTTTTAAACCCTCACAGTGACCAAAATTGCCATTTTTACAGAGTTTTGCTTACTCAAAAGCTTCAATTTTGACACGTTTCAGGCACAGAAATGACTTTAAACACACTTATTTTAGTTAAAAAAGTCATAATTCACATCCAACAGTCATTTAGGGTCAAAAGATTAAATGTTAAAATTTCATCATTATAGACCATTTTTGGAACGTTCGACATGTCCGGAGTCATCGTTTTTCATCCGAAAATTGATTTTCTGGACTGTACCAAAAATGATTCAAAATGTCAATTGGATCGTGCCTCATGTTGAATAACCACTTTTTAAACCCTCACAGTGACCAAAATGGCCATTTTTACAGAGTTTTGCTTACTCAAAAGCTTCAATTTTGACCCATTTCAGGCACAGAAATGACTTTAAACACACTTATTTTAGTTGAAAAAGTCATAATTCATCTCCAACAGTCATTTAGAGTCAAAAGATTAAATGTTAAAATTTCATCATAATAGACCATTTTGGGAACGTTCGACATGTCCGGAGTCATCGTTTCTCATCCGAAAATTGATTTTTTGGACTGTACCAAAAATGATTCAAAATGTCAATTGGATTGTGCCTCATGTTGAATAACCACTTTTTAAACCCTCACAGTGACCAAAATTGCCATTTTTACAGAGTTTTGCTTACTCAAAAGCTTTAACTTTGACACGTTTCAGGCACAGAAATGACTTTAAACACACTTATTTTAGTTAAAAAAGTCATAATTCACATCCAACAGTCATTTAGGGTCAAAATATTAAATTTTAAAATTTCATCATTATAGACCATTTTGGGAACGTTCGACATGTCCGGAGTCATCGTTTTTCATCCGAAAATTGATTTTTTGGACTGTACCAAAAATGATTCAAAATGTCAATTGGATCGTGCCTCATGTTGAATAACCACTTTTTAAACCCTCACAGTGACCAAAATTGCAATTTTTACAGAGTTTTGCATACTCAAAAGCTGCAATTTTGACCCGTTTCAGGCACAGAAATGACTTTAAACACACTTATTTTAGTTGAAAAAGTCATAATGCACATCCAACAGTCCTTTGGAGTCAAAAGAATAAATGTTAAAATTTCATCATAATAGACCATTTTGGGAACGTTCGACATGTCCGGAGTCATCGTTTCTCATCCGAAAATTGATTTTTTGGACTGTACCAAAAATGATTCAAAATGTCAATTGGATTGTGCCTCATGTTGAATAACCACTTTTTAAACCCTCACAGTGACCAAAATTGCCATTTTTACAGAGTTTTGCTTACTCAAAAGCTTCAATTTTGACACGTTTCAGGCACAGAAATGACTTTAAACACACTTTTTAGTTAAAAAAGTCATAATTCACATCCAACAGTCATTTAGGGTCAAAAGATTAAATGTTAAAATTTCATCATTATATTCCATTTTGGGAACGTTCGACATGTCCGGAGTCATCGTTTTTCATCCGAAAATTGATTTTCTGGACTGTACCAAAAATGATTCAAAATGTCAATTGGATCGTGCCTCATGTTGAATAACCACTTTTTAAACCCTCACAGTGACCAAAATGGCCATTTTTACAGAGTTTTGCTTACTCAAAAGCTTCAATTTTGACCCGTTTCAGGCACAGAAATGACTTTAAACACACTTATTTTAGTTGAAAAAGTCATAATTCACATCCAACAGTCATTTAGAGTCAAAAGATTAAATGTTAAAATTTCATCATAATAGACCATTTTGGGAACGTTCGACATGTCCGGAGTCATCGTTTCTCATCCGAAAATTGATTTTTTGGACTGTACCAAAAATGATTCAAAATGTCAATTGGATTGTGCCTCATGTTGAATAACCACTTTTTAAACCCTCACAGTGACCAAAATTGCCATTTTTACAGAGTTTTGCTTACTCAAATGCTTTAATTTTGACACGTTTCAGGCACAGAAATGACTTTAAACACACTTATTTTAGTTAAAAAAGTCATAATTCACATCCAACAGTCATTTAGGGTCAAAAGATTAAATGTTAAAATGTCATCATTATAGACCATTTTGGGAACGTTCGACATGTCCGGAGTCATCGTTTTTCACCGAAAATTGATTTTTTGGACTGTACCAAAAATGATTCAAAATGTCAATTGGATCGTGCCTCATGTTGAATAACCACTTTTTAAACCCTCACAGTGACCAAAATTGCAATTTTTACAGAGTTTTGCATACTCAAAAGCTGCAATTTTGACCCGTTTCAGGCACAGAAATGACTTTAAACACACTTATTTTAGTTGAAAAAGTCATAATGCACATCCAACAGTCATTTAGAGTCAAAAGATTAAATGTTAAAATTTCATCATTATAGACCATTTTGGGAACGTTCGACATGTCCGGAGTCATCGTTTTTCATCCGAAAATTGATTTTTTGGACTGTACCAAAAATGATTCAAAATGTCAATTGGATCGTGCCTCATGTTGAATAACCACTTTTTAAACCCTCACAGTGACCAAAATTGCCATTTTTACAGAGTTTTGCTTACTCAAAAGCTTCAATTTTGACCTGTTTCAGGCACAGAAATGACTTTAAACACACTTATTTTATTTGAAAAAGTCATAATTCACATCCAACAGTCATTTAGAGTCAAAAGATTAAATGTTAAAATTTCATCATTATAGACCATTTTGGGAACGTTCGACATGTCCGGAGTCATCGTTTTTCATCCGAAAATTGATTTTTTGGACTGTACCAAAAATGATTCAAAATGTCAATTGGATCGTGCCTCATGTTGAAAAACCACTTTTTAAACCCTCACAGTGACCAAAATTGCCATTTTTACAGAGTTTTGCATACTCAAAAGCTACAATTTTGACCCGTTTCAGGCACGGAAATGACTTTAAACACACTTATTTTAGTTGAAAAAGTCATAATGCACATCCAACAGTCATTTAGAGTCAAAAGATTAAATGTTAAAATTTCATCATTATAGACCATTTTGGGAACGTTCGACATGTCCGGAGTCATCGTTTTTCATCCGAAAATTGATTTTCTGGACTGTACCAAAAATGATTCAAAATGTCAATTGGATCATGCCTCATGTTGAATAACCACTTTTTAAACCCTCACAGTGACCAAAATGGCCATTTTTACAGAGTTTTGCTTACTCAAAAGCTTCAATTTTGACCCGTTTCAGGCACAGAAATGACTTTAAACACACTTATTTAAGTTGAAAAAGTCATAATTCACATCCAACAGTCATTTGGAGCCAAAAGATTAAATGTTAAAATTTCATCATAATAGACCATTTTGGGAATGTTCGACATGTCCGGAGTCATCGTTTTTCATCCGAAAATGGATTTTTTGGACTGTACCAAAAATGATTCAAAATGTCAATTGGATCGTGCCTCATGTTGAATAACCACTTTTTAAACCCTCACAGTGACCAAAATGGCCATTTTTACAGAGTTTTGCTTACTCAAAAGCTTCAATTTTGACCCGTTTCAGGCACGGAAATGACTTTAAACACACTTATTTTAGTTGAAAAAGTCATAATTCACATCCAACAGTCATTTAGAGTCAAAAGATTAAATGTTAAAATTTCATCATTATAGACCATTTTGGGAACGTTCGACATGTCCAGAGTCATCGTTTTTCATCCGAAAATTGATTTTTTGGACTGTACCAAAAATGATTCAAAAAGTCAATTGGATCGTGCCTCATGTTGAATAACCACTTTTTAAACCCTCACAGTGACCAACATTGCCATTTTTACAGAGTTTTGCATGCTCAAAAGCTACAATTTTGACCCGTTTCAGGCACAGAAATGACTTTAAACACACTTATTTTAGTTGAAAAAGTCATAATGCACATCCAACAGTCATTTAGAGTCAAAAGATTAAATGTTAAAATTTCATCATTATAGACCATTTTGGGAACGTTCGACATGTCCGGAGTCATCGTTTTTCATCCGAAAATTGATTTTTTGGACTGTACCAAAAATGATTCAAAATGTCAATTGGATCGTGCCTCATGTTGAATAACCACTTTTTAAACCCTCACAGTGACCAAAATTGCCATTTTTACAGAGTTTTGCTTACTCAAAAGCTTCAATTTTGACCCGTTTCAGGCACAGAAATGACTTTAAACACACTTATTTTAGTTGAAAAAGTCATAATTTACCTCCAACAGTCATTTAGAGTCAAAAGATTAAATGTTAAAATTTCATCATAATAGACCATTTTGGGAACGTTCGACATGTCCGGAGTCATCGTTTCTCATCCGAAAATTGATTTTTTGGACTGTACCAAAAATGATTCAAAATGTCAATTGGATTGTGCCTCATGTTGAATAACCACTTTTTAAACCCTCACAGTGACCAAAATTGCCATTTTTACAGAGTTTTGCTTACTCAAAAGCTTTAATTTTGACACGTTTCAGGCACAGAAATGACTTTAAACACACTTATTTTAGTTAAAAAAGTCATAATTCACATCCAACAGTCATTTAGGGTCAAAATATTAAATGTTAAAATTTCATCATTATAGACCATTTTGGGAACGTTCGACATGTCCGGAGTCGTCGTTTTTCATCCGAAAATTGATTTTTTGGACTGTACCAAAAATGATTCAAAATGTCAATTGGATCGTGCCTCATGTTGAATAACCACTTTTTAAACCCTCACAGTGACCAAAATTGCAATTTTTACAGAGTTTTGCATACTCAAAAGCTGCAATTTTGACCCGTTTCAGGCACAGAAATGACTTTAAACACACTTATTTTAGTTGAAAAAGTCATAATGCACATCCAACAGTCATTTGGAGTCAAAAGAATAAATGTTAAAATTTCATCATAATAGACCATTTTGGGAACGTTCGACATGTCCGGAGTCATCGTTTTTCATCCGAAAATTGATTTTTTGGACTGTACCAAAAATGATTCAAAATGTCAATTGGATCGTGCCTCATGTTGAATAACCACTTTTTAAACCATCACAGTGACCAAAAGTGCCATTTTTACAGAGTTTAGCTTACTAAAAAAGCTTCAATTTTGACCCGTTTCAGGCACAGAAATGACTTTAAACACACTTATTTTAGTTGAAAAAGTCATAATTTACATCCAACAGTCATTTAGAGTCAAAAGATTAAATGTTAAAATTTCATCATTATAGACCATTTTGGGAACGTTCGACATGTCCGGAGTCATCGTTTTTCATCCGAAAATTGATTTTTTGGACAGTACCAAAAATGATTCAAAATGTCAATTGGATCGTGCCTCATGTTGAATAACCACTTTTTAAACCCTCACAGTGACCAAAATTGCCATTTTTACAGAGTTTTGCATACTCAAAAGCTACAATTTTGACCTGTTTCAGGCACAGAAATGACTTTAAACACACTTATTTTAGTTGAAAAAGTCATAATGCACATCCAACAGTCATTTAGAGTCAAAAGATTAAATGTTAAAATTTCATCATTATAGACCATTTTGGAAACGTTCGACATGTCCGGAGTCATCGTTTTTCATCCGAAAATTGATTTTTTGGACTGTACCAAAAATGATTCAAAATGTCAATTGGATGGTGCCTCATGTTGAATAACCACTTTTTAAACCCTCACAGTGACCAAAATGGCCATTTTTACAGAGTTTTGCTTACTCAAAAGCTTCAATTTTGACCCGTTTCAGGCACAGAAATGACTTTAAACACACTTATTTTAGTTGAAAAAGTCATAATTCACATCCAACAGTCATTTAGAGTCAAAAGATTAAATGTTAAAATTTCATCATAATAGACCATTTCGGGAACGTTCGACATGTCCGGAGTCATCATTTCTCATCCGAAAATTGATTTTTTGGACTGTACCAAAAATGATTCAAAATGTCAATTGGATTGTGCCTCATGTTGAATAACCACTTTTTAAACCCTCACAGTGACCAAAATTGCCATTTTTACAGAGTTTTGCTTACTCAAAAGCTTCAATTTTGACACGTTTCAGGCACAGAAATGACTTTAAACACACTTATTTTAGTTAAAAAAGTCATAATTCACATCCAACAGTCATTTAGGGTCAAAAGATTAAATGTTAAAATTTCATCATTATAGACCATTTTTGGAACGTTCGACATGTCCGGAGTCATCGTTTTTCATCCGAAAATTGATTTTCTGGACTGTACCAAAAATGATTCAAAATGTCAATTGGATCGTGCCTCATGTTGAATAACCACTTTTTAAACCCTCACAGTGACCAAAATGGCCATTTTTACAGAGTTTTGCTTACTCAAAAGCTTCAATTTTGACCCATTTCAGGCACAGAAATGACTTTAAACACACTTATTTTAGTTGAAAAAGTCATAATTCATCTCCAACAGTCATTTAGAGTCAAAAGATTAAATGTTAAAATTTCATCATAATAGACCATTTTGGGAACGTTCGACATGTCCGGAGTCATCGTTTCTCATCCGAAAATTGATTTTTTGGACTGTACCAAAAATGATTCAAAATGTCAATTGGATTGTGCCTCATGTTGAATAACCACTTTTTAAACCCTCACAGTGACCAAAATTGCCATTTTTACAGAGTTTTGCTTACTCAAAAGCTTCAATTTTGACCCGTTTCAGGCACAGAAATGACTTTAAACACACTTATTTTATTTGAAAAAGTCATAATTCACATCCAACAGTCATTTAGAGTCAAAAGATTAAATGTTAAAATTTCATCATTATAGACCATTTTGGGAACGTTCGACATGTCCGGAGTCATCGTTTTTCATCCGAAAATTGATTTTTTGGACTGTACCAAAAATGATTCAAAATGTCAATTGGATCGTGCCTCATGTTGAATAACCACTTTTTAAACCCTCACAGTGACCAAAATTGCCATTTTTACAGAGTTTTGCTTACTCAAAAGCTTCAATTTTGACCCGTTTCAGGCACAGAAATGACTTTAAACACACTTATTTTAGTTGAAAAAGTCATAATTCACATCCAACAGTCATTTAGAGTCA
Source organism: Lissotriton vulgaris (assembly GCF_964263255.1). Taxonomy (NCBI): domain Eukaryota; kingdom Metazoa; phylum Chordata; class Amphibia; order Caudata; family Salamandridae; genus Lissotriton; species Lissotriton vulgaris. The sequence goes on from NW_028242254.1 coordinate 267,811, forward strand.
AAAGATTAAATGTTAAAATTTCATCATTATAGACCATTTTGGGAACGTTTGACATGTCCGGAGTCATCGTTTTTCATCCGAAAATTGATTTTTTGGACTGTACCAAAAATGATTCAAAATGTCAATTGGATCGTGCCTCATGTTGAATAACCACTTTTTAAACCATCACAGTGACCAAAAGTGCCATTTTTACAGAGTTTAGCTTACTAAAAAAGCTTCAATTTTGACCCGTTTCAGGCACAGAAATGACTTTAAACACACTTATTTTAGTTGAAAAAGTCATAATTTACATCCAACAGTCATTTAGAGTCAAAAGATTAAATGTTAAAATTTCATCATTATAGACCATTTTGGGAACGTTCGACATGTCCGGAGTCATCGTTTTTCATCCGAAAATTGATTTTTTGGACAGTACCAAAAATGATTCAAAATGTCAATTGGATCGTGCCTCATGTTGAATAACCACTTTTTAAACCCTCACAGTGACCAAAATTGCCATTTTTACAGAGTTTTGCATACTCAAAAGCTACAATTTTGACCTGTTTCAGGCACAGAAATGACTTTAAACACACTTATTTTAGTTGAAAAAGTCATAATGCACATCCAACAGTCATTTAGAGTCAAAAGATTAAATGTTAAAATTTCATCATTATAGACCATTTTGGAAACGTTCGACATGTCCGGAGTCATCGTTTTTCATCCGAAAATTGATTTTTTGGACTGTACCAAAAATGATTCAAAATGTCAATTGGATGGTGCCTCATGTTGAATAACCACTTTTTAAACCCTCACAGTGACCAAAATGGCCATTTTTACAGAGTTTTGCTTACTCAAAAGCTTCAATTTTGACCCGTTTCAGGCACAGAAATGACTTTAAACACACTTATTTTAGTTGAAAAAGTCATAATTCACATCCAACAGTCATTTAGAGTCAAAAGATTAAATGTTAAAATTTCATCATAATAGACCATTTCGGGAACGTTCGACATGTCCGGAGTCATCATTTCTCATCCAAAAATTGATTTTTTGGACTGTACCAAAAATGATTCAAAATGTCAATTGGATTGTGCCTCATGTTGAATAACCACTTTTTAAACCCTCACAGTGACCAAAATTGCCATTTTTACAGAGTTTTGCTTACTCAAAAGCTTCAATTTTGACACGTTTCAGGCACAGAAATGACTTTAAACACACTTATTTTAGTTAAAAAAGTCATAATTCACATCCAACAGTCATTTAGGGTCAAAAGATTAAATGTTAAAATTTCATCATTATAGACCATTTTTGGAACGTTCGACATGTCCGGAGTCATCGTTTTTCATCCGAAAATTGATTTTCTGGACTGTACCAAAAATGATTCAAAATGTCAATTGGATCGTGCCTTATGTTGAATAACCACTTTTTAAACCCTCACAGTGACCAAAATGGCCATTTTTACAGAGTTTTGCTTACTCAAAAGCTTCAATTTTGACCCATTTCAGGCACAGAAATGACTTTAAACACACTTATTTTAGTTGAAAAAGTCATAATTTACATCCAACAGTCATTTAGAGTCAAAAGATTAAATGTTAAAATTTCATCATTATAGACCATTTTGGGAACGTTCGACATGTCCGGAGTCATCGTTTTTCATCCGAAAATTGATTTTTTGGACAGTACCAAAAATGATTCAAAATGTCAATTGGATCGTGCCTCATGTTGAATAACCACTTTTTAAACCCTCACAGTGACCAAAATTGCCATTTTTACAGAGTTTTGCATACTCAAAAGCTACAATTTTGACCTGTTTCAGGCACAGAAATGACTTTAAACACACTTATTTTAGTTGAAAAAGTCATAATGCACATCCAACAGTCATTTAGAGTCAAAAGATTAAATGTTAAAATTTCATCATTATAGACCATTTTGGAAACGTTCGACATGTCCGGAGTCATCGTTTTTCATCCGAAAATTGATTTTTTGGACTGTACCAAAAATGATTCAAAATGTCAATTGGATGGTGCCTCATGTTGAATAACCACTTTTTAAACCCTCACAGTGACCAAAATGGCCATTTTTACAGAGTTTTGCTTACTCAAAAGCTTCAATTTTGACCCGTTTCAGGCACAGAAATGACTTTAAACACACTTATTTTAGTTGAAAAAGTCATAATTCACATCCAACAGTCATTTAGAGTCAAAAGATTAAATGTTAAAATTTCATCATAATAGACCATTTCGGGAACGTTCGACATGTCCGGAGTCATCATTTCTCATCCAAAAATTGATTTTTTGGACTGTACCAAAAATGATTCAAAATGTCAATTGGATTGTGCCTCATGTTGAATAACCACTTTTTAAACCCTCACAGTGACCAAAATTGCCATTTTTACAGAGTTTTGCTTACTCAAAAGCTTCAATTTTGACACGTTTCAGGCACAGAAATGACTTTAAACACACTTATTTTAGTTAAAAAAGTCATAATTCACATCCAACAGTCATTTAGGGTCAAAAGATTAAATGTTAAAATTTCATCATTATAGACCATTTTTGGAACGTTCGACATGTCCGGAGTCATTGTTTTTCATCCGAAAATTGATTTTCTGGACTGTACCAAAAATGATTCAAAATGTCAATTGGATCGTGCCTCATGTTGAATAACCACTTTTTAAACCCTCACAGTGACCAAAATGGCCATTTTTACAGAGTTTTGCTTACTCAAAAGCTTCAATTTTGACCCATTTCAGGCACAGAAATGACTTTAAACACACTTATTTTAGTTGAAAAAGTCATAATTCATCTCCAACAGTCATTTAGAGTCAAAAGATTAAATGTTAAAATTTCATCATAATAGACCATTTTGGGAACGTTCGACATGTCCGGAGTCATCGTTTCTCATCCGAAAATTGATTTTTTGGACTGTACCAAAAATGATTCAAAATGTCAATTGGATTGTGCCTCATGTTGAATAACCACTTTTTAAACCCTCACAGTGACCAAAATTGCCATTTTTACAGAGTTTTGCTTACTCAAAAGCTTTAACTTTGACACGTTTCAGGCACAGAAATGACTTTAAACACACTTATTTTAGTTAAAAAAGTCATAATTCACATCCAACAGTCATTTAGGGTCAAAATATTAAATTTTAAAATGTCATCATTATAGACCATTTTGGGAACGTTCGACATGTCCGGAGTCATCGTTTTTCATCCGAAAATTGATTTTTTGGACTGTACCAAAAATGATTCAAAATGTCAATTGGATCGTGCCTCATGTTGAATAACCACTTTTTAAACCCTCACAGTGACCAAAATTGCAATTTTTACAGAGTTTTGCATACTCAAAAGCTGCAATTTTGACCCGTTTCAGGCACAGAAATGACTTTAAACACACTTATTTTAGTTGAAAAAGTCATAATGCACATCCAACAGTCCTTTGGAGTCAAAAGAATAAATGTTAAAATTTCATCATAATAGACCATTTTGGGAACGTTCGACATGTCCGGAGTCATCGTTTCTCATCCGAAAATTGATTTTTTGGACTGTACCAAAAATGATTCAAAATGTCAATTGGATTGTGCCTCATGTTGAATAACCACTTTTTAAACCCTCACAGTGACCAAAATTGCCATTTTTACAGAGTTTTGCTTACTCAAAAGCTTCAATTTTGACACGTTTCAGGCACAGAAATGACTTTAAACACACTTTTTAGTTAAAAAAGTCATAATTCACATCCAACAGTCATTTAGGGTCAAAAGATTAAATGTTAAAATTTCATCATTATATTCCATTTTGGGAACGTTCGACATGTCCGGAGTCATCGTTTTTCATCCGAAAATTGATTTTCTGGACTGTACCAAAAATGATTCAAAATGTCAATTGGATCGTGCCTCATGTTGAATAACCACTTTTTAAACCCTCACAGTGACCAAAATGGCCATTTTTACAGAGTTTTGCTTACTCAAAAGCTTCAATTTTGACCCGTTTCAGGCACAGAAATGACTTTAAACACACTTATTTTAGTTGAAAAAGTCATAATTCACATCCAACAGTCATTTAGAGTCAAAAGATTAAATGTTAAAATTTCATCATAATAGACCATTTCGGGAACGTTCGACATGTCCGGAGTCATCATTTCTCATCCAAAAATTGATTTTTTGGACTGTACCAAAAATGATTCAAAATGTCAATTGGATTGTGCCTCATGTTGAATAACCACTTTTTAAACCCTCACAGTGACCAAAATTGCCATTTTTACAGAGTTTTGCTTACTCAAAAGCTTCAATTTTGACACGTTTCAGGCACAGAAATGACTTTAAACACACTTATTTTAGTTAAAAAAGTCATAATTCACATCCAACAGTCATTTAGGGTCAAAAGATTAAATGTTAAAATTTCATCATTATAGACCATTTTTGGAACGTTCGACATGTCCGGAGTCATCGTTTTTCATCCGAAAATTGATTTTCTGGACTGTACCAAAAATGATTCAAAATGTCAATTGGATCGTGCCTCATGTTGAATAACCACTTTTTAAACCCTCACAGTGACCAAAATGGCCATTTTTACAGAGTTTTGCTTACTCAAAAGCTTCAATTTTGACCCATTTCAGGCACAGAAATGACTTTAAACACACTTATTTTAGTTGAAAAAGTCATAATTTACATCCAACAGTCATTTAGAGTCAAAAGATTAAATGTTAAAATTTCATCATTATAGACCATTTTGGGAACGTTCGACATGTCCGGAGTCATCGTTTTTCATCCGAAAATTGATTTTTTGGACAGTACCAAAAATGATTCAAAATGTCAATTGGATCGTGCCTCATGTTGAATAACCACTTTTTAAACCCTCACAGTGACCAAAATTGCCATTTTTACAGAGTTTTGCATACTCAAAAGCTACAATTTTGACCTGTTTCAGGCACAGAAATGACTTTAAACACACTTATTTTAGTTGAAAAAGTCATAATGCACATCCAACAGTCATTTAGAGTCAAAAGATTAAATGTTAAAATTTCATCATTATAGACCATTTTGGAAACGTTCGACATGTCCGGAGTCATCGTTTTTCATCCGAAAATTGATTTTTTGGACTGTACCAAAAATGATTCAAAATGTCAATTGGATGGTGCCTCATGTTGAATAACCACTTTTTAAACCCTCACAGTGACCAAAATGGCCATTTTTACAGAGTTTTGCTTACTCAAAAGCTTCAATTTTGACCCGTTTCAGGCACAGAAATGACTTTAAACACACTTATTTTAGTTGAAAAAGTCATAATTCACATCCAACAGTCATTTAGAGTCAAAAGATTAAATGTTAAAATTTCATCATAATAGACCATTTCGGGAACGTTCGACATGTCCGGAGTCATCATTTCTCATCCAAAAATTGATTTTTTGGACTGTACCAAAAATGATTCAAAATGTCAATTGGATTGTGCCTCATGTTGAATAACCACTTTTTAAACCCTCACAGTGACCAAAATTGCCATTTTTACAGAGTTTTGCTTACTCAAAAGCTTCAATTTTGACACGTTTCAGGCACAGAAATGACTTTAAACACACTTATTTTAGTTAAAAAAGTCATAATTCACATCCAACAGTCATTTAGGGTCAAAAGATTAAATGTTAAAATTTCATCATTATAGACCATTTTTGGAACGTTCGACATGTCCGGAGTCATTGTTTTTCATCCGAAAATTGATTTTCTGGACTGTACCAAAAATGATTCAAAATGTCAATTGGATCGTGCCTCATGTTGAATAACCACTTTTTAAACCCTCACAGTGACCAAAATGGCCATTTTTACAGAGTTTTGCTTACTCAAAAGCTTCAATTTTGACCCATTTCAGGCACAGAAATGACTTTAAACACACTTATTTTAGTTGAAAAAGTCATAATTCATCTCCAACAGTCATTTAGAGTCAAAAGATTAAATGTTAAAATTTCATCATAATAGACCATTTTGGGAACGTTCGACATGTCCGGAGTCATCGTTTCTCATCCGAAAATTGATTTTTTGGACTGTACCAAAAATGATTCAAAATGTCAATTGGATTGTGCCTCATGTTGAATAACCACTTTTTAAACCCTCACAGTGACCAAAATTGCCATTTTTACAGAGTTTTGCTTACTCAAAAGCTTTAACTTTGACACGTTTCAGGCACAGAAATGACTTTAAACACACTTATTTTAGTTAAAAAAGTCATAATTCACATCCAACAGTCATTTAGGGTCAAAATATTAAATTTTAAAATGTCATCATTATAGACCATTTTGGGAACGTTCGACATGTCCGGAGTCATCGTTTTTCATCCGAAAATTGATTTTTTGGACTGTACCAAAAATGATTCAAAATGTCAATTGGATCGTGCCTCATGTTGAATAACCACTTTTTAAACCCTCACAGTGACCAAAATTGCAATTTTTACAGAGTTTTGCATACTCAAAAGCTGCAATTTTGACCCGTTTCAGGCACAGAAATGACTTTAAACACACTTATTTTAGTTGAAAAAGTCATAATGCACATCCAACAGTCCTTTGGAGTCAAAAGAATAAATGTTAAAATTTCATCATAATAGACCATTTTGGGAACGTTCGACATGTCCGGAGTCATCGTTTCTCATCCGAAAATTGATTTTTTGGACTGTACCAAAAATGATTCAAAATGTCAATTGGATTGTGCCTCATGTTGAATAACCACTTTTTAAACCCTCACAGTGACCAAAATTGCCATTTTTACAGAGTTTTGCTTACTCAAAAGCTTCAATTTTGACACGTTTCAGGCACAGAAATGACTTTAAACACACTTTTTAGTTAAAAAAGTCATAATTCACATCCAACAGTCATTTAGGGTCAAAAGATTAAATGTTAAAATTTCATCATTATATTCCATTTTGGGAACGTTCGACATGTCCGGAGTCATCGTTTTTCATCCGAAAATTGATTTTCTGGACTGTACCAAAAATGATTCAAAATGTCAATTGGATCGTGCCTCATGTTGAATAACCACTTTTTAAACCCTCACAGTGACCAAAATGGCCATTTTTACAGAGTTTTGCTTACTCAAAAGCTTCAATTTTGACCCGTTTCAGGCACAGAAATGACTTTAAACACACTTATTTTAGTTGAAAAAGTCATAATTCACATCCAACAGTCATTTAGAGTCAAAAGATTAAATGTTAAAATTTCATCATAATAGACCATTTTGGGAACGTTCGACATGTCCGGAGTCATCGTTTCTCATCCGAAAATTGATTTTTTGGACTGTACCAAAAATGATTCAAAATGTCAATTGGATTGTGCCTCATGTTGAATAACCACTTTTTAAACCCTCACAGTGACCAAAATTGCCATTTTTACAGAGTTTTGCTTACTCAAATGCTTTAATTTTGACACGTTTCAGGCACAGAAATGACTTTAAACACACTTATTTTAGTTAAAAAAGTCATAATTCACATCCAACAGTCATTTAGGGTCAAAAGATTAAATGTTAAAATGTCATCATTATAGACCATTTTGGGAACGTTCGACATGTCCGGAGTCATCGTTTTTCACCGAAAATTGATTTTTTGGACTGTACCAAAAATGATTCAAAATGTCAATTGGATCGTGCCTCATGTTGAATAACCACTTTTTAAACCCTCACAGTGACCAAAATTGCAATTTTTACAGAGTTTTGCATACTCAAAAGCTGCAATTTTGACCCGTTTCAGGCACAGAAATGACTTTAAACACACTTATTTTAGTTGAAAAAGTCATAATGCACATCCAACAGTCATTTAGAGTCAAAAGATTAAATGTTAAAATTTCATCATTATAGACCATTTTGGGAACGTTCGACATGTCCGGAGTCATCGTTTTTCATCCGAAAATTGATTTTTTGGACTGTACCAAAAATGATTCAAAATGTCAATTGGATCGTGCCTCATGTTGAATAACCACTTTTTAAACCCTCACAGTGACCAAAATTGCCATTTTTACAGAGTTTTGCTTACTCAAAAGCTTCAATTTTGACCTGTTTCAGGCACAGAAATGACTTTAAACACACTTATTTTATTTGAAAAAGTCATAATTCACATCCAACAGTCATTTAGAGTCAAAAGATTAAATGTTAAAATTTCATCATTATAGACCATTTTGGGAACGTTCGACATGTCCGGAGTCATCATTTCTCATCCAAAAATTGATTTTTTGGACTGTACCAAAAATGATTCAAAATGTCAATTGGATTGTGCCTCATGTTGAATAACCACTTTTTAAACCCTCACAGTGACCAAAATTGCCATTTTTACAGAGTTTTGCTTACTCAAAAGCTTCAATTTTGACACGTTTCAGGCACAGAAATGACTTTAAACACACTTATTTTAGTTAAAAAAGTCATAATTCACATCCAACAGTCATTTAGGGTCAAAAGATTAAATGTTAAAATTTCATCATTATAGACCATTTTTGGAACGTTCGACATGTCCGGAGTCATTGTTTTTCGTCCGAAAATTGATTTTCTGGACTGTACCAAAAATGATTCAAAATGTCAATTGGATCGTGCCTCATGTTGAATAACCACTTTTTAAACCCTCACAGTGACCAAAATGGCCATTTTTACAGAGTTTTGCTTACTCAAAAGCTTCAATTTTGACCCATTTCAGGCACAGAAATGACTTTAAACACACTTATTTTAGTTGAAAAAGTCATAATTCATCTCCAACAGTCATTTAGAGTCAAAAGATTAAATGTTAAAATTTCATCATAATAGACCATTTTGGGAACGTTCGACATGTCCGGAGTCATCGTTTCTCATCCGAAAATTGATTTTTTGGACTGTACCAAAAATGATTCAAAATGTCAATTGGATTGTGCCTCATGTTGAATAACCACTTTTTAAACCCTCACAGTGACCAAAATTGCCATTTTTACAGAGTTTTGCTTACTCAAAAGCTTTAACTTTGACACGTTTCAGGCACAGAAATGACTTTAAACACACTTATTTTAGTTAAAAAAGTCATAATTCACATCCAACAGTCATTTAGGGTCAAAATATTAAATTTTAAAATGTCATCATTATAGACCATTTTGGGAACGTTCGACATGTCCGGAGTCATCGTTTTTCATCCGAAAATTGATTTTTTGGACTGTACCAAAAATGATTCAAAATGTCAATTGGATCGTGCCTCATGTTGAATAACCACTTTTTAAACCCTCACAGTGACCAAAATTGCAATTTTTACAGAGTTTTGCATACTCAAAAGCTGCAATTTTGACCCGTTTCAGGCACAGAAATGACTTTAAACACACTTATTTTAGTTGAAAAAGTCATAATGCACATCCAACAGTCCTTTGGAGTCAAAAGAATAAATGTTAAAATTTCATCATAATAGACCATTTTGGGAACGTTCGACATGTCCGGAGTCATCGTTTCTCATCCGAAAATTGATTTTTTGGACTGTACCAAAAATGATTCAAAATGTCAATTGGATTGTGCCTCATGTTGAATAACCACTTTTTAAACCCTCACAGTGACCAAAATTGCCATTTTTACAGAGTTTTGCTTACTCAAAAGCTTCAATTTTGACACGTTTCAGGCACAGAAATGACTTTAAACACACTTTTTAGTTAAAAAAGTCATAATTCACATCCAACAGTCATTTAGGGTCAAAAGATTAAATGTTAAAATTTCATCATTATATTCCATTTTGGGAACGTTCGACATGTCCGGAGTCATCGTTTTTCATCCGAAAATTGATTTTCTGGACTGTACCAAAAATGATTCAAAATGTCAATTGGATCGTGCCTCATGTTGAATAACCACTTTTTAAACCCTCACAGTGACCAAAATTGCCATTTTTACAGAGTTTTGCTTACTCAAAAGCTTCAATTTTGACACGTTTCAGGCACAGAAATGACTTTAAACACACTTATTTTATTTGAAAAAGTCATAATTCACATCCAACAGTCATTTGGAGTCAAAAGATTAAATGTTAAAATTTCATCATAATAGACCATTTTGGGAACGTTCGACATGTCCGGAGTCATCGTTTTTCATCCGAAAATTGATTTTTTGGACTGTACCAAAAATGATTCAAAATGTCAATTGGATCGTGCCTCATGTTGAATAACCACTTTTTAAACCCTCACAGTGACCAAAATTGCCATTTTTACAGAGTTTTGCTTACTCAAAAGCTTCAATTTTGACACGTTTCAGGCACAGAAATGACTTTAAACACACTTTTTAGTTAAAAAAGTCATAATTCACATCCAACAGTCATTTAGGGTCAAAAGATTAAATGTTAAAATTTCATCATTATATTCCATTTTGGGAACGTTCGACATGTCCGGAGTCATCGTTTTTCATCCGAAAATTGATTTTCTGGACTGTACCAAAAATGATTCAAAATGTCAATTGGATCGTGCCTCATGTTGAATAACCACTTTTTAAACCCTCACAGTGACCAAAATGGCCATTTTTACAGAGTTTTGCTTACTCAAAAGCTTCAATTTTGACCCGTTTCAGGCACAGAAATGACTTTAAACACACTTATTTTATTTGAAAAAGTCATAATTCACATCCAACAGTCATTTAGAGTCAAAAGATTAAATGTTAAAATTTCATCATTATAGACCATTTTGGGAACGTTCGACATGTCCGGAGTCATTGTTTTTCATCCGAAAATTGATTTTTTGGACTGTACCAAAAATGATTCAAAATGTCAATTGGATCGTGCCTCATGTTGAATAACCACTTTTTAAACCCTCACAGTGACCAAAATTGCCATTTTTACAGAGTTTTGCATACTCAAAAGCTACAATTTTGACCCGTTTCAGGCACGGAAATGACTTTAAACACACTTATTTTAGTTGAAAAAGTCATAATGCACATCCAACAGTCATTTAGAGTCAAAAGATTAAATGTTAAAATTTCATCATTATAGACCATTTTGGGAACGTTCGACATGTCCAGAGTCATCGTTTTTCATCCGAAAATTGATTTTTTGGACTGTACCAAAAATGATTCAAAAAGTCAATTGGATCGTGCCTCATGTTGAATAACCACTTTTTAAACCCTCACAGTGACCAACATTGCCATTTTTACAGAGTTTTGCATACTCAAAAGCTACAATTTTGACCTGTTTCAGGCACAGAAATGACTTTAAACACACTTATTTTATTTGAAAAAGTCATAATTCACATCCAACAGTCATTTAGAGTCAAAAGATTAAATGTTAAAATTTCATCATTATAGACCATTTTGGGAACGTTCGACATGTCCGGAGTCAACGTTTTTCATCCGAAAATTGATTTTTTGGACTGTACCAAAAATGATTCAAAATCATAATAATAATAATAATAATAAAACATTTATTAAGCGCATGGCTGCACAGCTGTGTATCCCCGCGCTGATTGCTGAAAAAAAAATCACAGAGAATCAAGAGAGGAATGGATCGTGCCTCATGTTGAATAACCACTTTTTAAACCCTCACAGTGACCAAAATTGCCATTTTTACAGAGTTTTGCATACTCAAAAGCTACAATTTTGACCCGTTTCAGGCACAGAAATGACTTTAAACACACTTATTTTAGTTGAAAAAGTCATAATTTACCTCCAACAGTCATTTAGAGTCAAAAGATTAAATGTTAAAATTTCATCATAATAGACCATTTTGGGAACGTTCGACATGTCCGGAGTCATCGTTTCTCATCCGAAAATTGATTTTTTGGACTGTACCAAAAATGATTCAAAATGTCAATTGGATTGTGCCTCATGTTGAATAACCACTTTTTAAACCCTCACAGTGACCAAAATTGCCATTTTTACAGAGTTTTGCTTACTCAAAAGCTTTAACTTTGACACGTTTCAGGCACAGAAATGACTTTAAACACACTTATTTTAGTTAAAAAAGTCATAATTCACATCCAACAGTCATTTAGGGTCAAAAGATTAAATGTTAAAATGTCATCATTATAGACCATTTTGGGAACGTTCGACATGTCCGGAGTCATCGTTTTTCACCGAAAATTGATTTTTTGGACTGTACCAAAAATGATTCAAAATGTCAATTGGATCGTGCCTCATGTTGAATAACCACTTTTTAAACCCTCACAGTGACCAAAATTGCAATTTTTACAGAGTTTTGCATACTCAAAAGCTGCAATTTTGACCCGTTTCAGGCACAGAAATGACTTTAAACACACTTATTTTAGTTGAAAAAGTCATAATGCACATCCAACAGTCATTTAGAGTCAAAAGATTAAATGTTAAAATTTCATCATTATAGACCATTTTGGGAACGTTCGACATGTCCGGAGTCATCGTTTTTCATCCGAAAATTGATTTTTTGGACTGTACCAAAAATGATTCAAAATGTCAATTGGATCGTGCCTCATGTTGAATAACCACTTTTTAAACCCTCACAGTGACCAAAATTGCCATTTTTACAGAGTTTTGCTTACTCAAAAGCTTCAATTTTGACCTGTTTCAGGCACAGAAATGACTTTAAACACACTTATTTTATTTGAAAAAGTCATAATTCACATCCAACAGTCATTTAGAGTCAAAAGATTAAATGTTAAAATTTCATCATTATAGACCATTTTGGGAACGTTCGACATGTCCGGAGTCATCGTTTTTCATCCGAAAATTGATTTTTTGAACTGTACCAAAAATGATTCAAAATGTCAATTGGATCGTGCCTCATGTTGAAAAACCACTTTTTAAACCCTCACAGTGACCAAAATTGCCATTTTTACAGAGTTTTGCATACTCAAAAGCTACAATTTTGACCCGTTTCAGGCACGGAAATGACTTTAAACACACTTATTTTAGTTGAAAAAGTCATAATGCACATCCAACAGTCATTTAGAGTCAAAAGATTAAATGTTAAAATTTCATCATTATAGACCATTTTGGGAACGTTCGACATGTCCGGAGTCATCGTTTTTCATCCGAAAATTGATTTTCTGGACTGTACCAAAAATGATTCAAAATGTCAATTGGATCATGCCTCATGTTGAATAACCACTTTTTAAACCCTCACAGTGACCAAAATGGCCATTTTTACAGAGTTTTGCTTACTCAAAAGCTTCAATTTTGACCCGTTTCAGGCACAGAAATGACTTTAAACACACTTATTTTAGTTGAAAAAGTCATAATTTACCTCCAACAGTCATTTAGAGTCAAAAGATTAAATGTTAAAATTTCATCATAATAGACCATTTTGGGAACGTTCGACATGTCCGGAGTCATCGTTTCTCATCCGAAAATTGATTTTTTGGACTGTACCAAAAATGATTCAAAATGTCAATTGGATTGTGCCTCATGTTGAATAACCACTTTTTAAACCCTCACAGTGACCAAAATTGCCATTTTTACAGAGTTTTGCTTACTCAAAAGCTTTAATTTTGACACGTTTCAGGCACAGAAATGACTTTAAACACACTTATTTTAGTTAAAAAAGTCATAATTCACATCCAACAGTCATTTAGGGTCAAAATATTAAATGTTAAAATTTCATCATTATAGACCATTTTGGGAACGTTCGACATGTCCGGAGTCGTCGTTTTTCATCCGAAAATTGATTTTTTGGACTGTACCAAAAATGATTCAAAATGTCAATTGGATCGTGCCTCATGTTGAATAACCACTTTTTAAACCCTCACAGTGACCAAAATTGCAATTTTTACAGAGTTTTGCATACTCAAAAGCTGCAATTTTGACCCGTTTCAGGCACAGAAATGACTTTAAACACACTTATTTTAGTTGAAAAAGTCATAATGCACATCCAACAGTCATTTGGAGTCAAAAGAATAAATGTTAAAATTTCATCATAATAGACCATTTTGGGAACGTTCGACATGTCCGGAGTCATCGTTTTTCATCCGAAAATTGATTTTTTGGACTGTACCAAAAATGATTCAAAATGTCAATTGGATCGTGCCTCATGTTGAATAACCACTTTTTAAACCCTCACAGTGACCAAAATTGCCATTTTTACAGAGTTTTGCTTACTCAAAAGCTTCAATTTTGACCCGTTTCAGGCACAGAAATGACTTTAAACACACTGATTTTATTTGAAAAAGTCATAATTCACATCCAACAGTCATTTAGAGTCAAAAGATTAAATGTTAACATTTCATCATTATAGACCATTTTGGGAAAGTTCGACATGTCCGGAGTCATCGTTTTTCATCCGAAAATTGATTTTTTGGACTGTACCAAAAATGATTCAAAATGTCAATTGGATCGTGCCTCATGTTGAATAACCACTTTTTAAACCCTCACAGTGACCAAAATGGCCATTTTTACAGAGTTTTGCTTACTCAAAAGCTTCAATTATTTTGACCCGTTTCAGTCACAGAAATGACTTTAAACACACTTATTTTAGTTGAAAAAGTCATAATTCACATCCAACAGTCATTTAGAGTCAAAAGATTAAATGTTAAAATTTCATCATTATAGACCATTTTGGGAACGTTTGACATGTCCGGAGTCATCGTTTTTCATCCGAAAATTGATTTTTTGGACTGTACCAAAAATGATTCAAAATGTCAATTGGATCGTGCCTCATGTTGAATAACCACTTTTTAAACCATCACAGTGACCAAAAGTGCCATTTTTACAGAGTTTAGCTTACTAAAAAAGCTTCAATTTTGACCCGTTTCAGGCACAGAAATGACTTTAAACACACTTATTTTAGTTGAAAAAGTCATAATTTACATCCAACAGTCATTTAGAGTCAAAAGATTAAATGTTAAAATTTCATCATTATAGACCATTTTGGGAACGTTCGACATGTCCGGAGTCATCGTTTTTCATCCGAAAATTGATTTTTTGGACTGTACCAAAAATGATTCAAAATGTCAATTGGATGGTGCCTCATGTTGAATAACCACTTTTTAAACCCTCACAGTGACCAAAATGGCCATTTTTACAGAGTTTTGCTTACTCAAAAGCTTCAATTTTGACCCGTTTCAGGCAAGAAATGACTTTAAACACACTTATTTTAGTTGAAAAAGTCATAATTCACATCCAACAGTCATTTAGAGTCAAAAGATTAAATGTTAAAATTTCATCATAATAGACCATTTCGGGAACGTTCGACATGTCCGGAGTCATCATTTCTCATCCGAAAATTGATTTTTTGGACTGTACCAAAAATGATTCAAAATGTCAATTGGATTGTGCCTCATGTTGAATAACCACTTTTTAAACCCTCACAGTGACCAAAATTGCCATTTTTACAGAGTTTTGCTTACTCAAAAGCTTCAATTTTGACACGTTTCAGGCACAGAAATGACTTTAAACACACTTATTTTAGTTAAAAAAGTCATAATTCACATCCAACAGTCATTTAGGGTCAAAAGATTAAATGTTAAAATTTCATCATTATAGACCATTTTTGGAACGTTCGACATGTCCGGAGTCATCGTTTTTCATCCGAAAATTGATTTTCTGGACTGTACCAAAAATGATTCAAAATGTCAATTGGATCGTGCCTCATGTTGAATAACCACTTTTTAAACCCTCACAGTGACCAAAATGGCCATTTTTACAGAGTTTTGCTTACTCAAAAGCTTCAATTTTGACCCATTTCAGGCACAGAAATGACTTTAAACACACTTATTTTAGTTGAAAAAGTCATAATTCATCTCCAACAGTCATTTAGAGTCAAAAGATTAAATGTTAAAATTTCATCATAATAGACCATTTTGGGAACGTTCGACATGTCCGGAGTCATCGTTTCTCATCCGAAAATTGATTTTTTGGACTGTACCAAAAATGATTCAAAATGTCAATTGGATTGTGCCTCATGTTGAATAACCACTTTTTAAACCCTCACAGTGACCAAAATTGCCATTTTTACAGAGTTTTGCTTACTCAAAAGCTTCAATTTTGACCCGTTTCAGGCACAGAAATGACTTTAAACACACTTATTTTATTTGAAAAAGTCATAATTCACATCCAACAGTCATTTAGAGTCAAAAGATTAAATGTTAAAATTTCATCATTATAGACCATTTTGGGAACGTTCGACATGTCCGGAGTCATCGTTTTTCATCCGAAAATTGATTTTTTGGACTGTACCAAAAATGATTCAAAATGTCAATTGGATCGTGCCTCATGTTGAATAACCACTTTTTAAACCCTCACAGTGACCAAAATTGCCATTTTTACAGAGTTTTGCTTACTCAAAAGCTTCAATTTTGACCCGTTTCAGGCACAGAAATGACTTTAAACACACTTATTTTAGTTGAAAAAGTCATAATTCACATCCAACAGTCATTTAGAGTCAAAAGATTAAATGTTAAAATTTCATCATTATAGACCATTTTGGGAACGTTCGACATGTCCGGAGTCATCGTTTTTCATCCGAAAATTGATTTTCTGGACTGTACCAAAAATGATTCAAAATGTCAATTGGATCGTGCCTCATGTTGAATAACCACTTTTTAAACCCTCACAGTGACCAAAATGGCCATTTTTACAGAGTTTTGCTTACTCAAAAGCTTCAATTTTGACCCATTTCAGGCACAGAAATGACTTTAAACACACTTATTTTAGTTGAAAAAGTCATAATTCATCTCCAACAGTCATTTAGAGTCAAAAGATTAAATGTTAAAATTTCATCATAATAGACCATTTTGGGAACGTTCGACATGTCCGGAGTCATCGTTTCTCATCCGAAAATAGATTTTTTGGACTGTACCAAAAATGATTCAAAATGTCAATTGGATTGTGCCTCATGTTGAATAACCACTTTTTAAACCCTCACAGTGACCAAAATTGCCATTTTTACAGAGTTTTGCTTACTCAAAAGCTTTAACTTTGACACGTTTCAGGCACAGAAATGACTTTAAACACACTTATTTTAGTTAAAAAAGTCATAATTCACATCCAACAGTCATTTAGGGTCAAAATATTAAATTTTAAAATGTCATCATTATAGACCATTTTGGGAACGTTCGACATGTCCGGAGTCATCGTTTTTCATCCGAAAATTGATTTTTTGGACTGTACCAAAAATGATTCAAAATGTCAATTGGATCGTGCCTCATGTTGAATAACCACTTTTTAAACCCTCACAGTGACCAAAATTGCAATTTTTACAGAGTTTTGCATACTCAAAAGCTGCAATTTTGACCCGTTTCAGGCACAGAAATGACTTTAAACACACTTATTTTAGTTGAAAAAGTCATAATGCACATCCAACAGTCCTTTGGAGTCAAAAGAATAAATGTTAAAATTTCATCATAATAGACCATTTTGGGAACGTTCGACATGTCCGGAGTCATCGTTTCTCATCCGAAAATTGATTTTTTGGACTGTACCAAAAATGATTCAAAATGTCAATTGGATTGTGCCTCATGTTGAATAACCACTTTTTAAACCCTCACAGTGACCAAAATTGCCATTTTTACAGAGTTTTGCTTACTCAAAAGCTTCAATTTTGACACGTTTCAGGCACAGAAATGACTTTAAACACACTTTTTAGTTAAAAAAGTCATAATTCACATCCAACAGTCATTTAGGGTCAAAAGATTAAATGTTAAAATTTCATCATTATATTCCATTTTGGGAACGTTCGACATGTCCGGAGTCATCGTTTTTCATCCGAAAATTGATTTTCTGGACTGTACCAAAAATGATTCAAAATGTCAATTGGATCGTGCCTCATGTTGAATAACCACTTTTTAAACCCTCACAGTGACCAAAATGGCCATTTTTACAGAGTTTTGCTTACTCAAAAGCTTCAATTTTGACCCGTTTCAGGCACAGAAATGACTTTAAACACACTTATTTTAGTTGAAAAAGTCATAATTCACATCCAACAGTCATTTAGAGTCAAAAGATTAAATGTTAAAATTTCATCATAATAGACCATTTTGGGAACGTTCGACATGTCCGGAGTCATCGTTTCTCATCCGAAAATTGATTTTTTGGACTGTACCAAAAATGATTCAAAATGTCAATTGGATTGTGCCTCATGTTGAATAACCACTTTTTAAACCCTCACAGTGACCAAAATTGCCATTTTTACAGAGTTTTGCTTACTCAAATGCTTTAATTTTGACACGTTTCAGGCACAGAAATGACTTTAAACACACTTATTTTAGTTAAAAAAGTCATAATTCACATCCAACAGTCATTTAGGGTCAAAAGATTAAATGTTAAAATGTCATCATTATAGACCATTTTGGGAACGTTCGACATGTCCGGAGTCATCGTTTTTCACCGAAAATTGATTTTTTGGACTGTACCAAAAATGATTCAAAATGTCAATTGGATCGTGCCTCATGTTGAATAACCACTTTTTAAACCCTCACAGTGACCAAAATTGCAATTTTTACAGAGTTTTGCATACTCAAAAGCTGCAATTTTGACCCGTTTCAGGCACAGAAATGACTTTAAACACACTTATTTTAGTTGAAAAAGTCATAATGCACATCCAACAGTCATTTAGAGTCAAAAGATTAAATGTTAAAATTTCATCATTATAGACCATTTTGGGAACGTTCGACATGTCCGGAGTCATCGTTTTTCATCCGAAAATTGATTTTTTGGACTGTACCAAAAATGATTCAAAATGTCAATTGGATCGTGCCTCATGTTGAATAACCACTTTTTAAACCCTCACAGTGACCAAAATTGCCATTTTTACAGAGTTTTGCTTACTCAAAAGCTTCAATTTTGACCTGTTTCAGGCACAGAAATGACTTTAAACACACTTATTTTATTTGAAAAAGTCATAATTCATCTCCAACAGTCATTTAGAGTCAAAAGATTAAATGTTAAAATTTCATCATAATAGACCATTTTGGGAACGTTCGACATGTCCGGAGTCATCGTTTCTCATCCGAAAATTGATTTTTTGGACTGTACCAAAAATGATTCAAAATGTCAATTGGATTGTGCCTCATGTTGAATAACCACTTTTTAAACCCTCACAGTGACCAAAATTGCCATTTTTACAGAGTTTTGCTTACTCAAAAGCTTTAACTTTGACACGTTTCAGGCACAGAAATGACTTTAAACACACTTATTTTAGTTAAAAAAGTCATAATTCACATCCAACAGTCATTTAGGGTCAAAATATTAAATTTTAAAATGTCATCATTATAGACCATTTTGGGAACGTTCGACATGTCCGGAGTCATCGTTTTTCATCCGAAAATTGATTTTTTGGACTGTACCAAAAATGATTCAAAATGTCAATTGGATCGTGCCTCATGTTGAATAACCACTTTTTAAACCCTCACAGTGACCAAAATTGCAATTTTTACAGAGTTTTGCATACTCAAAAGCTGCAATTTTGACCCGTTTCAGGCACAGAAATGACTTTAAACACACTTATTTTAGTTGAAAAAGTCATAATGCACATCCAACAGTCCTTTGGAGTCAAAAGAATAAATGTTAAAATTTCATCATAATAGACCATTTTGGGAACGTTCGACATGTCCGGAGTCATCGTTTCTCATCCGAAAATTGATTTTTTGGACTGTACCAAAAATGATTCAAAATGTCAATTGGATTGTGCCTCATGTTGAATAACCACTTTTTAAACCCTCACAGTGACCAAAATTGCCATTTTTACAGAGTTTTGCTTACTCAAAAGCTTCAATTTTGACACGTTTCAGGCACAGAAATGACTTTAAACACACTTTTTAGTTAAAAAAGTCATAATTCACATCCAACAGTCATTTAGGGTCAAAAGATTAAATGTTAAAATTTCATCATTATATTCCATTTTGGGAACGTTCGACATGTCCGGAGTCATCGTTTTTCATCCGAAAATTGATTTTCTGGACTGTACCAAAAATGATTCAAAATGTCAATTGGATCGTGCCTCATGTTGAATAACCACTTTTTAAACCCTCACAGTGACCAAAATGGCCATTTTTACAGAGTTTTGCTTACTCAAAAGCTTCAATTTTGACCCGTTTCAGGCACAGAAATGACTTTAAACACACTTATTTTAGTTGAAAAAGTCATAATTCACATCCAACAGTCATTTAGAGTCAAAAGATTAAATGTTAAAATTTCATCATAATAGACCATTTTGGGAACGTTCGACATGTCCGGAGTCATCGTTTCTCATCCGAAAATTGATTTTTTGGACTGTACCAAAAATGATTCAAAATGTCAATTGGATTGTGCCTCATGTTGAATAACCACTTTTTAAACCCTCACAGTGACCAAAATTGCCATTTTTACAGAGTTTTGCTTACTCAAATGCTTTAATTTTGACACGTTTCAGGCACAGAAATGACTTTAAACACACTTATTTTAGTTAAAAAAGTCATAATTCACATCCAACAGTCATTTAGGGTCAAAAGATTAAATGTTAAAATGTCATCATTATAGACCATTTTGGGAACGTTCGACATGTCCGGAGTCATCGTTTTTCACCGAAAATTGATTTTTTGGACTGTACCAAAAATGATTCAAAATGTCAATTGGATCGTGCCTCATGTTGAATAACCACTTTTTAAACCCTCACAGTGACCAAAATTGCAATTTTTACAGAGTTTTGCATACTCAAAAGCTGCAATTTTGACCCGTTTCAGGCACAGAAATGACTTTAAACACACTTATTTTAGTTGAAAAAGTCATAATGCACATCCAACAGTCATTTAGAGTCAAAAGATTAAATGTTAAAATTTCATCATTATAGACCATTTTGGGAACGTTCGACATGTCCGGAGTCATCGTTTTTCATCCGAAAATTGATTTTTTGGACTGTACCAAAAATGATTCAAAATGTCAATTGGATCGTGCCTCATGTTGAATAACCACTTTTTAAACCCTCACAGTGACCAAAATTGCCATTTTTACAGAGTTTTGCTTACTCAAAAGCTTCAATTTTGACCTGTTTCAGGCACAGAAATGACTTTAAACACACTTATTTTATTTGAAAAAGTCATAATTCACATCCAACAGTCATTTAGAGTCAAAAGATTAAATGTTAAAATTTCATCATTATAGACCATTTTGGGAACGTTCGACATGTCCGGAGTCATCGTTTTTCATCCGAAAATTGATTTTTTGAACTGTACCAAAAATGATTCAAAATGTCAATTGGATCGTGCCTCATGTTGAAAAACCACTTTTTAAACCCTCACAGTGACCAAAATTGCCATTTTTACAGAGTTTTGCATACTCAAAAGCTACAATTTTGACCCGTTTCAGGCACGGAAATGACTTTAAACACACTTATTTTAGTTGAAAAAGTCATAATGCACATCCAACAGTCATTTAGAGTCAAAAGATTAAATGTTAAAATTTCATCATTATAGACCATTTTGGGAACGTTCGACATGTCCGGAGTCATCGTTTTTCATCCGAAAATTGATTTTCTGGACTGTACCAAAAATGATTCAAAATGTCAATTGGATTGTGCCTCATGTTGAATAACCACTTTTTAAACCCTCACAGTGACCAAAATTGCCATTTTTACAGAGTTTTGCATACTCAAAAGCTGCAATTTTGACCCGTTTCAGGCACAGAAATGACTTTAAACACACTTATTTTAGTTGAAAAAGTCATAATGCACATCCAACAGTCCTTTGGAGTCAAAAGAATAAATGTTAAAATTTCATCATAATAGACCATTTTGGGAACGTTCGACATGTCCGGAGTCATCGTTTCTCATCCGAAAATTGATTTTTTGGACTGTACCAAAAATGATTCAAAATGTCAATTGGATTGTGCCTCATGTTGAATAACCACTTTTTAAACCCTCACAGTGACCAAAATTGCCATTTTTACAGAGTTTTGCTTACTCAAAAGCTTCAATTTTGACACGTTTCAGGCACAGAAATGACTTTAAACACACTTTTTAGTTAAAAAAGTCATAATTCACATCCAACAGTCATTTAGGGTCAAAAGATTAAATGTTAAAATTTCATCATTATATTCCATTTTGGGAACGTTCGACATGTCCGGAGTCATCGTTTTTCATCCGAAAATTGATTTTCTGGACTGTACCAAAAATGATTCAAAATGTCAATTGGATCGTGCCTCATGTTGAATAACCACTTTTTAAACCCTCACAGTGACCAAAATGGCCATTTTTACAGAGTTTTGCTTACTCAAAAGCTTCAATTTTGACCCGTTTCAGGCACAGAAATGACTTTAAACACACTTATTTTAGTTGAAAAAGTCATAATTCACATCCAACAGTCATTTAGAGTCAAAAGATTAAATGTTAAAATTTCATCATAATAGACCATTTTGGGAACGTTCGACATGTCCGGAGTCATCGTTTCTCATCCGAAAATTGATTTTTTGGACTGTACCAAAAATGATTCAAAATGTCAATTGGATTGTGCCTCATGTTGAATAACCACTTTTTAAACCCTCACAGTGACCAAAATTGCCATTTTTACAGAGTTTTGCTTACTCAAATGCTTTAATTTTGACACGTTTCAGGCACAGAAATGACTTTAAACACACTTATTTTAGTTAAAAAAGTCATAATTCACATCCAACAGTCATTTAGGGTCAAAAGATTAAATGTTAAAATGTCATCATTATAGACCATTTTGGGAACGTTCGACATGTCCGGAGTCATCGTTTTTCACCGAAAATTGATTTTTTGGACTGTACCAAAAATGATTCAAAATGTCAATTGGATCGTGCCTCATGTTGAATAACCACTTTTTAAACCCTCACAGTGACCAAAATTGCAATTTTTACAGAGTTTTGCATACTCAAAAGCTGCAATTTTGACCCGTTTCAGGCACAGAAATGACTTTAAACACACTTATTTTAGTTGAAAAAGTCATAATGCACATCCAACAGTCATTTAGAGTCAAAAGATTAAATGTTAAAATTTCATCATTATAGACCATTTTGGGAACGTTCGACATGTCCGGAGTCATCGTTTTTCATCCGAAAATTGATTTTTTGGACTGTACCAAAAATGATTCAAAATGTCAATTGGATCGTGCCTCATGTTGAATAACCACTTTTTAAACCCTCACAGTGACCAAAATTGCCATTTTTACAGAGTTTTGCTTACTCAAAAGCTTCAATTTTGACCTGTTTCAGGCACAGAAATGACTTTAAACACACTTATTTTATTTGAAAAAGTCATAATTCACATCCAACAGTCATTTAGAGTCAAAAGATTAAATGTTAAAATTTCATCATTATAGACCATTTTGGGAACGTTCGACATGTCCGGAGTCATCGTTTTTCATCCGAAAATTGATTTTTTGAACTGTACCAAAAATGATTCAAAATGTCAATTGGATCGTGCCTCATGTTGAAAAACCACTTTTTAAACCCTCACAGTGACCAAAATTGCCATTTTTACAGAGTTTTGCATACTCAAAAGCTACAATTTTGACCCGTTTCAGGCACGGAAATGACTTTAAACACACTTATTTTAGTTGAAAAAGTCATAATGCACATCCAACAGTCATTTAGAGTCAAAAGATTAAATGTTAAAATTTCATCATTATAGACCATTTTGAGAACGTTCGACATGTCCGGAGTCATCGTTTTTCATCCGAAAATTGATTTTCTGGACTGTACCAAAAATGATTCAAAATGTCAATTGGATCATGCCTCATGTTGAATAACCACTTTTTAAACCCTCACAGTGACCAAAATGGCCATTTTTACAGAGTTTTGCTTACTCAAAAGCTTCAATTTTGACCCGTTTCAGGCACAGAAATGACTTTAAACACACTTATTTTAGTTGAAAAAGTCATAATTTACCTCCAACAGTCATTTAGAGTCAAAAGATTAAATGTTAAAATTTCATCATAATAGACCATTTTGGGAACGTTCGACATGTCCGGAGTCATCGTTTCTCATCCGAAAATTGATTTTTTGGACTGTACCAAAAATGATTCAAAATGTCAATTGGATTGTGCCTCATGTTGAATAACCACTTTTTAAACCCTCACAGTGACCAAAATTGCCATTTTTACAGAGTTTTGCTTACTCAAAAGCTTTAATTTTGACACGTTTCAGGCACAGAAATGACTTTAAACACACTTATTTTAGTTAAAAAAGTCATAATTCACATCCAACAGTCATTTAGGGTCAAAATATTAAATGTTAAAATTTCATCATTATAGACCATTTTGGGAACGTTCGACATGTCCGGAGTCGTCGTTTTTCATCCGAAAATTGATTTTTTGGACTGTACCAAAAATGATTCAAAATGTCAATTGGATCGTGCCTCATGTTGAATAACCACTTTTTAAACCCTCACAGTGACCAAAATTGCAATTTTTACAGAGTTTTGCATACTCAAAAGCTGCAATTTTGACCCGTTTCAGGCACAGAAATGACTTTAAACACACTTATTTTAGTTGAAAAAGTCATAATGCACATCCAACAGTCATTTGGAGTCAAAAGAATAAATGTTAAAATTTCATCATAATAGACCATTTTGGGAACGTTCGACATGTCCGGAGTCATCGTTTTTCATCCGAAAATTGATTTTTTGGACTGTACCAAAAATGATTCAAAATGTCAATTGGATCGTGCCTCATGTTGAATAACCACTTTTTAAACCCTCACAGTGACCAAAATTGCCATTTTTACAGAGTTTTGCTTACTCAAAAGCTTCAATTTTGACCCGTTTCAGGCACAGAAATGACTTTAAACACACTGATTTTATTTGAAAAAGTCATAATTCACATCCAACAGTCATTTAGAGTCAAAAGATTAAATGTTAACATTTCATCATTATAGACCATTTTGGGAAAGTTCGACATGTCCGGAGTCATCGTTTTTCATCCGAAAATTGATTTTTTGGACTGTACCAAAAATGATTCAAAATGTCAATTGGATCGTGCCTCATGTTGAATAACCACTTTTTAAACCCTCACAGTGACCAAAATGGCCATTTTTACAGAGTTTTGCTTACTCAAAAGCTTCAATTATTTTGACCCGTTTCAGTCACAGAAATGACTTTAAACACACTTATTTTAGTTGAAAAAGTCATAATTCACATCCAACAGTCATTTAGAGTCAAAAGATTAAATGTTAAAATTTCATCATTATAGACCATTTTGGGAACGTTTGACATGTCCGGAGTCATCGTTTTTCATCCGAAAATTGATTTTTTGGACTGTACCAAAAATGATTCAAAATGTCAATTGGATCGTGCCTCATGTTGAATAACCACTTTTTAAACCATCACAGTGACCAAAAGTGCCATTTTTACAGAGTTTAGCTTACTAAAAAAGCTTCAATTTTGACCCGTTTCAGGCACAGAAATGACTTTAAACACACTTATTTTAGTTGAAAAAGTCATAATTTACATCCAACAGTCATTTAGAGTCAAAAGATTAAATGTTAAAATTTCATCATTATAGACCATTTTGGGAACGTTCGACATGTCCGGAGTCATCGTTTTTCATCCGAAAATTGATTTTTTGGACTGTACCAAAAATGATTCAAAATGTCAATTGGATGGTGCCTCATGTTGAATAACCACTTTTTAAACCCTCACAGTGACCAAAATGGCCATTTTTACAGAGTTTTGCTTACTCAAAAGCTTCAATTTTGACCCGTTTCAGGCAAGAAATGACTTTAAACACACTTATTTTAGTTGAAAAAGTCATAATTCACATCCAACAGTCATTTAGAGTCAAAAGATTAAATGTTAAAATTTCATCATAATAGACCATTTCGGGAACGTTCGACATGTCCGGAGTCATCATTTCTCATCCGAAAATTGATTTTTTGGACTGTACCAAAAATGATTCAAAATGTCAATTGGATTGTGCCTCATGTTGAATAACCACTTTTTAAACCCTCACAGTGACCAAAATTGCCATTTTTACAGAGTTTTGCTTACTCAAAAGCTTCAATTTTGACACGTTTCAGGCACAGAAATGACTTTAAACACACTTATTTTAGTTAAAAAAGTCATAATTCACATCCAACAGTCATTTAGGGTCAAAAGATTAAATGTTAAAATTTCATCATTATAGACCATTTTTGGAACGTTCGACATGTCCGGAGTCATCGTTTTTCATCCGAAAATTGATTTTCTGGACTGTACCAAAAATGATTCAAAATGTCAATTGGATCGTGCCTCATGTTGAATAACCACTTTTTAAACCCTCACAGTGACCAAAATGGCCATTTTTACAGAGTTTTGCTTACTCAAAAGCTTCAATTTTGACCCATTTCAGGCACAGAAATGACTTTAAACACACTTATTTTAGTTGAAAAAGTCATAATTCATCTCCAACAGTCATTTAGAGTCAAAAGATTAAATGTTAAAATTTCATCATAATAGACCATTTTGGGAACGTTCGACATGTCCGGAGTCATCGTTTCTCATCCGAAAATTGATTTTTTGGACTGTACCAAAAATGATTCAAAATGTCAATTGGATTGTGCCTCATGTTGAATAACCACTTTTTAAACCCTCACAGTGACCAAAATTGCCATTTTTACAGAGTTTTGCTTACTCAAAAGCTTCAATTTTGACCCGTTTCAGGCACAGAAATGACTTTAAACACACTTATTTTATTTGAAAAAGTCATAATTCACATCCAACAGTCATTTAGAGTCAAAAGATTAAATGTTAAAATTTCATCATTATAGACCATTTTGGGAACGTTCGACATGTCCGGAGTCATCGTTTTTCATCCGAAAATTGATTTTTTGGACTGTACCAAAAATGATTCAAAATGTCAATTGGATCGTGCCTCATGTTGAATAACCACTTTTTAAACCCTCACAGTGACCAAAATTGCCATTTTTACAGAGTTTTGCTTACTCAAAAGCTTCAATTTTGACCCGTTTCAGGCACAGAAATGACTTTAAACACACTTATTTTAGTTGAAAAAGTCATAATTCACATCCAACAGTCATTTAGAGTCAAAAGATTAAATGTTAAAATTTCATCATTATAGACCATTTTGGGAACGTTTGACATGTCCGGAGTCATCGTTTTTCATCCGAAAATTGATTTTTTGGACTGTACCAAAAATGATTCAAAATGTCAATTGGATCGTGCCTCATGTTGAATAACCACTTTTTAAACCATCACAGTGACCAAAAGTGCCATTTTTACAGAGTTTAGCTTACTAAAAAAGCTTCAATTTTGACCCGTTTCAGGCACAGAAATGACTTTAAACACACTTATTTTAGTTGAAAAAGTCATAATTTACATCCAACAGTCATTTAGAGTCAAAAGATTAAATGTTAAAATTTCATCATTATAGACCATTTTGGGAACGTTCGACATGTCCGGAGTCATCGTTTTTCATCCGAAAATTGATTTTTTGGACAGTACCAAAAATGATTCAAAATGTCAATTGGATCGTGCCTCATGTTGAATAACCACTTTTTAAACCCTCACAGTGACCAAAATTGCCATTTTTACAGAGTTTTGCATACTCAAAAGCTACAATTTTGACCTGTTTCAGGCACAGAAATGACTTTAAACACACTTATTTTAGTTGAAAAAGTCATAATGCACATCCAACAGTCATTTAGAGTCAAAAGATTAAATGTTAAAATTTCATCATTATAGACCATTTTGGAAACGTTCGACATGTCCGGAGTCATCGTTTTTCATCCGAAAATTGATTTTTTGGACTGTACCAAAAATGATTCAAAATGTCAATTGGATGGTGCCTCATGTTGAATAACCACTTTTTAAACCCTCACAGTGACCAAAATGGCCATTTTTACAGAGTTTTGCTTACTCAAAAGCTTCAATTTTGACCCGTTTCAGGCACAGAAATGACTTTAAACACACTTATTTTAGTTGAAAAAGTCATAATTCACATCCAACAGTCATTTAGAGTCAAAAGATTAAATGTTAAAATTTCATCATAATAGACCATTTCGGGAACGTTCGACATTTCCGGAGTCATCATTTCTCATCCAAAAATTGATTTTTTGGACTGTACCAAAAATGATTCAAAATGTCAATTGGATTGTGCCTCATGTTGAATAACCACTTTTTAAACCCTCACAGTGACCAAAATTGCCATTTTTACAGAGTTTTGCTTACTCAAAAGCTTCAATTTTGACACGTTTCAGGCACAGAAATGACTTTAAACACACTTATTTTAGTTAAAAAAGTCATAATTCACATCCAACAGTCATTTAGGGTCAAAAGATTAAATGTTAAAATTTCATCATTATAGACCATTTTTGGAACGTTCGACATGTCCGGAGTCATCGTTTCTCATCCGAAAATTGATTTTTTGGACTGTACCAAAAATGATTCAAAATGTCAATTGGATTGTGCCTCATGTTGAATAACCACTTTTTAAACCCTCACAGTGACCAAAATTGCCATTTTTACAGAGTTTTGCTTACTCAAAAGCTTTAACTTTGACACGTTTCAGGCACAGAAATGACTTTAAACACACTTATTTTAGTTAAAAAAGTCATAATTCACATCCAACAGTCATTTAGGGTCAAAATATTAAATTTTAAAATTTCATCATTATAGACCATTTTGGGAACGTTCGACATGTCCGGAGTCATCGTTTTTCATCCGAAAATTGATTTTTTGGACTGTACCAAAAATGATTCAAAATGTCAATTGGATCGTGCCTCATGTTGAATAACCACTTTTTAAACCCTCACAGTGACCAAAATTGCAATTTTTACAGAGTTTTGCATACTCAAAAGCTGCAATTTTGACCCGTTTCAGGCACAGAAATGACTTTAAACACACTTATTTTAGTTGAAAAAGTCATAATGCACATCCAACAGTCCTTTGGAGTCAAAAGAATAAATGTTAAAATTTCATCATAATAGACCATTTTGGGAACGTTCGACATGTCCGGAGTCATCGTTTCTCATCCGAAAATTGATTTTTTGGACTGTACCAAAAATGATTCAAAATGTCAATTGGATTGTGCCTCATGTTGAATAACCACTTTTTAAACCCTCACAGTGACCAAAATTGCCATTTTTACAGAGTTTTGCTTACTCAAAAGCTTCAATTTTGACACGTTTCAGGCACAGAAATGACTTTAAACACACTTTTTAGTTAAAAAAGTCATAATTCACATCCAACAGTCATTTAGGGTCAAAAGATTAAATGTTAAAATTTCATCATTATATTCCATTTTGGGAACGTTCGACATGTCCGGAGTCATCGTTTTTCATCCGAAAATTGATTTTCTGGACTGTACCAAAAATGATTCAAAATGTCAATTGGATCGTGCCTCATGTTGAATAACCACTTTTTAAACCCTCACAGTGACCAAAATGGCCATTTTTACAGAGTTTTGCTTACTCAAAAGCTTCAATTTTGACCAGTTTCAGGCACAGAAATGACTTTAAACACACGTATTTTAGTTGAAAAAGTCATAATTCACATCCAACAGTCATTTAGAGTCAAAAGATTAAATGTTAAAATTTCATCATAATAGACCATTTTGGGAACGTTCGACATGTCCGGAGTCATCGTTTCTCATCCGAAAATTGATTTTTTGGACTGTACCAAAAATGATTCAAAATGTCAATTGGATTGTGCCTCATGTTGAATAACCACTTTTTAAACCCTCACAGTGACCAAAATTGCCATTTTTACAGAGTTTTGCTTACTCAAATGCTTTAATTTTGACACGTTTCAGGCACAGAAATGACTTTAAACACACTTATTTTAGTTAAAAAAGTCATAATTCACATCCAACAGTCATTTAGGGTCAAAAGATTAAATGTTAAAATGTCATCATTATAGACCATTTTGGGAACGTTCGACATGTCCGGAGTCATCGTTTTTCACCGAAAATTGATTTTTTGGACTGTACCAAAAATGATTCAAAATGTCAATTGGATCGTGCCTCATGTTGAATAACCACTTTTTAAACCCTCACAGTGACCAAAATTGCAATTTTTACAGAGTTTTGCATACTCAAAAGCTGCAATTTTGACCCGTTTCAGGCACAGAAATGACTTTAAACACACTTATTTTAGTTGAAAAAGTCATAATGCACATCCAACAGTCATTTAGAGTCAAAAGATTAAATGTTAAAATTTCATCATTATAGACCATTTTGGGAACGTTCGACATGTCCGGAGTCATTGTTTTTCATCCGAAAATTGAT
Organism: Lissotriton vulgaris; assembly: GCF_964263255.1. Classification (NCBI taxonomy): domain Eukaryota; kingdom Metazoa; phylum Chordata; class Amphibia; order Caudata; family Salamandridae; genus Lissotriton; species Lissotriton vulgaris. Next base: position 297,843 of record NW_028242254.1, read on the forward strand.
TTTTTGGACTGTACCAAAAATGATTCAAAATGTCAATTGGATCGTGCCTCATGTTGAATAACCACTTTTTAAACCCTCACAGTGACCAAAATTGCCATTTTTACAGAGTTTTGCTTACTCAAAAGCTTCAATTTTGAGCTGTTTCAGGCACAGAAATGACTTTAAACACACTTATTTTATTTGAAAAAGTCATAATTCACATCCAACAGTCATTTAGAGTCAAAAGATTAAATGTTAAAATTTCATCATTATAGACCATTTTGGGAACGTTCGACATGTCCGGAGTCATCGTTTTTCATCCGAAAATTGATTTTTTGGACTGTACCAAAAATGATTCAAAATGTCAATTGGATCGTGCCTCATGTTGAAAAACCACTTTTTAAACCCTCACAGTGACCAAAATTGCCATTTTTACAGAGTTTTGCATACTCAAAAGCTTCAATTTTGAGCTGTTTCAGGCACAGAAATGACTTTAAACACACTTATTTTATTTGAAAAAGTCATAATTCACATCCAACAGTCATTTAGAGTCAAAAGATTAAATGTTAAAATTTCATCATAATAGACCATTTTGGGAACGTTCGACATGTCCGGAGTCATCGTTTCTCATCCGAAAATTGATTTTTTGGACTGTACCAAAAATGATTCAAAATGTCAATTGGATTGTGCCTCATGTTGAATAACCACTTTTTAAACCCTCACAGTGACCAAAATTGCCATTTTTACAGAGTTTTGCTTACTCAAATGCTTTAATTTTGACACGTTTCAGGCACAGAAATGACTTTAAACACACTTATTTTAGTTAAAAAAGTCATAATTCACATCCAACAGTCATTTAGGGTCAAAAGATTAAATGTTAAAATGTCATCATTATAGACCATTTTGGGAACGTTCGACATGTCCGGAGTCATCGTTTTTCACCGAAAATTGATTTTTTGGACTGTACCAAAAATGATTCAAAATGTCAATTGGATCGTGCCTCATGTTGAATAACCACTTTTTAAACCCTCACAGTGACCAAAATTGCAATTTTTACAGAGTTTTGCATACTCAAAAGCTGCAATTTTGACCCGTTTCAGGCACAGAAATGACTTTAAACACACTTATTTTAGTTGAAAAAGTCATAATGCACATCCAACAGTCATTTAGAGTCAAAAGATTAAATGTTAAAATTTCATCATTATAGACCATTTTGGGAACGTTCGACATGTCCGGAGTCATCGTTTTTCATCCGAAAATTGATTTTTTGGACTGTACCAAAAATGATTCAAAATGTCAATTGGATCGTGCCTCATGTTGAATAACCACTTTTTAAACCCTCACAGTGACCAAAATTGCCATTTTTACAGAGTTTTGCTTACTCAAAAGCTTCAATTTTGACCTGTTTCAGGCACAGAAATGACTTTAAACACACTTATTTTATTTGAAAAAGTCATAATTCACATCCAACAGTCATTTAGAGTCAAAAGATTAAATGTTAAAATTTCATCATTATAGACCATTTTGGGAACGTTCGACATGTCCGGAGTCATCGTTTTTCATCCGAAAATTGATTTTTTGAACTGTACCAAAAATGATTCAAAATGTCAATTGGATCGTGCCTCATGTTGAAAAACCACTTTTTAAACCCTCACAGTGACCAAAATTGCCATTTTTACAGAGTTTTGCATACTCAAAAGCTACAATTTTGACCCGTTTCAGGCACGGAAATGACTTTAAACACACTTATTTTAGTTGAAAAAGTCATAATGCACATCCAACAGTCATTTAGAGTCAAAAGATTAAATGTTAAAATTTCATCATTATAGACCATTTTGGGAACGTTCGACATGTCCGGAGTCATCGTTTTTCATCCGAAAATTGATTTTCTGGACTGTACCAAAAATGATTCAAAATGTCAATTGGATCATGCCTCATGTTGAATAACCACTTTTTAAACCCTCACAGTGACCAAAATGGCCATTTTTACAGAGTTTTGCTTACTCAAAAGCTTCAATTTTGACCCGTTTCAGGCACAGAAATGACTTTAAACACACTTATTTTAGTTGAAAAAGTCATAATTTACCTCCAACAGTCATTTAGAGTCAAAAGATTAAATGTTAAAATTTCATCATAATAGACCATTTTGGGAACGTTCGACATGTCCGGAGTCATCGTTTCTCATCCGAAAATTGATTTTTTGGACTGTACCAAAAATGATTCAAAATGTCAATTGGATTGTGCCTCATGTTGAATAACCACTTTTTAAACCCTCACAGTGACCAAAATTGCCATTTTTACAGAGTTTTGCTTACTCAAAAGCTTTAATTTTGACACGTTTCAGGCACAGAAATGACTTTAAACACACTTATTTTAGTTAAAAAAGTCATAATTCACATCCAACAGTCATTTAGGGTCAAAATATTAAATGTTAAAATTTCATCATTATAGACCATTTTGGGAACGTTCGACATGTCCGGAGTCGTCGTTTTTCATCCGAAAATTGATTTTTTGGACTGTACCAAAAATGATTCAAAATGTCAATTGGATCGTGCCTCATGTTGAATAACCACTTTTTAAACCCTCACAGTGACCAAAATTGCAATTTTTACAGAGTTTTGCATACTCAAAAGCTGCAATTTTGACCCGTTTCAGGCACAGAAATGACTTTAAACACACTTATTTTAGTTGAAAAAGTCATAATGCACATCCAACAGTCATTTGGAGTCAAAAGAATAAATGTTAAAATTTCATCATAATAGACCATTTTGGGAACGTTCGACATGTCCGGAGTCATCGTTTTTCATCCGAAAATTGATTTTTTGGACTGTACCAAAAATGATTCAAAATGTCAATTGGATCGTGCCTCATGTTGAATAACCACTTTTTAAACCCTCACAGTGACCAAAATTGCCATTTTTACAGAGTTTTGCTTACTCAAAAGCTTCAATTTTGACCCGTTTCAGGCACAGAAATGGAAAGGGGCGACCACTCGGTCCCCCCGAACGTATGGATGAGTGCCTCGATCCCCCCGGGAAGCCATTTTTGGGCGGGAGGCGCGTCTCGGCTGGTATGCCCGAAGCGGCGTAGCCGGGGCGCGCCTTTTCCCGCCCTAGAGTGGGCTGGCCTAGACACCGACGCAGCCAGCCACGCCCCCGGGGCGGGCAGGGGCGGGTTTTCGCCCGCCCTGAAGACGGATAAAAGAAGGCGCAAGACCAGAAGACGTCCTCTTGTTCTTGTGCTCCGAAGCTGCACCTCCTCGCTACACGTGAGCTCGGGACGGAACGAAGAGCCAATTTTGAGCGTTTTGATCTTTTTCTTTGTCTTCTAGATACTTCCTCGGAGAGATGCCCAAGAAAGGCGCAAAAAGAATGACGACCGATCAGATGGTGCGGGCCCTTTGCAAGGAAGTGTCCGACATAAAGAAACGGTTGGCGGAGCGAGATGGGGAGGAGGGTTCGGGCACCCCGCCGGCTGGAGGGAGACCTAAGAGGCCGAGAAAGGTTCCAGCCGGTGGGGCCGTCCCGGTTCCCTCTGCCCCGCTCGAGGCGCCGACCCCAGTACCGATGGAGGGGAATCCAATCCCCGTTGTCGTCACCCCGACATCCAAGGAAGACATGCCCCCCGAGCTGGCAGCACAGCTAGCAGCATGGTTGGGGGATAGTAGTGATGGCGCCACGGCTGCCGAAGCACAGGCGCTGATAAAAGGGCTTCGTGAGAAGAAAGAGGCAGCTAGAGTGGCTACGCCGTTGGCGGGGATAGACAAGCCGCAAGCGGCAGAAGCTGCGTCCGGTGCAGGTAAGCGGCCATTGCCGATTGCAAGGGACGAGTCAGCACCCTCTCGTAGAGAGAGATTAGGACAACATGTGCCTTTAGCTATAAAGGAAAAGATCTGGGCGGGGGAGTACGTGAATATTTTTTCCCTGCTTGTTGATCATTATGATGTGGAACATGTAAAAAGTCAGAAGGACTTAATGCATCCGAGTGTTTGGCGCGCAAAGATGGCCGCCTTTAAGGTAAATGAGAACATTGGCAACTGGGGCAATGCATGGGGTATTTTCACATCAATTTTGGGGGAACGTAGGCCCGAGTTGCTTCCTGAGTTTCCCGTTTATCAATCACGAATTATGGGTTACTCGACAGCGTATCAAGGTAACCATTGGTTTTGTTATGACAATTTGTTCAGGAAAGAAAAGGAACATAACAAGGGTTTGACTTGGGATTGTTACGATTCTTTAACATGGGATAAGATGAAAGAATCGGGAATGTTAAGAATGCCATTGGTCGGGAGCACTGTTGTTGATTACTCCCGCCAAAATGTGGGGACGCCCTTTCGACCAAGTACGAGCACCGACGACCAGTCGAGGCCCGCAGGCAATACAGGGAGAAAGGGTTTCTGTTTTAATTTTAACAAGGGGAAGTGTACCAGGCCTCCGGGATCGTGTAAATTCAAACATGAGTGTAGTACGTGTGGGTCGTCCCATCCTGAGTCATCGTGCAGAGCCAGAACGAGTGAGAATGGGGGTAAGGGAGGCGCCAAACAGGTCTAAGCTAGGCCGAGGGGCGCCTTTACCAACCCCGATTGATACCTTGGCAATGATTCCCTGGCTCAGCGAATACCCGGATCGCACTTCTGCCGGGGTGCTGCGGAACGGTTTTACACATGGTTTCCGCATCCCGGTAGGGGACTTTCAGGGTGTAGGGATGTGCAAAAATCAACTTTCCGTTTTACAACATGCATCTGTAGTGCAAGAAAAAATTCAGAAAGAGGTTAGCCGGGGACGGGTCGCCGGCCCGTTTAGTGAGCCCCCGGTACCGGATTTCGTTTGTTCTCCGTTAGGGGTGGTCCCCAAGAAGGACCCGGGTGAGTTTCGTTTGATTCATAATCTATCTTCTCCATATGGTCTTTCGGTGAACGACGCAATTGAGCCAGAAGTTTGTTCGGTGCGATACGCATCTTTTGATGAGGCGGTAGCCATCTTGAATCGCCTGGGGCACGGGACGTTGATGGCGAAATCTGATATCGAGTCAGCGTTCCGGTTGCTTCCGGTACACCCAGACGATCAGCGTCTTCTGGGATTCGGGTTTCAGGGGTCATTTTACATGGATAGGTGTATGCCAATGGGATGCTCTATATCATGTACTTACTTTGAGCAATTCAGTACTTTCCTGCAATGGGTGTTCACTAAGAAAACGGGTTTCCGAAATGTAATGCACTACCTTGACGATTTTCTGTTCCTTGGCCACGCCGGTACTTCTGAATGTGCCCGGGCCTTAGCTGAATTCTGTGTGTTAATGGATCATCTTGGCGTGCCATTGGCACCAGGTAAAACTATGGGTCCCACGACTTGCCTCGAGTTTTTGGGGATCGAGTTGGACTCAAGGGAGGGGTGCTTCCGTTTACCAGCTAGCAAAGTGTCGAAATTCAGGGCAGCCCTCCAAGTATGTTTAAAGGCATCCAAAGTTACGCTGCATCAGTTGCAACAGTTAGTGGGAAAGTTGAACTTTGCCTTGAGGGTGATACCAATGGCTCGCCCCTTTTCCCGCTCAATTGCCCAAGCGATGGTTGGCTTAAAGGAGGGTCATCATCGCACAAGGTTATCGGCCGAGGTCCGCCAGGACATGCGGATTTGGTTAGCATTCTTGGCGGACTTCAATGGCCGGGTCGTCTGGAACAAGCCAGCCGTCTCCTCTGAAGAGCTTGGGCTATGGACAGACTCAGCAGGAAGCGTAGGTTTTGGCGCCATCTTCGGCACAAAATGGTCGGCACAAAAGTGGCCCCTATGGTGGCACGAGAAGGGGCTGACAAGTAACATCGCTTTCCTCGAACTATTTCCCATTCTGGTGGCCCTGAGAACCTGGCCAGAAGGGTTCAGAGATCATTCTGTTGTGTTCTGGTCCGACAATATGACCGTGGTAGAATGCATCAATAGTCAGGCAGCCCGTTGTAAGTTGATTTTGAGGCTCCTCAAAGAAATTGTCTTACTGTGTATGCAACTGAACGTAGTATTCAGAGCGAAACATGTCCCAGGGGTGATGAATCAGGCTGCTGATGCACTGTCTCGTTTTCACATGCAGGCTTTCTCGGGTTTCCTTCCTTCAGCGGACCCGGAGCCGGCACCCTTCCCCGAAGCTCTCTGGTCTCTCGGTGCCCCGAACTTCGTCACCTCGTGGGAGAGAGTCTAGCACCCAGGACAAGGAAGGCATATGAAGGGGCGTTCCAGGCCTATTTAGCCTTTTTGGGGGCAGAGAGAGGAGGACTTTGGGGTCAGGAGGAGTTGGTAGTACTTTTTCTGATGTCCTTACGTAGGGCTGGGAAATCGGTGGCTACGGCCCAAAGGCATCGTGCCGCCATTTCCTTTGTTGCCAGGGCCCATGGCATCCTGGACCCAACAGCGTCTTTCACGGTACAAAAAGCGCTACGTGGGTGGCAACGTCTAGAGGGTCGCAGAGTAGATGTACGACGACCGATAGGTCTAGACAGGTTGTCCCAGTTACTGGTCACGCTCCCGAACACATGCTCGTCCCCGTTCGAGACCTGTTTGTTCCGGACTGCATTTACGTTGGCATTTCACGGGGCTATGAGAGTTAGTGAGCTGGTTGCAAGGAACAAACGGGACGTGACGGGGGGCTTGTGCAGGGAGCATGTCCAGATCAGGGGTGATGCGATGATTGTCTCCTTTCTCAGGTCCAAGACTGACCAAGATGGGAGAGGGGACTGCACGATCATCCGCAGGAACCTCGACTCATCCATGTGTCCGGTACAGTGCTTAGAAGATTACCTAGCACGAAGGGTGGCATCATGGGGAGGGACATTGTTGAGGCATGCAGACGCCACCCCGCTGACGAGGTTTCAGTTTCAACGGGTGCTTGCAATGGCCATTGCTGCAGCGGGCTTGGACCCGGGCGAATTTGGGACCCACTCCTTTCGTATAGGGGCTGCCACTGAAGCTACAGCCAGAGGTCTTAATGTAGAACAAGTGAAACGTGTGGGGCGCTGGTCCTCCAATTGTTATAAGAGGTACGTGCGATTGCACATGTTGTGAAACTGTAATCATGTACTCACGCCTCTTGTTTTTGTTTGTTTTCAGTTGCGCAAGCCTACGCGGCAGGGCAGACTGAGCAGTCGACCCAACACCAGGTCAGCGGTCGCACGTCACCGGCTGTGAGGAAGGAGGTTTGGGTCGTGGGCCACTCATACGTGAGACGGGCTGCAGACGTATTCAAAGCAGGTGACATGGTTCACGTACCTGAGGAATACGGGTACAGAGTGTCCTTCTACGGAAGGGGCGGTCTCTGTATTGACCAGTTTCAGGAATTTTTTGAGGGCTTGTTAGAGCGGATGAGGTCACCGCCGTCCATAGTCATAGTGCATTTGGGGGGCAATGATTTGGTCACCACCGGTAGACGACTTCTCCTGGAGGCTATGCTTTCCACGGTAAGTTGGTTAGCGAGGAGAGTTCCGGGGTGCCTAATCGCATGGTCTCATATGATCCCACGAAAAGTGTGGCGGGGGGCTATCTCGATCCCTGCTTTGAATCATTCGGTTAGAAAATTGAATAACAAAGTGAGTAGGTTGTTCCGTTCCAAGGCATTGCATTCGATCTCGCATAATTGTATTAATGATGACAGTATGTATCTGGGGGATGGTGTGCATTTGTCGAGGGCGGGGAATGAGTTACTCATAGGAGACTTCCTAGCCTGGTTAAAATCTTTGGAACATGACCTTTAGGTAGGAGTTTTGTGGGGGGTCCGGATAGCCGGTCAACTATCCGGACCTGTGGCGGTAAGGTCATGATCGGTGAGCACTAATTGGTAGATCCCTATGAGTGGGCGTCACCCAACACGGATGGGAGCGCTCGGGAGAGGTGGCCATTGGCCCCTCAGTGGGGAGGCGGTCCCGTCTAAGGGCGGGTCGCCGGAAGTAAAGGAAAGGCGGTCAAGGCCCCTTCCTTTGTAGGAGGGGTTACAGCCCCCTCCTGGGGAATTTCCCGGGGCTAGTGTCATCTGCGACGGCAGATGCGGTAAGTTGTGTGGGGTGGGGAGAGGTCAACGATACCTTCTAGATACCACACACAAGTGTTCGAACGACCTTTAAATGGCGTCGAGTCTTAAGTGCCCCCGTCAAGTCAAGGGAAATTGTTAGTAGTTGCACTTGTGGTAAGCCCCTGTGCCATCGCCCCTCCTAAGTGGGAGGGGTAAGTCTGGTTAGGGATCTTGACACCGGTTATGACCTTGCCGTTGGCCCTTAAACGTTAGGATGTACAATTTCAGTATTCTTAGAGAATGTTTTGTAGGATGCTAGTTCGGCTAGGAGAACCTCTGTATTAGAGATTATGTTAAGGTTAGCCAAACATCGTAATGTGATAATGAAATTGTACATAACATGAAAACGTTTAATGTTTTAATCTTTTGTTTTAATAAATACGGCCGGGATGGTCACTCCATCCCACATCCAAAAAACTTTAAGAACAGTTTCCGGTTTCCCTTCCTTTTGGGGATTGTGTTGAGAGGGGGTGGCGGGTATCTCAGCCATATGGAAAGGGGCGACCACTCGGTCCCCCCGAACGTATGGATGAGTGCCTCGATCCCCCCGGGAAGCCATTTTTGGGCGGGAGGCGCGTCTCGGCTGGTATGCCCGAAGCGGCGTAGCCGGGGCGCGCCTTTTCCCGCCCTAGAGTGGGCTGGCCTAGACACCGACGCAGCCAGCCACGCCCCCGGGGCGGGCAGGGGCGGGTTTTCGCCCGCCCTGAAGACGGATAAAAGAAGGCGCAAGACCAGAAGACGTCCTCTTGTTCTTGTGCTCCGAAGCTGCACCTCCTCGCTACACGTGAGCTCGGGACGGAACGAAGAGCCAATTTTGACCCACCCACCAGCCCCTGAGGACAGCAAAGTTGTTGTGCAATAAAGTGAATTGATAAGTTTGTTTTTCCGTTTCGTTTACAGGCTATAACAGTAGCAGTTTGTAGTTAATAAAGATGGTGAATATCGTTTAGGTTGTTATGATTAAAGTGATCTGATGTGATGTTGCATTTTTAGCATGTTCCTTCGGTCGTAGCGACCAATGTTTTCATAGGTTGAAGAACTGTCGTATTTATTTTTTGGTAGGCGGTAAGGTCATGATCGGTGAGCACTAATTGGTAGATCCCTATGAGTGGGCGTCACCCAACACGGATGGGAGCGCTCGGGAGAGGTGGCCATTGGCCCCTCAGTGGGGAGGCGGTCCCGTCTAAGGGCGGGTCGCCGGAAGTAAAGGAAAGGCGGTCAAGGCCCCTTCCTTTGTAGGAGGGGTTACAGCCCCCTCCTGGGGAATTTCCCGGGGCTAGTGTCATCTGCGACGGCAGATGCGGTAAGTTGTGTGGGGTGGGGAGAGGTCAACGATACCTTCTAGATACCACACACAAGTGTTCGAACGACCTTTAAATGGCGTCGAGTCTTAAGTGCCCCCGTCAAGTCAAGGGAAATTGTTAGTAGTTGCACTTGTGGTAAGCCCCTGTGCCATCGCCCCTCCTAAGTGGGAGGGGTAAGTCTGGTTAGGGATCTTGACACCGGTTATGACCTTGCCGTTGGCCCTTAAACGTTAGGATGTACAATTTCAGTATTCTTAGAGAATGTTTTGTAGGATGCTAGTTCGGCTAGGAGAACCTCTGTATTAGAGATTATGTTAAGGTTAGCCAAACATCGTAATGTGATAATGAAATTGTACATAACATGAAAACGTTTAATGTTTTAATCTTTTGTTTTAATAAATACGGCCGGGATGGTCACTCCATCCCACATCCAAAAAACTTTAAGAACAGTTTCCGGTTTCCCTTCCTTTTGGGGATTGTGTTGAGAGGGGGTGGCGGGTATCTCAGCCATATGACTTTAAACACACTGATTTTATTTGAAAAAGTCATAATTCACATCCAACAGTCATTTAGAGTCAAAAGATTAAATGTTAACATTTCATCATTATAGACCATTTTGGGAAAGTTCGACATGTCCGGAGTCATCGTTTTTCATCCGAAAATTGATTTTTTGGACTGTACCAAAAATGATTCAAAATGTCAATTGGATCGTGCCTCATGTTGAATAACCACTTTTTAAACCCTCACAGTGACCAAAATGGCCATTTTTACAGAGTTTTGCTTACTCAAAAGCTTCAATTATTTTGACCCGTTTCAGTCACAGAAATGACTTTAAACACACTTATTTTAGTTGAAAAAGTCATAATTCACATCCAACAGTCATTTAGAGTCAAAAGATTAAATGTTAAAATTTCATCATTATAGACCATTTTGGGAACGTTTGACATGTCCGGAGTCATCGTTTTTCATCCGAAAATTGATTTTTTGGACTGTACCAAAAATGATTCAAAATGTCAATTGGATCGTGCCTCATGTTGAATAACCACTTTTTAAACCATCACAGTGACCAAAAGTGCCATTTTTACAGAGTTTAGCTTACTAAAAAAGCTTCAATTTTGACCCGTTTCAGGCACAGAAATGACTTTAAACACACTTATTTTAGTTGAAAAAGTCATAATTCACATCCAACAGTCATTTAGAGTCAAAAGATTAAATGTTAAAATTTCATCATAATAGACCATTTCGGGAACGTTCGACATGTCCGGAGTCATCATTTCTCATCCGAAAATTGATTTTTTGGACTGTACCAAAAATGATTCAAAATGTCAATTGGATTGTGCCTCATGTTGAATAACCACTTTTTAAACCCTCACAGTGACCAAAATTGCCATTTTTACAGAGTTTTGCTTACTCAAAAGCTTCAATTTTGACACGTTTCAGGCACAGAAATGACTTTAAACACACTTATTTTAGTTAAAAAAGTCATAATTCACATCCAACAGTCATTTAGGGTCAAAAGATTAAATGTTAAAATTTCATCATTATAGACCATTTTTGGAACGTTCGACATGTCCGGAGTCATCGTTTTTCATCCGAAAATTGATTTTCTGGACTGTACCAAAAATGATTCAAAATGTCAATTGGATCGTGCCTCATGTTGAATAACCACTTTTTAAACCCTCACAGTGACCAAAATGGCCATTTTTACAGAGTTTTGCTTACTCAAAAGCTTCAATTTTGACCCATTTCAGGCACAGAAATGACTTTAAACACACTTATTTTAGTTGAAAAAGTCATAATTCATCTCCAACAGTCATTTAGAGTCAAAAGATTAAATGTTAAAATTTCATCATAATAGACCATTTTGGGAACGTTCGACATGTCCGGAGTCATCGTTTCTCATCCGAAAATTGATTTTTTGGACTGTACCAAAAATGATTCAAAATGTCAATTGGATTGTGCCTCATGTTGAATAACCACTTTTTAAACCCTCACAGTGACCAAAATTGCCATTTTTACAGAGTTTTGCTTACTCAAAAGCTTCAATTTTGACCCGTTTCAGGCACAGAAATGACTTTAAACACACTTATTTTATTTGAAAAAGTCATAATTCACATCCAACAGTCATTTAGAGTCAAAAGATTAAATGTTAAAATTTCATCATTATAGACCATTTTGGGAACGTTCGACATGTCCGGAGTCATCGTTTTTCATCCGAAAATTGATTTTTTGGACTGTACCAAAAATGATTCAAAATGTCAATTGGATCGTGCCTCATGTTGAATAACCACTTTTTAAACCCTCACAGTGACCAAAATTGCCATTTTTACAGAGTTTTGCTTACTCAAAAGCTTCAATTTTGACCCGTTTCAGGCACAGAAATGACTTTAAACACACTTATTTTAGTTGAAAAAGTCATAATTCACATCCAACAGTCATTTAGAGTCAAAAGATTAAATGTTAAAATTTCATCATTATAGACCATTTTGGGAACGTTTGACATGTCCGGAGTCATCGTTTTTCATCCGAAAATTGATTTTTTGGACTGTACCAAAAATGATTCAAAATGTCAATTGGATCGTGCCTCATGTTGAATAACCACTTTTTAAACCATCACAGTGACCAAAAGTGCCATTTTTACAGAGTTTAGCTTACTAAAAAAGCTTCAATTTTGACCCGTTTCAGGCACAGAAATGACTTTAAACACACTTATTTTAGTTGAAAAAGTCATAATTTACATCCAACAGTCATTTAGAGTCAAAAGATTAAATGTTAAAATTTCATCATTATAGACCATTTTGGGAACGTTCGACATGTCCGGAGTCATCGTTTTTCATCCGAAAATTGATTTTTTGGACAGTACCAAAAATGATTCAAAATGTCAATTGGATCGTGCCTCATGTTGAATAACCACTTTTTAAACCCTCACAGTGACCAAAATTGCCATTTTTACAGAGTTTTGCATACTCAAAAGCTACAATTTTGACCTGTTTCAGGCACAGAAATGACTTTAAACACACTTATTTTAGTTGAAAAAGTCATAATGCACATCCAACAGTCATTTAGAGTCAAAAGATTAAATGTTAAAATTTCATCATTATAGACCATTTTGGAAACGTTCGACATGTCCGGAGTCATCGTTTTTCATCCGAAAATTGATTTTTTGGACTGTACCAAAAATGATTCAAAATGTCAATTGGATGGTGCCTCATGTTGAATAACCACTTTTTAAACCCTCACAGTGACCAAAATGGCCATTTTTACAGAGTTTTGCTTACTCAAAAGCTTCAATTTTGACCCGTTTCAGGCACAGAAATGACTTTAAACACACTTATTTTAGTTGAAAAAGTCATAATTCACATCCAACAGTCATTTAGAGTCAAAAGATTAAATGTTAAAATTTCATCATAATAGACCATTTCGGGAACGTTCAACATTTCCGGAGTCATCATTTCTCATCCAAAAATTGATTTTTTGGACTGTACCAAAAATGATTCAAAATGTCAATTGGATTGTGCCTCATGTTGAATAACCACTTTTTAAACCCTCACAGTGACCAAAATTGCCATTTTTACAGAGTTTTGCTTACTCAAAAGCTTCAATTTTGACACGTTTCAGGCACAGAAATGACTTTAAACACACTTATTTTAGTTAAAAAAGTCATAATTCACATCCAACAGTCATTTAGGGTCAAAAGATTAAATGTTAAAATTTCATCATTATAGACCATTTTTGGAACGTTCGACATGTCCGGAGTCATCGTTTCTCATCCGAAAATTGATTTTTTGGACTGTACCAAAAATGATTCAAAATGTCAATTGGATTGTGCCTCATGTTGAATAACCACTTTTTAAACCCTCACAGTGACCAAAATTGCCATTTTTACAGAGTTTTGCTTACTCAAAAGCTTTAACTTTGACACGTTTCAGGCACAGAAATGACTTTAAACACACTTATTTTAGTTAAAAAAGTCATAATTCACATCCAACAGTCATTTAGGGTCAAAATATTAAATTTTAAAATTTCATCATTATAGACCATTTTGGGAACGTTCGACATGTCCGGAGTCATCGTTTTTCATCCGAAAATTGATTTTTTGGACTGTACCAAAAATGATTCAAAATGTCAATTGGATCGTGCCTCATGTTGAATAACCACTTTTTAAACCCTCACAGTGACCAAAATTGCAATTTTTACAGAGTTTTGCATACTCAAAAGCTGCAATTTTGACCCGTTTCAGGCACAGAAATGACTTTAAACACACTTATTTTAGTTGAAAAAGTCATAATGCACATCCAACAGTCCTTTGGAGTCAAAAGAATAAATGTTAAAATTTCATCATAATAGACCATTTTGGGAACGTTCGACATGTCCGGAGTCATCGTTTCTCATCCGAAAATTGATTTTTTGGACTGTACCAAAAATGATTCAAAATGTCAATTGGATTGTGCCTCATGTTGAATAACCACTTTTTAAACCCTCACAGTGACCAAAATTGCCATTTTTACAGAGTTTTGCTTACTCAAAAGCTTCAATTTTGACACGTTTCAGGCACAGAAATGACTTTAAACACACTTTTTAGTTAAAAAAGTCATAATTCACATCCAACAGTCATTTAGGGTCAAAAGATTAAATGTTAAAATTTCATCATTATATTCCATTTTGGGAACGTTCGACATGTCCGGAGTCATCGTTTTTCATCCGAAAATTGATTTTCTGGACTGTACCAAAAATGATTCAAAATGTCAATTGGATCGTGCCTCATGTTGAATAACCACTTTTTAAACCCTCACAGTGACCAAAATGGCCATTTTTACAGAGTTTTGCTTACTCAAAAGCTTCAATTTTGACCCGTTTCAGGCACAGAAATGACTTTAAACACACGTATTTTAGTTGAAAAAGTCATAATTCACATCCAACAGTCATTTAGAGTCAAAAGATTAAATGTTAAAATTTCATCATAATAGACCATTTTGGGAACGTTCGACATGTCCGGAGTCATCGTTTCTCATCCGAAAATTGATTTTTTGGACTGTACCAAAAATGATTCAAAATGTCAATTGGATTGTGCCTCATGTTGAATAACCACTTTTTAAACCCTCACAGTGACCAAAATTGCCATTTTTACAGAGTTTTGCTTACTCAAATGCTTTAATTTTGACACGTTTCAGGCACAGAAATGACTTTAAACACACTTATTTTAGTTAAAAAAGTCATAATTCACATCCAACAGTCATTTAGGGTCAAAAGATTAAATGTTAAAATGTCATCATTATAGACCATTTTGGGAACGTTCGACATGTCCGGAGTCATCGTTTTTCACCGAAAATTGATTTTTTGGACTGTACCAAAAATGATTCAAAATGTCAATTGGATCGTGCCTCATGTTGAATAACCACTTTTTAAACCCTCACAGTGACCAAAATTGCAATTTTTACAGAGTTTTGCATACTCAAAAGCTGCAATTTTGACCCGTTTCAGGCACAGAAATGACTTTAAACACACTTATTTTAGTTGAAAAAGTCATAATGCACATCCAACAGTCATTTAGAGTCAAAAGATTAAATGTTAAAATTTCATCATTATAGACCATTTTGGGAACGTTCGACATGTCCGGAGTCATCGTTTTTCATCCGAAAATTGATTTTTTGGACTGTACCAAAAATGATTCAAAATGTCAATTGGATCGTGCCTCATGTTGAATAACCACTTTTTAAACCCTCACAGTGACCAAAATTGCCATTTTTACAGAGTTTTGCTTACTCAAAAGCTTCAATTTTGAGCTGTTTCAGGCACAGAAATGACTTTAAACACACTTATTTTATTTGAAAAAGTCATAATTCACATCCAACAGTCATTTAGAGTCAAAAGATTAAATGTTAAAATTTCATCATTATAGACCATTTTGGGAACGTTCGACATGTCCGGAGTCATCGTTTTTCATCCGAAAATTGATTTTTTGGACTGTACCAAAAATGATTCAAAATGTCAATTGGATCGTGCCTCATGTTGAAAAACCACTTTTTAAACCCTCACAGTGACCAAAATTGCCATTTTTACAGAGTTTTGCATACTCAAAAGCTACAATTTTGACCCGTTTCAGGCACGGAAATGACTTTAAACACACTTATTTTAGTTGAAAAAGTCATAATGCACATCCAACAGTCATTTGGAGTCAAAAGATTAAATGTTAAAATTTCATCATAATAGACCATTTTGGGAATGTTCGACATGTCCGGAGTCATCGTTTTTCATCCGAAAATGGATTTTTTGGACTGTACCAAAAATGATTCAAAATGTCAATTGGATCGTGCCTCATGTTGAATAACCACTTTTTAAACCCTCACAGTGACCAAAATGGCCATTTTTACAGAGTTTTGCTTACTCAAAAGCTTCAATTTTGACCCGTTTCAGGCACGGAAATGACTTTAAACACACTTATTTTAGTTGAAAAAGTCATAATTCACATCCAACAGTCATTTAGAGTCAAAAGATTAAATGTTAAAATTTCATCATTATAGACCATTTTGGGAACGTTCGACATGTCCAGAGTCATCGTTTTTCATCCGAAAATTGATTTTTTGGACTGTACCAAAAATGATTCAAAAAGTCAATTGGATCGTGCCTCATGTTGAATAACCACTTTTTAAACCCTCACAGTGACCAACATTGCCATTTTTACAGAGTTTTGCATGCTCAAAAGCTACAATTTTGACCCGTTTCAGGCACAGAAATGACTTTAAACACACTTATTTTAGTTGAAAAAGTCATAATGCACATCCAACAGTCATTTAGAGTCAAAAGATTAAATGTTAAAATTTCATCATTATAGACCATTTTGGGAACGTTCGACATGTCCGGAGTCATCGTTTTTCATCCGAAAATTGATTTTTTGGACTGTACCAAAAATGATTCAAAATGTCAATTGGATCGTGCCTCATGTTGAATAACCACTTTTTAAACCCTCACAGTGACCAAAATTGCCATTTTTACAGAGTTTTGCTTACTCAAAAGCTTCAATTTTGACCCGTTTCAGGCACAGAAATGACTTTAAACACACTTATTTTAGTTGAAAAAGTCATAATTTACCTCCAACAGTCATTTAGAGTCAAAAGATTAAATGTTAAAATTTCATCATAATAGACCATTTTGGGAACGTTCGACATGTCCGGAGTCATCGTTTCTCATCCGAAAATTGATTTTTTGGACTGTACCAAAAATGATTCAAAATGTCAATTGGATTGTGCCTCATGTTGAATAACCACTTTTTAAACCCTCACAGTGACCAAAATTGCCATTTTTACAGAGTTTTGCTTACTCAAAAGCTTTAATTTTGACACGTTTCAGGCACAGAAATGACTTTAAACACACTTATTTTAGTTAAAAAAGTCATAATTCACATCCAACAGTCATTTAGGGTCAAAATATTAAATGTTAAAATTTCATCATTATAGACCATTTTGGGAACGTTCGACATGTCCGGAGTCGTCGTTTTTCATCCGAAAATTGATTTTTTGGACTGTACCAAAAATGATTCAAAATGTCAATTGGATCGTGCCTCATGTTGAATAACCACTTTTTAAACCCTCACAGTGACCAAAATTGCAATTTTTACAGAGTTTTGCATACTCAAAAGCTGCAATTTTGACCCGTTTCAGGCACAGAAATGACTTTAAACACACTTATTTTAGTTGAAAAAGTCATAATGCACATCCAACAGTCATTTGGAGTCAAAAGAATAAATGTTAAAATTTCATCATAATAGACCATTTTGGGAACGTTCGACATGTCCGGAGTCATCGTTTTTCATCCGAAAATTGATTTTTTGGACTGTACCAAAAATGATTCAAAATGTCAATTGGATCGTGCCTCATGTTGAATAACCACTTTTTAAACCCTCACAGTGACCAAAATTGCCATTTTTACAGAGTTTTGCTTACTCAAAAGCTTCAATTTTGACCCGTTTCAGGCACAGAAATGACTTTAAACACACTTATTTTATTTGAAAAAGTCATAATTCACATCCAACAGTCATTTAGAGTCAAAAGATTAAATGTTAAAATTTCATCATTATAGACCATTTTGGGAACGTTCGACATGTCCGGAGTCAACGTTTTTCATCCGAAAATTGATTTTTTGGACTGTACCAAAAATGATTCAAAATCAGAATAATAATAATAATAATAAAACATTTATTAAGCGCATGGCTGCACAGCTGTGTATCCCCGCGCTGATTGCTGAAAAAAAAATCACAGAGAATCAAGAGAGGAATGGATCGTGCCTCATGTTGAATAACCACTTTTTAAACCCTCACAGTGACCAAAATTGCCATTTTTACAGAGTTTTGCATACTCAAAAGCTACAATTTTGACCCGTTTCAGGCACAGAAATGACTTTAAACACACTTATTTTAGTTGAAAAAGTCATAATGCACATCCAACAGTCATTTAGAGTCAAAAGATTAAATGTTAAAATTTCATCATTATAGACCATTTTGGGAACGTTCGACATGTCCGGAGTCATCGTTTTTCATCCGAAAATTGATTTTTTGGACTGTACCAAAAATAATTCAAAATGTCAATTGGATCGTGCCTCATGTTGAATAACCACTTTTTAAACCCTCACAGTGACCAAAATTGCCATTTTTACAGAGTTTTGCTTACTCAAAAGCTTTAACTTTGACACGTTTCAGGCACAGAAATGACTTTAAACACACTTATTTTAGTTAAAAAAGTCATAATTCACATCCAACAGTCATTTAGGGTCAAAATATTAAATGTTAAAATTTCATCATTATAGACCATTTTGGGAACGTTCGACATGTCCGGAGTCATCGTTTTTCATCCGAAAATTGATTTTTTGGACTGTACCAAAAATGATTCAAAATGTCGATTGGATCGTGCCTCATGTTGAATAACCACTTTTTAAACCCTCACAGTGACCAAAATTGCAATTTTTACAGAGTTTTGCATACTCAAAAGCTGCAATTTTGACCCGTTTCAGGCACAGAAATGACTTTAAACACACTTATTTTAGTTGAAAAAGTCATAATGCACATCCAACAGTCATTTGGAGTCAAAAGAATAAATGTTAAAATTTCATCATAATAGACCATTTTGGGAACGTTCGACATGTCCGGAGTCATCGTTTCTCATCCGAAAATTGATTTTTTGGACTGTACCAAAAATGATTCAAAATGTCAATTGGATTGTGCCTCATGTTGAATAACCACTTTTTAAACCCTCACAGTGACCAAAATTGCCATTTTTACAGAGTTTTGCTTACTCAAAAGCTTCAATTTTGACACGTTTCAGGCACAGAAATGACTTTAAACACACTTTTTAGTTAAAAAAGTCATAATTCACATCCAACAGTCATTTAGGGTCAAAAGATTAAATGTTAAAATTTCATCATTATATTCCATTTTGGGAACGTTCGACATGTCCGGAGTCATCGTTTTTCATCCGAAAATTGATTTTCTGGACTGTACCAAAAATGATTCAAAATGTCAATTGGATCGTGCCTCATGTTGAATAACCACTTTTTAAACCCTCACAGTGACCAAAATGGCCATTTTTACAGAGTTTTGCTTACTCAAAAGCTTCAATTTTGACCCGTTTCAGGCACAGAAATGACTTTAAACACACTTATTTTAGTTGAAAAAGTCATAATTCACATCCAACAGTCATTTAGAGTCAAAAGATTAAATGTTAAAATTTCATCATAATAGACCATTTTGGGAACGTTCGACATGTCCGGAGTCATCGTTTCTCATCCGAAAATTGATTTTTTGGACTGTACCAAAAATGATTCAAAATGTCAATTGGATTGTGCCTCATGTTGAATAACCACTTTTTAAACCCTCACAGTGACCAACATTGCCATTTTTACAGAGTTTTGCATACTCAAAAGCTACAATTTTGACCTGTTTCAGGCACAGAAATGACTTTAAACACACTTATTTTAGTTGAAAAAGTCATAATGCACATCCAACAGTCATTTAGAGTCAAAAGATTAAATGTTAAAATTTCATCATTATAGACCATTTTGGGAACGTTCGACATGTCCGGAGTCATCGTTTTTCATCCGAAAATTGATTTTTTGGACTGTACCAAAAATGATTCAAAATGTCAATTGGATCGTGCCTCATGTTGAATAACCACTTTTTAAACCCTCACAGTGACCAAAATTGCCATTTTTACAGAGTTTTGCTTACTCAAAAGCTTCAATTATGACCCGTTTCAGGCACAGAAATGACTTTAAACACACTTATTTTATTTGAAAAAGTCATAATTCACATCCAACAGTCATTTAGAGTCAAAAGATTAAATGTTAAAATTTCATCATTATAGACCATTTTGGGAACGTTCGACATGTCCGGAGTCAACGTTTTTCATCCGAAAATTGATTTTTTGGACTGTACCAAAAATGATTCAAAATCATAATAATAATAAAACATTTATTAAGCGCATGGCTGCACAGCTGTGTATCCCCGCGCTGATTGCTGAAAAAAAAATCACAGAGAATCAAGAGAGGAATGGATCGTGCCTCATGTTGAATAACCACTTTTTAAACCCTCACAGTGACCAAAATTGCCATTTTAACAGAGTTTTGCATACTCAAAAGCTACAATTTTGACCCGTTTCAGGCACAGAAATGACTTTAAACACACTTATTTTAGTTGAAAAAGTCATAATGCACATCCAACAGTCATTTAGAGTCAAAAGATTAAATGTTAAAATTTCATCATTATAGACCATTTTGGGAACGTTCGACATGTCCGGAGTCATCGTTTTTCATCCGAAAATTGATTTTTTGGACTGTACCAAAAATGATTCAAAATGTCAATTGGATCGTGCCTCATGTTGAATAACCACTTTTTAAACCCTCACAGTGACCAAAAGTGCAATTTTTACAGAGTTTTTCTTACTCAAAAGCTTCAATTTTGACCCGTTTCAGGCACAGATATGACTTTAAACACACTTATTTTAGTTGAAAAAGTCATAATTCACATCCAACAGTCATTTAGAGTCAAAAGATTAAATGTTAAAATTTCATCATTATAGACCATTTTGGGAACGTTCGACATGTCCGGAGTCATCGTTTTTCATCCGAAAATTGATTTTTTGGACTGTACCAAAAATGATCCAAAATGTCAATTGGATCGTGCCTCATGTTGAATAACCACTTTTTAAACCCTCACAGTGACCAAAATTGACGATTTTACAAAGTTTTGCTTACTCAAAAGCTTCAATTTTGACCCGTTTCAGGCCCAGAAATGACTTTAAACACACTTATTTTAGTTGACAAAGTCATAATTCACATCCAACAGTCATTTAGAGTCAAAAGATTAAATGTTAAAATTTCATCATAATAGACCATTTTGGGAACGTTCGACATGTCCGGAGTCATCATTTCTCATCCGAAAATTGATTTTTTGGACTGTACCAAAAATGATTCAAAATGTCAATTGGATTGTGCCTCATGTTGAATAACCACTTTTTAAACCCTCACAGTGACCAAAATTGCCATTTTTACAGAGTTTTGCTTACTCAAAAGCTTCAATTTTGACCCGTTTCAGGCACAGAAATGACTTTAAAACACACTTATTTTAGTTGAAAAAGTCATAATTTACCTCCAACAGTCATTTAGAGTCAAAAGATTAAATGTTAAAATTTCATCATAATAGACCATTTTGGGAACGTTCGACATGTCCGGAGTCATCGTTTCTCATCCGAAAATTTATTTTTTGGACTGTACCAAAAATGATTCAAAATGTCAATTGGATTGTGCCTCATGTTGAATAACCACTTTTTAAACCCTCACAGTGACCAAAATTGCCATTTTTACAGAGTTTTGCTTACTCAAAAGCTTTAATTTTGACACGTTTCAGGCACAGAAATGACTTTAAACACACTTATTTTAGTTAAAAAAGTCATAATTCACATCCAACAGTCATTTAGGGTCAAAATATTAAATGTTAAAATTTCATCATTATAGACCATTTTGGGAACGTTCGACATGTCCGGAGTCATCGTTTTTCATCCGAAAATTGATTTTTTGGACTGTACCAAAAATGATTCAAAATGTCAATTGGATCGTGCCTCATGTTGAATAACCACTTTTTAAACCCTCACAGTGACCAAAATTGCAATTTTTACAGAGTTTTGCATACTCAAAAGCTGCAATTTTGACCCGTTTCAGGCACAGAAATGACTTTAAACACACTTATTTTAGTTGAAAAAGTCATAATGCACATCCAACAGTCATTTGGAGTCAAAAGAATAAATGTTAAAATTTCATCATAATAGACCATTTTGGGAACGTTCGACATGTCCGGAGTCATCGTTTTTCATCCGAAAATTGATTTTTTGGACTGTACCAAAAATAATTCAAAATGTCAATTGGATCGTGCCTCATGTTGAATAACCACTTTTTAAACCCTCACAGTGACCAAAATGGCCATTTTTACAGAGTTTTGCTTACTCAAAAGCTTCAATTTTGACCCGTTTCAGGCACAGAAATGACTTTAAACACACTTATTTTAGTTGAAAAAGTCATAATGCACATCCAACAGTCATTTAGAGTCAAAAGATTAAATGTTAAAATTTCATCATTATAGACCATTTTGGGAACGTTCGACATGTCCGGAGTCATCGTTTTTCATCCGAAAATTGATTTTTTGGACTGTACCAAAAATGATTCAAAATGTCAATTGGATCGTGCCTCATGTTGAATAACCACTTTTTAAACCCTCACAGTGACCAAAATTGCCATTTTTACAGAGTTTTGCTTACTCAAAAGCTTCAATTTTGACCTGTTTCAGGCACAGAAATGACTTTAAACACACTTATTTTATTTGAAAAAGTCATAATTCACATCCAACAGTCATTTAGAGTCAAAAGATTAAATGTTAAAATTTCATCATTATAGACCATTTTGGGAACGTTCGACATGTCCGGAGTCATCGTTTTTCATCCGAAAATTGATTTTCTGGACTGTACCAAAAATGATTCAAAATGTCAATTGGATCATGCCTCATGTTGAATAACCACTTTTTAAACCCTCACAGTGACCAAAATGGCCATTTTTACAGAGTTTTGCTTACTCAAAAGCTTCAATTTTGACCCGTTTCAGGCACAGAAATGACTTTAAACACACTTATTTAAGTTGAAAAAGTCATAATTCACATCCAACAGTCATTTGGAGTCAAAAGATTAAATGTTAAAATTTCATCATAATAGACCATTTTGGGAATGTTCGACATGTCCGGAGTCATCGTTTTTCATCCGAAAATGGATTTTTTGGACTGTACCAAAAATGATTCAAAATGTCAATTGGATCGTGCCTCATGTTGAATAACCACTTTTTAAACCCTCACAGTGACCAAAATGGCCATTTTTACAGAGTTTTGCTTACTCAAAAGCTTCAATTTTGACCCGTTTCAGGCACGGAAATGACTTTAAACACACTTATTTTAGTTGAAAAAGTCATAATTCACATCCAACAGTCATTTAGAGTCAAAAGATTAAATGTTAAAATTTCATCATTATAGACCATTTTGGGAACGTTCGACATGTCCAGAGTCATCGTTTTTCATCCGAAAATTGATTTTTTGGACTGTACCAAAAATGATTCAAAAAGTCAATTGGATCGTGCCTCATGTTGAATAACCACTTTTTAAACCCTCACAGTGACCAACATTGCCATTTTTACAGAGTTTTGCATGCTCAAAAGCTACAATTTTGACCCGTTTCAGGCACAGAAATGACTTTAAACACACTTATTTTAGTTGAAAAAGTCATAATGCACATCCAACAGTCATTTAGAGTCAAAAGATTAAATGTTAAAATTTCATCATTATAGACCATTTTGGGAACGTTCGACATGTCCGGAGTCATCGTTTTTCATCCGAAAATTGATTTTTTGGACTGTACCAAAAATGATTCAAAATGTCAATTGGATCGTGCCTCATGTTGAATAACCACTTTTTAAACCCTCACAGTGACCAAAATTGCCATTTTTACAGAGTTTTGCTTACTCAAAAGCTTCAATTTTGACCCGTTTCAGGCACAGAAATGACTTTAAACACACTTATTTTAGTTGAAAAAGTCATAATTTACCTCCAACAGTCATTTAGAGTCAAAAGATTAAATGTTAAAATTTCATCATAATAGACCATTTTGGGAACGTTCGACATGTCCGGAGTCATCGTTTCTCATCCGAAAATTGATTTTTTGGACTGTACCAAAAATGATTCAAAATGTCAATTGGATTGTGCCTCATGTTGAATAACCACTTTTTAAACCCTCACAGTGACCAAAATTGCCATTTTTACAGAGTTTTGCTTACTCAAAAGCTTTAATTTTGACACGTTTCAGGCACAGAAATGACTTTAAACACACTTATTTTAGTTTAAAAAGTCATAATTCACATCCAACAGTCATTTAGGGTCAAAATATTAAATGTTAAAATTTCATCATTATAGACCATTTTGGGAACGTTCGACATGTCCGGAGTCGTCGTTTTTCATCCGAAAATTGATTTTTTGGACTGTACCAAAAATGATTCAAAATGTCAATTGGATCGTGCCTCATGTTGAATAACCACTTTTTAAACCCTCACAGTGACCAAAATTGCAATTTTTACAGAGTTTTGCATACTCTAAAGCTGCAATTTTGACCCGTTTCAGGCACAGAAATGACTTTAAACACACTTATTTTAGTTGAAAAAGTCATAATGCACATCCAACAGTCATTTGGAGTCAAAAGAATAAATGTTAAAATTTCATCATAATAGACCATTTTGGGAACGTTCGACATGTCCGGAGTCATCGTTTTTCATCCGAAAATTGATTTTTTGGACTGTACCAAAAATGATTCAAAATGTCAATTGGATCGTGCCTCATGTTGAATAACCACTTTTTAAACCCTCACAGTGACCAAAATTGCCATTTTTACAGAGTTTTGCTTACTCAAAAGCTTCAATTTTGACCCGTTTCAGGCACAGAAATGACTTTAAACACACTTATTTTATTTGAAAAAGTCATAATTCACATCCAACAGTCATTTAGAGTCAAAAGATTAAATGTTAAAATTTCATCATTATAGACCATTTTGGGAACGTTCGACATGTCCGGAGTCAACGTTTTTCATCCGAAAATTGATTTTTTGGACTGTACCAAAAATGATTCAAAATCATAATAATAATAATAATAATAAAACATTTATTAAGCGCATGGCTGCACAGCTGTGTATCCCCGCGCTGATTGCTGAAAAAAAAATCACAGAGAATCAAGAGAGGAATGGATCGTGCCTCATGTTGAATAACCACTTTTTAAACCCTCACAGTGACCAAAATTGCCATTTTTACAGAGTTTTGCATACTCAAAAGCTACAATTTTGACCCGTTTCAGGCACAGAAATGACTTTAAACACACTTATTTTAGTTGAAAAAGTCATAATGCACATCCAACAGTCATTTAGAGTCAAAAGATTAAATGTTAAAATTTCATCATTATAGACCATTTTGGGAACGTTCGACATGTCCGGAGTCATCGTTTTTCATCCGAAAATTGATTTTTTGGACTGTACCAAAAATAATTCAAAATGTCAATTGGATCGTGCCTCATGTTGAATAACCACTTTTTAAACCCTCACAGTGACCAAAATGGCCATTTTTACAGAGTTTTTCTTACTCAAAAGCTTCAATTTTGACCCGTTTCAGGCACAGAAATGACTTTAAACACACTTATTTTAGTTGAAAAAGTCATAATTCATCTCCAACAGTCATTTAGAGTCAAAAGATTAAATGTTAAAATTTCATCATAATAGACCATTTTGGGAACGTTCGACATGTCCGGAGTCATCGTTTCTCATCCGAAAATTGATTTTTTGGACTGTACCAAAAATGATTCAAAATGTCAATTGGATTGTGCCTCATGTTGAATAACCACTTTTTAAACCCTCACAGTGACCAAAATTGCCATTTTTACAGAGTTTTGCTTACTCAAAAGCTTTAACTTTGACACGTTTCAGGCACAGAAATGACTTTAAACACACTTATTTTAGTTAAAAAAGTCATAATTCACATCCAACAGTCATTTAGGGTCAAAATATTAAATGTTAAAATTTCATCATTATAGACCATTTTGGGAACGTTCGACATGTCCGGAGTCATCGTTTTTCATCCGAAAATTGATTTTTTGGACTGTACCAAAAATGATTCAAAATGTCGATTGGATCGTGCCTCATGTTGAATAACCACTTTTTAAACCCTCACAGTGACCAAAATTGCCATTTTTACAGAGTTTTGCTTACTCAAAAGCTTCAATTTTGACCCGTTTCAGGCACAGAAATGACTTTAAACACACTTATTTTATTTGAAAAAGTCATAATTCACATCCAACAGTCATTTAGAGTCAAAAGATTAAATGTTAAAATTTCATCATTATAGACCATTTTGGGAACGTTCGACATGTCCGGAGTCAACGTTTTTCATCCGAAAATTGATTTTTTGGACTGTACCAAAAATGATTCAAAATCATAATAATAATAATAATAATAAAACATTTATTAAGCGCATGGCTGCACAGCTGTGTATCCCCGCGCTGATTGCTGAAAAAAAAATCACAGAGAATCAAGAGAGGAATGGATCGTGCCTCATGTTGAATAACCACTTTTTAAACCCTCACAGTGACCAAAATTGCCATTTTTACAGAGTTTTGCATACTCAAAAGCTACAATTTTGACCCGTTTCAGGCACAGAAATGACTTTAAACACACTTATTTTAGTTGAAAAAGTCATAATGCACATCCAACAGTCATTTAGAGTCAAAAGATTAAATGTTAAAATTTCATCATTATAGACCATTTTGGGAACGTTCGACATGTCCGGAGTCATCGTTTTTCATCCGAAAATTGATTTTTTTGGACTGTACCAAAAATAATTCAAAATGTCAATTGGATCGTGCCTCATGTTGAATAACCACTTTTTAAACCCTCACAGTGACCAAAATGGCCATTTTTACAGAGTTTTTCTTACTCAAAAGCTTCAATTTTGACCCGTTTCAGGCACAGAAATGACTTTAAACACACTTATTTTAGTTGAAAAAGTCATAATTCATCTCCAACAGTCATTTAGAGTCAAAAGATTAAATGTTAAAATTTCATCATAATAGACCATTTTGGGAACGTTCGACATGTCCGGAGTCATCGTTTCTCATCCGAAAATTGATTTTTTGGACTGTACCAAAAATGATTCAAAATGTCAATTGGATTGTGCCTCATGTTGAATAACCACTTTTTAAACCCTCACAGTGACCAAAATTGCAATTTTTACAGAGTTTTGCATACTCAAAAGCTGCAATTTTGACCCGTTTCAGGCACAGAAATGACTTTAAACACACTTATTTTAGTTGAAAAAGTCATAATGCACATCCAACAGTCATTTGGAGTCAAAAGAATAAATGTTAAAATTTCATCATAATAGACCATTTTGGGAACGTTCGACATGTCCGGAGTCATCGTTTCTCATCCGAAAATTGATTTTTTGGACTGTACCAAAAATGATTCAAAATGTCAATTGGATTGTGCCTCATGTTGAATAACCACTTTTTAAACCCTCACAGTGACCAAAATTGCCATTTTTACAGAGTTTTGCTTACTCAAAAGCTTCAATTTTGACACGTTTCAGGCACAGAAATGACTTTAAACACACTTTTTAGTTAAAAAAGTCATAATTCACATCCAACAGTCATTTAGGGTCAAAAGATTAAATGTTAAAATTTCATCATTATATTCCATTTTGGGAACGTTCGACATGTCCGGAGTCATCGTTTTTCATCCGAAAATTGATTTTCTGGACTGTACCAAAAATGATTCAAAATGTCAATTGGATCGTGCCTCATGTTGAATAACCACTTTTTAAACCCTCACAGTGACCAAAATGGCCATTTTTACAGAGTTTTGCTTACTCAAAAGCTTCAATTTTGACCCGTTTCAGGCACAGAAATGACTTTAAACACACTTATTTTAGTTGAAAAAGTCATAATTCACATCCAACAGTCATTTAGAGTCAAAAGATTAAATGTTAAAATTTCATCATAATAGACCATTTTGGGAACGTTCGACATGTCCGGAGTCATCGTTTCTCATCCGAAAATTGATTTTTTGGACTGTACCAAAAATGATTCAAAATGTCAATTGGATTGTGCCTCATGTTGAATAACCACTTTTTAAACCCTCACAGTGACCAACATTGCCATTTTTACAGAGTTTTGCATACTCAAAAGCTACAATTTTGACCTGTTTCAGGCACAGAAATGACTTTAAACACACTTATTTTAGTTGAAAAAGTCATAATGCACATCCAACAGTCATTTAGAGTCAAAAGATTAAATGTTAAAATTTCATCATTATAGACCATTTTGGGAACGTTCGACATGTCCGGAGTCATCGTTTTTCATCCGAAAATTGATTTTTTGGACTGTACCAAAAATGATTCAAAATGTCAATTGGATCGTGCCTCATGTTGAATAACAACTTTTTAAACCCACACAGTGACCAAAATTGCCATTTTTACAGAGTTTTGCTTACTCAAAAGCTTCAATTATGACCCGTTTCAGGCACAGAAATGACTTTAAACACACTTATTTTATTTGAAAAAGTCATAATTCACATCCAACAGTCATTTAGAGTCAAAAGATTAAATGTTAAAATTTCATCATTATAGACCATTTTGGGAACGTTCGACATGTCCGGAGTCAACGTTTTTCATCCGAAAATTGATTTTTTGGACTGTACCAAAAATGATTCAAAATCATAATAATAATAAAACATTTATTAAGCGCATGGCTGCACAGCTGTGTATCCCCGCGCTGATTGCTGAAAAAAAAATCACAGAGAATCAAGAGAGGAATGGATCGTGCCTCATGTTGAATAACCACTTTTTAAACCCTAACAGTGACCAAAATTGCCATTTTAACAGAGTTTTGCATACTCAAAAGCTACAATTTTGACCCGTTTCAGGCACAGAAATGACTTTAAACACACTTATTTTAGTTGAAAAAGTCATAATGCACATCCAACAGTCATTTATAGTCAAAAGATTAAATGTTAAAATTTCATCATTATAGACCATTTTGGGAACGTTCGACATGTCCGGAGTCATCGTTTTTCATCCGAAAATTGATTTTTTGGACTGTACCAAAAATGATTCAAAATGTCAATTGGATCGTGCCTCATGTTGAATAACCACTTTTTAAACCCTCACAGTGACCAAAAGTGCAATTTTTACAGAGTTTTTCTTACTCAAAAGCTTCAATTTTGACCCGTTTCAGGCACAGAAATGACTTTAAACACACTTATTTTAGTTGAAAAAGTCATAATTCACATCCAACAGTCATTTAGAGTCAAAAGATTAAATTTTAAAATTTCATCATTATAGACCATTTTGGGAACGTTCGACATGTCCGGAGTCATCGTTTTTCATCCGAAAATTGATTTTTTGGACTGTACCAAAAATGATCCAAAATGTCAATTGGATCGTGCCTCATGTTGAATAACCACTTTTTAAACCCTCACAGTGACCAAAATTGACGATTTTACAAAGTTTTGCTTACTCAAAAGCTTCAATTTTGACCCGTTTCAGGCACAGAAATGACTTTAAACACACTTATTTTAGTTGACAAAGTCATAATTCACATCCAACAGTCATTTGGAGTCAAAAGATTAAATGTTAAAATTTCATCATAATAGACCATTTTGGGAACGTTCGACATGTCCGGAGTCATCGTTTTTCATCCGAAAATTGCTTTTTTGGACTGTACCAAAAATGATTCAAAATGTCAATTGGATCGTGCCTCATGTTGAATAACCACTTTTTAAACCCTCACAGTGACCAAAATGGCCATTTTTACAGAGTTTTGCTTACTCAAAAGCTTCAATTTTGACCCGTTTCAGGCACAGAAATGACTTTAAACACACTTATTTTAGTTGAAAAAGTCATAATTCACATCCAACAGTCATTTAGAGTCAAAAGATTAAATGTTAAAATTTCATCATAATAGACCATTTTGGGAACGTTCGACATGTCCGGAGTCATCATTTCTCATCCGAAAATTGATTTTTTGGACTGTACCAAAAATGATTCAAAATGTCAATTGGATTGTGCCTCATGTTGAATAACCACTTTTTAAACCCTCACAGTGACCAAAATTGCCATTTTTACAGAGTTTTGCTTACTCAAAAGCTTCAATTTTGACCCGTTTCAGGCACAGAAATGACTTTAAAACACACTTATTTTAGTTGAAAAAGTCATAATTTACCTCCAACAGTCATTTAGAGTCAAAAGATTAAATGTTAACATTTCATCATAATAGACCATTTTGGGAACGTTCGACATGTCCGGAGTCATCGTTTCTCATCCGAAAATTTATTTTTTGGACTGTACCAAAAATGATTCAAAAAGTCAATTAGATCGTGCCTCATGTTGAATAACCACTTTTTAAACCCTCACAGTGACCAACATAGCCATTTTTACAGAGTTTTGCATGCTCAAAAGCTACAATTTTGACCCGTTTCAGGCACAGAAATGACTTTAAACACACTTATTTTAGTTGAAAAAGTCATAATGCACATCCAACAGTCATTTAGAGTCAAAAGATTAAATGTTAAAATTTCATCATTATAGACCATTTTGGGAACGTTCGACATGTCCGGAGTCATCGTTTTTCATCCGAAAATTGATTTTTTGGACTGTACCAAAAATGATTCAAAATGTCAATTGGATCGTGCCTCATGTTGAATAACCACTTTTTAAACCCTCACAGTGACCAAAATTGCCATTTTTACAGAGTTTTGCTTACTCAAAAGCTTCAATTTTGACCCGTTTCAGGCACAGAAATGACTTTAAACACACTTATTTTATTTGAAAAAGTCATAATTCACATCCAACAGTCATTTAGAGTCAAAAGATTAAATGTTAAAATTTCATCATTATAGACCATTTTGGGAACGTTCGACATGTCCGGAGTCATCGTTTTTAATCCGAAAATTGATTTTTTGGACTGTACCAAAAATGATTCAAAATGTCAATTGGATCGTGCCTCATGTTGAATAACCACTTTTTAAACCCTCACAGTGACCAAAATTGACGATTTTACAGAGTTTTGCTTACTCAAAAGCTTCAATTTTGACCCGTTTCAGGCACAGAAATGACTTTAAACACACTTATTTTAGTTGAAAAAGTCATAATTCACATCCAACAGTCATTTGGAGTCAAAAGATTAAATGTTAAAATTTCATCATAATAGACCATTTTGGGAACGTTCGACATGTCCGGAGTCATCGTTTTTCATCCGAAAATTGCTTTTTTGGACTGTACCAAAAATGATTCAAAATGTCAATTGGATCGTGCCTCATGTTGAATAACCACTTTTTAAACCCTCACAGTGACCAAAATGGCCATTTTTACAGAGTTTTGCTTACTCAAAAGCTTCAATTTTGACCCGTTTCAGGCACAGAAATGACTTTAAACACACTTATTTTAGTTGAAAAAGTCATAATTCACATCCAACAGTCATTTAGAGTCAAAAGATTAAATGTTAAAATTTCATCATAATAGACCATTTTGGGAACGTTCGACATGTCCGGAGTCATCATTTCTCATCCGAAAATTGATTTTTTGGACTGTACCAAAAATGATTCAAAATGTCAATTGGATTGTGCCTCATGTTGAATAACCACTTTTTAAACCCTCACAGTGACCAAAATTGCCATTTTTACAGAGTTTTGCTTACTCAAAAGCTTCAATTTTGACCCGTTTCAGGCACAGAAATGACTTTAAACACACTTATTTTAGTTGAAAAAGTCATAATTTACCTCCAACAGTCATTTAGAGTCAAAAGATTAAATGTTAAAATTTCATCATAATAGACCATTTTGGGAACGTTCGACATGTCCGGAGTCATCGTTTCTCATCCGAAAATTGATTTTTTGGACTGTACCAAAAATGATTCAAAATGTCAATTGGATTGTGCCTCATGTTGAATAACCACTTTTTAAACCCTCACAGTGACCAAAATTGCCATTTTTACAGAGTTTTGCTTACTCAAAAGCTTTAATTTTGACACGTTTCAGGCACAGAAATGACTTTAAACACACTTATTTTAGTTAAAAAAGTCATAATTCACATCCAACAGTCATTTAGGGTCAAAATATTAAATGTTAAAATTTCATCATTATAGACCATTTTGGGAACGTTCGACATGTCCGGAGTCATCGTTTTTCATCCGAAAATTGATTTTTTGGACTGTACCAAAAATGATTCAAAATGTCAATTGGATCGTGCCTCATGTTGAATAACCACTTTTTAAACCCTCACAGTGACCAAAATTGCAATTTTTACAGAGTTTTGCATACTCAAAAGTTGCAATTTTGACCCGTTTCAGGCACAGAAATGACTTTAAACACACTTATTTTAGTTGAAAAAGTCATAATGCACATCCAACAGTCATTTGAAGTCAAAAGAATAAATGTTAAAATTTCATCATAATAGACCATTTTGGGAACGTTCGACATGTCCGGAGTCATCGTTTTTCATCCGAAAATTGATTTTTTGGACTGTACCAAAAATGATTCAAAATGTCAATTGGATCGTGCCTCATGTTGAATAACCACTTTTTAAACCCTCACAGTGACCAAAATTGCCATTTTTACAGAGTTTTGCTTACTCAAAAGCTTCAATTTTGACCCGTTTCAGGCACAGAAATGACTTTAAACACACTTATTTTAGTTGAAAAAGTCATAATTTACCTCCAACAGTCATTTAGAGTCAAAAGATTAAATGTTAAAATTTCATCATAATAGACCATTTTGGGAACGTTCGACATGTCCGGAGTCATCGTTTCTCATCCGAAAATTGATTTTTTGGACTGTACCAAAAATGATTCAAAATGTCAATTGGATTGTGCCTCATGTTGAATAACCACTTTTTAAACCCTCACAGTGACCAAAATTGCCATTTTTACAGAGTTTTGCTTACTCAAAAGCTTTAATTTTGACACGTTTCAGGCACAGAAATGACTTTAAACACACTTATTTTAGTTTAAAAAGTCATAATTCACATCCAACAGTCATTTAGGGTCAAAATATTAAATGTTAAAATTTCATCATTATAGACCATTTTGGGAACGTTCGACATGTCCGGAGTCGTCGTTTTTCATCCGAAAATTGATTTTTTGGACTGTACCAAAAATGATTCAAAATGTCAATTGGATCGTGCCTCATGTTGAATAACCACTTTTTAAACCCTCACAGTGACCAAAATTGCAATTTTTACAGAGTTTTGCATACTCAAAAGCTGCAATTTTGACCCGTTTCAGGCACAGAAATGACTTTAAACACACTTATTTTAGTTGAAAAAGTCATAATGCACATCCAACAGTCATTTGGAGTCAAAAGAATAAATGTTAAAATTTCATCATAATAGACCATTTTGGGAACGTTCGACATGTCCGGAGTCATCGTTTTTCATCCGAAAATTGATTTTTTGGACTGTACCAAAAATGATTCAAAATGTCAATTGGATCGTGCCTCATGTTGAATAACCACTTTTTAAACCCTCACAGTGACCAAAATTGCCATTTTTACAGAGTTTTGCTTACTCAAAAGCTTCAATTTTGACCCGTTTCAGGCACAGAAATGACTTTAAACACACTTATTTTATTTGAAAAAGTCATAATTCACATCCAACAGTCATTTAGAGTCAAAAGATTAAATGTTAAAATTTCATCATTATAGACCATTTTGGGAACGTTCGACATGTCCGGAGTCAACGTTTTTCATCCGAAAATTGATTTTTTGGACTGTACCAAAAATGATTCAAAATCATAATAATAATAATAATAATAAAACATTTATTAAGCGCATGGCTGCACAGCTGTGTATCCCCGCGCTGATTGCTGAAAAAAAAATCACAGAGAATCAAGAGAGGAATGGATCGTGCCTCATGTTGAATAACCACTTTTTAAACCCTCACAGTGACCAAAATTGCCATTTTTACAGAGTTTTGCATACTCAAAAGCTACAATTTTGACCCGTTTCAGGCACAGAAATGACTTTAAACACACTTATTTTAGTTGAAAAAGTCATAATGCACATCCAACAGTCATTTAGAGTCAAAAGATTAAATGTTAAAATTTCATCATTATAGACCATTTTGGGAACGTTCGACATGTCCGGAGTCATCGTTTTTCATCCGAAAATTGATTTTTTGGACTGTACCAAAAATAATTCAAAATGTCAATTGGATCGTGCCTCATGTTGAATAACCACTTTTTAAACCCTCACAGTGACCAAAATGGCCATTTTTACAGAGTTTTTCTTACTCAAAAGCTTCAATTTTGACCCGTTTCAGGCACAGAAATGACTTTAAACACACTTATTTTAGTTGAAAAAGTCATAATTCATCTCCAACAGTCATTTAGAGTCAAAAGATTAAATGTTAAAATTTCATCATAATAGACCATTTTGGGAACGTTCGACATGTCCGGAGTCATCGTTTCTCATCCGAAAATTGATTTTTTGGACTGTACCAAAAATGATTCAAAATGTCAATTGGATTGTGCCTCATGTTGAATAACCACTTTTTAAACCCTCACAGTGACCAAAATTGCCATTTTTACAGAGTTTTGCTTACTCAAAAGCTTCAATTTTGACCCGTTTCAGGCACAGAAATGACTTTAAACACACTTATTTTAGTTGAAAAAGTCATAATTTACCTCCAACAGTCATTTAGAGTCAAAAGATTAAATGTTAAAATTTCATCATAATAGACCATTTTGGGAACGTTCGACATGTCCGGAGTCATCGTTTCTCATCCGAAAATTGATTTTTTGGACTGTACCAAAAATGATTCAAAATGTCAATTGGATTGTGCCTCATGTTGAATAACCACTTTTTAAACCCTCACAGTGACCAAAATTGCCATTTTTACAGAGTTTTGCTTACTCAAAAGCTTTAATTTTGACACGTTTCAGGCACAGAAATGACTTTAAACACACTTATTTTATTTGAAAAAGTCATAATTCACATCCAACAGTCATTTAGAGTCAAAAGATTAAATGTTAAAATTTCATCATTATAGACCATTTTGGGAACGTTCGACATGTCCGGAGTCAACGTTTTTCATCCGAAAATTGATTTTTTGGACTGTACCAAAAATGATTCAAAATCATAATAATAATAATAATAATAAAACATTTATTAAGCGCATGGCTGCACAGCTGTGTATCCCCGCGCTGATTGCTGAAAAAAAAATCACAGAGAATCAAGAGAGGAATGGATCGTGCCTCATGTTGAATAACCACTTTTTAAACCCTCACAGTGACCAAAATTGCCATTTTTACAGAGTTTTGCATACTCAAAAGCTACAATTTTGACCCGTTTCAGGCACAGAAATGACTTTAAACACACTTATTTTAGTTGAAAAAGTCATAATGCACATCCAACAGTCATTTAGAGTCAAAAGATTAAATGTTAAAATTTCATCATTATAGACCATTTTGGGAACGTTCGACATGTCCGGAGTCATCGTTTTTCATCCGAAAATTGATTTTTTGGACTGTACCAAAAATAATTCAAAATGTCAATTGGATCGTGCCTCATGTTGAATAACCACTTTTTAAACCCTCACAGTGACCAAAATGGCCATTTTTACAGAGTTTTTCTTACTCAAAAGCTTCAATTTTGACCCGTTTCAGGCACAGAAATGACTTTAAACACACTTATTTTAGTTGAAAAAGTCATAATTCATCTCCAACAGTCATTTAGAGTCAAAAGATTAAATGTTAAAATTTCATCATAATAGACCATTTTGGGAACGTTCGACATGTCCGGAGTCATCGTTTCTCATCCGAAAATTGATTTTTTGGACTGTACCAAAAATGATTCAAAATGTCAATTGGATTGTGCCTCATGTTGAATAACCACTTTTTAAACCCTCACAGTGACCAAAATTGCCATTTTTACAGAGTTTTGCTTACTCAAAAGCTTTAACTTTGACACGTTTCAGGCACAGAAATGACTTTAAACACACTTATTTTAGTTAAAAAAGTCATAATTCACATCCAACAGTCATTTAGGGTCAAAATATTAAATGTTAAAATTTCATCATTATAGACCATTTTGGGAACGTTCGACATGTCCGGAGTCATCGTTTTTCATCCGAAAATTGATTTTTTGGACTGTACCAAAAATGATTCAAAATGTCGATTGGATCGTGCCTCATGTTGAATAACCACTTTTTAAACCCTCACAGTGACCAAAATTGCCATTTTTACAGAGTTTTGCTTACTCAAAAGCTTCAATTTTGACCCGTTTCAGGCACAGAAATGACTTTAAACACACTTATTTTATTTGAAAAAGTCATAATTCACATCCAACAGTCATTTAGAGTCAAAAGATTAAATGTTAAAATTTCATCATTATAGACCATTTTGGGAACGTTCGACATGTCCGGAGTCAACGTTTTTCATCCGAAAATTGATTTTTTGGACTGTACCAAAAATGATTCAAAATCATAATAATAATAATAATAATAAAACATTTATTAAGCGCATGGCTGCACAGCTGTGTATCCCCGCGCTGATTGCTGAAAAAAAAATCACAGAGAATCAAGAGAGGAATGGATCGTGCCTCATGTTGAATAACCACTTTTTAAACCCTCACAGTGACCAACATAGCCATTTTTACAGAGTTTTGCATGCTCAAAAGCTACAATTTTGACCCGTTTCAGGCACAGAAATGACTTTAAACACACTTATTTTAGTTGAAAAAGTCATAATGCACATCCAACAGTCATTTAGAGTCAAAAGATTAAATGTTAAAATTTCATCATTATAGACCATTTTGGGAACGTTCGACATGTCCGGAGTCATCGTTTTTCATCCGAAAATTGATTTTTTGGACTGTACCAAAAATGATTCAAAATGTCAATTGGATCGTGCCTCATGTTGAATAACCACTTTTTAAACCCTCACAGTGACCAAAATTGCCATTTTTACAGAGTTTTGCTTACTCAAAAGCTTCAATTTTGACCCGTTTCAGGCACAGAAATGACTTTAAACACACTTATTTTATTTGAAAAAGTCATAATTCACATCCAACAGTCATTTAGAGTAAAAAGATTAAATGTTAAAATTTCATCATTATAGACCATTTTGGGAACGTTCGACATGTCCGGAGTCATCGTTTTTAATCCGAAAATTGATTTTTTGGACTGTACCAAAAATGATTCAAAATGTCAATTGGATCGTGCCTCATGTTGAATAACCACTTTTTAAACCCTCACAGTGACCAAAATTGACGATTTTACAGAGTTTTGCTTACTCAAAAGCTTCAATTTTGACCCGTTTCAGGCACAGAAATGACTTTAAACACACTTATTTTAGTTGAAAAAGTCATAATTCACATCCAACAGTCATTTGGAGTCAAAAGATTAAATGTTAAAATTTCATCATAATAGACCATTTTGGGAACGTTCGACATGTCCGGAGTCATCGTTTTTCATCCGAAAATTGCTTTTTTGGACTGTACCAAAAATGATTCAAAATGTCAATTGGATCGTGCCTCATGTTGAATAACCACTTTTTAAACCCTCACAGTGACCAAAATGGCCATTTTTACAGAGTTTTGCTTACTCAAAAGCTTCAATTTTGACCCGTTTCAGGCACAGAAATGACTTTAAACACACTTATTTTAGTTGAAAAAGTCATAATTCACATCCAACAGTCATTTAGAGTCAAAAGATTAAATGTTAAAATTTCATCATAATAGACCATTTTGGGAACGTTCGACATGTCCGGAGTCATCATTTCTCATCCGAAAATTGATTTTTTGGACTGTACCAAAAATGATTCAAAATGTCAATTGGATTGTGCCTCATGTTGAATAACCACTTTTTAAACCCTCACAGTGACCAAAATTGCCATTTTTACAGAGTTTTGCTTACTCAAAAGCTTCAATTTTGACCCGTTTCAGGCACAGAAATGACTTTAAACACACTTATTTTAGTTGAAAAAGTCATAATTTACCTCCAACAGTCATTTAGAGTCAAAAGATTAAATGTTAAAATTTCATCATAATAGACCATTTTGGGAACGTTCGACATGTCCGGAGTCATCGTTTCTCATCCGAAAATTGATTTTTTGGACTGTACCAAAAATGATTCAAAATGTCAATTGGATTGTGCCTCATGTTGAATAACCACTTTTTAAACCCTCACAGTGACCAAAATTGCCATTTTTACAGAGTTTTGCTTACTCAAAAGCTTTAATTTTGACACGTTTCAGGCACAGAAATGACTTTAAACACACTTATTTTAGTTAAAAAAGTCATAATTCACATCCAACAGTCATTTAGGGTCAAAATATTAAATGTTAAAATTTCATCATTATAGACCATTTTGGGAACGTTCGACATGTCCGGAGTCATCGTTTTTCATCCGAAAATTGATTTTTTGGACTGTACCAAAAATGATTCAAAATGTCAATTGGATCGTGCCTCATGTTGAATAACCACTTTTTAAACCCTCACAGTGACCAAAATTGCAATTTTTACAGAGTTTTGCATACTCAAAAGCTGCAATTTTGACCCGTTTCAGGCACAGAAATGACTTTAAACACACTTATTTTAGTTGAAAAAGTCATAATGCACATCCAACAGTCATTTGAAGTCAAAAGAATAAATGTTAAAATTTCATCATAATAGACCATTTTGGGAACGTTCGACATGTCCGGAGTCATCGTTTTTCATCCGAAAATTGATTTTTTGGACTGTACCAAAAATGATTCAAAATGTCAATTGGATCGTGCCTCATGTTGAATAACCACTTTTTAAACCCTCACAGTGACCAAAATTGCCATTTTTACAGAGTTTTGCTTACTCAAAAGCTTCAATTTTGACCCGTTTCAGGCACAGAAATGACTTTAAACACACTTATTTTAGTTGAAAAAGTCATAATTTACCTCCAACAGTCATTTAGAGTCAAAAGATTAAATGTTAAAATTTCATCATAATAGACCATTTTGGGAACGTTCGACATGTCCGGAGTCATCGTTTCTCATCCGAAAATTGATTTTTTGGACTGTACCAAAAATGATTCAAAATGTCAATTGGATTGTGCCTCATGTTGAATAACCACTTTTTAAACCCTCACAGTGACCAAAATTGCCATTTTTACAGAGTTTTGCTTACTCAAAAGCTTTAATTTTGACACGTTTCAGGCACAGAAATGACTTTAAACACACTTATTTTAGTTTAAAAAGTCATAATTCACATCCAACAGTCATTTAGGGTCAAAATATTAAATGTTAAAATTTCATCATTATAGACCATTTTGGGAACGTTCGACATGTCCGGAGTCGTCGTTTTTCATCCGAAAATTGATTTTTTGGACTGTACCAAAAATGATTCAAAATGTCAATTGGATCGTGCCTCATGTTGAATAACCACTTTTTAAACCCTCACAGTGACCAAAATTGCAATTTTTACAGAGTTTTGCTTACTCAAAAGCTTTAATTTTGACACGTTTCAGGCACAGAAATGACTTTAAACACACTTATTTTAGTTAAAAAAGTCATAATTCACATCCAACAGTCATTTAGGGTCAAAATATTAAATGTTAAAATTTCATCATTATAGACCATTTTGGGAACGTTCGACATGTCCGGAGTCATCGTTTTTCATCCGAAAATTGATTTTTTGGACTGTACCAAAAATGATTCAAAATGTCAATTGGATCGTGCCTCATGTTGAATAACCACTTTTTAAACCCTCACAGTGACCAAAATTGCAATTTTTACAGAGTTTTGCATACTCAAAAGCTGCAATTTTGACCCGTTTCAGGCACAGAAATGACTTTAAACACACTTATTTTAGTTGAAAAAGTCATAATGCACATCCAACAGTCATTTGAAGTCAAAAGAATAAATGTTAAAATTTCATCATAATAGACCATTTTGGGAACGTTCGACATGTCCGGAGTCATCGTTTTTCATCCGAAAATTGATTTTTTGGACTGTACCAAAAATGATTCAAAATGTCAATTGGATCGTGCCTCATGTTGAATAACCACTTTTTAAACCCTCACAGTGACCAAAATTGCCATTTTTACAGAGTTTTGCTTACTCAAAAGCTTCAATTTTGACCCGTTTCAGGCACAGAAATGACTTTAAACACACTTATTTTAGTTGAAAAAGTCATAATTTACCTCCAACAGTCATTTAGAGTCAAAAGATTAAATGTTAAAATTTCATCATAATAGACCATTTTGGGAACGTTCGACATGTCCGGAGTCATCGTTTCTCATCCGAAAATTGATTTTTTGGACTGTACCAAAAATGATTCAAAATGTCAATTGGATTGTGCCTCATGTTGAATAACCACTTTTTAAACCCTCACAGTGACCAAAATTGCCATTTTTACAGAGTTTTGCTTACTCAAAAGCTTTAATTTTGACACGTTTCAGGCACAGAAATGACTTTAAACACACTTATTTTAGTTTAAAAAGTCATAATTCACATCCAACAGTCATTTAGGGTCAAAATATTAAATGTTAAAATTTCATCATTATAGACCATTTTGGGAACGTTCGACATGTCCGGAGTCGTCGTTTTTCATCCGAAAATTGATTTTTTGGACTGTACCAAAAATGATTCAAAATGTCAATTGGATCGTGCCTCATGTTGAATAACCACTTTTTAAACCCTCACAGTGACCAAAATTGCAATTTTTACAGAGTTTTGCATACTCAAAAGCTGCAATTTTGACCCGTTTCAGGCACAGAAATGACTTTAAACACACTTATTTTAGTTGAAAAAGTCATAATGCACATCCAACAGTCATTTGGAGTCAAAAGAATAAATGTTAAAATTTCATCATAATAGACCATTTTGGGAACGTTCGACATGTCCGGAGTCATCGTTTTTCATCCGAAAATTGATTTTTTGGACTGTACCAAAAATGATTCAAAATGTCAATTGGATCGTGCCTCATGTTGAATAACCACTTTTTAAACCCTCACAGTGACCAAAATTGCCATTTTTACAGAGTTTTGCTTACTCAAAAGCTTCAATTTTGACCCGTTTCAGGCACAGAAATGACTTTAAACACACTTATTTTATTTGAAAAAGTCATAATTCACATCCAACAGTCATTTAGAGTCAAAAGATTAAATGTTAAAATTTCATCATTATAGACCATTTTGGGAACGTTCGACATGTCCGGAGTCAACGTTTTTCATCCGAAAATTGATTTTTTGGACTGTACCAAAAATGATTCAAAATCATAATAATAATAATAATAATAAAACATTTATTAAGCGCATGGCTGCACAGCTGTGTATCCCCGCGCTGATTGCTGAAAAAAAAATCACAGAGAATCAAGAGAGGAATGGATCGTGCCTCATGTTGAATAACCACTTTTTAAACCCTCACAGTGACCAAAATTGCCATTTTTACAGAGTTTTGCATACTCAAAAGCTACAATTTTGACCCGTTTCAGGCACAGAAATGACTTTAAACACACTTATTTTAGTTGAAAAAGTCATAATGCACATCCAACAGTCATTTAGAGTCAAAAGATTAAATGTTAAAATTTCATCATTATAGACCATTTTGGGAACGTTCGACATGTCCGGAGTCATCGTTTTTCATCCGAAAATTGATTTTTTGGACTGTACCAAAAATAATTCAAAATGTCAATTGGATCGTGCCTCATGTTGAATAACCACTTTTTAAACCCTCACAGTGACCAAAATGGCCATTTTTACAGAGTTTTTCTTACTCAAAAGCTTCAATTTTGACCCGTTTCAGGCACAGAAATGACTTTAAACACACTTATTTTAGTTGAAAAAGTCATAATTCATCTCCAACAGTCATTTAGAGTCAAAAGATTAAATGTTAAAATTTCATCATAATAGACCATTTTGGGAACGTTCGACATGTCCGGAGTCATCGTTTCTCATCCGAAAATTGATTTTTTGGACTGTACCAAAAATGATTCAAAATGTCAATTGGATTGTGCCTCATGTTGAATAACCACTTTTTAAACCCTCACAGTGACCAAAATTGCCATTTTTACAGAGTTTTGCTTACTCAAAAGCTTTAACTTTGACACGTTTCAGGCACAGAAATGACTTTAAACACACTTATTTTAGTTAAAAAAGTCATAATTCACATCCAACAGTCATTTAGGGTCAAAATATTAAATGTTAAAATTTCATCATTATAGACCATTTTGGGAACGTTCGACATGTCCGGAGTCATCGTTTTTCATCCGAAAATTGATTTTTTGGACTGTACCAAAAATGATTCAAAATGTCGATTGGATCGTGCCTCATGTTGAATAACCACTTTTTAAACCCTCACAGTGACCAAAATTGCCATTTTTACAGAGTTTTGCTTACTCAAAAGCTTCAATTTTGACCCGTTTCAGGCACAGAAATGACTTTAAACACACTTATTTTATTTGAAAAAGTCATAATTCACATCCAACAGTCATTTAGAGTCAAAAGATTAAATGTTAAAATTTCATCATTATAGACCATTTTGGGAACGTTCGACATGTCCGGAGTCAACGTTTTTCATCCGAAAATTGATTTTTTGGACTGTACCAAAAATGATTCAAAATCATAATAATAATAATAATAATAAAACATTTATTAAGCGCATGGCTGCACAGCTGTGTATCCCCGCGCTGATTGCTGAAAAAAAAATCACAGAGAATCAAGAGAGGAATGGATCGTGCCTCATGTTGAATAACCACTTTTTAAACCCTCACAGTGACCAAAATTGCCATTTTTACAGAGTTTTGCATACTCAAAAGCTACAATTTTGACCCGTTTCAGGCACAGAAATGACTTTAAACACACTTATTTTAGTTGAAAAAGTCATAATTCACATCCAACAGTCATTTGGAGTCAAAAGATTAAATGTTAAAATTTCATCATAATAGACCATTTTGGGAACGTTCGACATGTCCGGAGTCATCGTTTTTCATCCGAAAATTGCTTTTTTGGACTGTACCAAAAATGATTCAAAATGTCAATTGGATCGTGCCTCATGTTGAATAACCACTTTTTAAACCCTCACAGTGACCAAAATGGCCATTTTTACAGAGTTTTGCTTACTCAAAAGCTTCAATTTTGACCCGTTTCAGGCACAGAAATGACTTTAAACACACTTATTTTAGTTGAAAAAGTCATAATTCACATCCAACAGTCATTTAGAGTCAAAAGATTAAATGTTAAAATTTCATCATAATAGACCATTTTGGGAACGTTCGACATGTCCGGAGTCATCATTTCTCATCCGAAAATTGATTTTTTGGACTGTACCAAAAATGATTCAAAATGTCAATTGGATTGTGCCTCATGTTGAATAACCACTTTTTAAACCCTCACAGTGACCAAAATTGCCATTTTTACAGAGTTTTGCTTACTCAAAAGCTTCAATTTTGACCCGTTTCAGGCACAGAAATGACTTTAAACACACTTATTTTAGTTGAAAAAGTCATAATTTACCTCCAACAGTCATTTAGAGTCAAAAGATTAAATGTTAAAATTTCATCATAATAGACCATTTTGGGAACGTTCGACATGTCCGGAGTCATCGTTTCTCATCCGAAAATTGATTTTTTGGACTGTACCAAAAATGATTCAAAATGTCAATTGGATTGTGCCTCATGTTGAATAACCACTTTTTAAACCCTCACAGTGACCAAAATTGCCATTTTTACAGAGTTTTGCTTACTCAAAAGCTTTAATTTTGACACGTTTCAGGCACAGAAATGACTTTAAACACACTTATTTTATTTGAAAAAGTCATAATTCACATCCAACAGTCATTTAGAGTCAAAAGATTAAATGTTAAAATTTCATCATTATAGACCATTTTGGGAACGTTCGACATGTCCGGAGTCAACGTTTTTCATCCGAAAATTGATTTTTTGGACTGTACCAAAAATGATTCAAAATCATAATAATAATAATAATAATAAAACATTTATTAAGCGCATGGCTGCACAGCTGTGTATCCCCGCGCTGATTGCTGAAAAAAAAATCACAGAGAATCAAGAGAGGAATGGATCGTGCCTCATGTTGAATAACCACTTTTTAAACCCTCACAGTGACCAAAATTGCCATTTTTACAGAGTTTTGCATACTCAAAAGCTACAATTTTGACCCGTTTCAGGCACAGAAATGACTTTAAACACACTTATTTTAGTTGAAAAAGTCATAATGCACATCCAACAGTCATTTAGAGTCAAAAGATTAAATGTTAAAATTTCATCATTATAGACCATTTTGGGAACGTTCGACATGTCCGGAGTCATC
This sequence comes from Lissotriton vulgaris, assembly GCF_964263255.1. Classification (NCBI taxonomy): domain Eukaryota; kingdom Metazoa; phylum Chordata; class Amphibia; order Caudata; family Salamandridae; genus Lissotriton; species Lissotriton vulgaris. The sequence continues at coordinate 341,567 of NW_028242254.1, forward strand.
GTTTTTCATCCGAAAATTGATTTTTTGGACTGTACCAAAAATAATTCAAAATGTCAATTGGATCGTGCCTCATGTTGAATAACCACTTTTTAAACCCTCACAGTGACCAAAATGGCCATTTTTACAGAGTTTTTCTTACTCAAAAGCTTCAATTTTGACCCGTTTCAGGCACAGAAATGACTTTAAACACACTTATTTTAGTTGAAAAAGTCATAATTCATCTCCAACAGTCATTTAGAGTCAAAAGATTAAATGTTAAAATTTCATCATAATAGACCATTTTGGGAACGTTCGACATGTCCGGAGTCATCGTTTCTCATCCGAAAATTGATTTTTTGGACTGTACCAAAAATGATTCAAAATGTCAATTGGATTGTGCCTCATGTTGAATAACCACTTTTTAAACCCTCACAGTGACCAAAATTGCCATTTTTACAGAGTTTTGCTTACTCAAAAGCTTTAACTTTGACACGTTTCAGGCACAGAAATGACTTTAAACACACTTATTTTAGTTAAAAAAGTCATAATTCACATCCAACAGTCATTTAGGGTCAAAATATTAAATGTTAAAATTTCATCATTATAGACCATTTTGGGAACGTTCGACATGTCCGGAGTCATCGTTTTTCATCCGAAAATTGATTTTTTGGACTGTACCAAAAATGATTCAAAATGTCGATTGGATCGTGCCTCATGTTGAATAACCACTTTTTAAACCCTCACAGTGACCAAAATTGCCATTTTTACAGAGTTTTGCTTACTCAAAAGCTTCAATTTTGACCCGTTTCAGGCACAGAAATGACTTTAAACACACTTATTTTATTTGAAAAAGTCATAATTCACATCCAACAGTCATTTAGAGTCAAAAGATTAAATGTTAAAATTTCATCATTATAGACCATTTTGGGAACGTTCGACATGTCCGGAGTCAACGTTTTTCATCCGAAAATTGATTTTTTGGACTGTACCAAAAATGATTCAAAATCATAATAATAATAATAATAATAAAACATTTATTAAGCGCATGGCTGCACAGCTGTGTATCCCCGCGCTGATTGCTGAAAAAAAAATCACAGAGAATCAAGAGAGGAATGGATCGTGCCTCATGTTGAATAACCACTTTTTAAACCCTCACAGTGACCAAAATTGCCATTTTTACAGAGTTTTGCATACTCAAAAGCTACAATTTTGACCCGTTTCAGGCACAGAAATGACTTTAAACACACTTATTTTAGTTGAAAAAGTCATAATGCACATCCAACAGTCATTTAGAGTCAAAAGATTAAATGTTAAAATTTCATCATTATAGACCATTTTGGGAACGTTCGACATGTCCGGAGTCATCGTTTTTCATCCGAAAATTGATTTTTTTGGACTGTACCAAAAATAATTCAAAATGTCAATTGGATCGTGCCTCATGTTGAATAACCACTTTTTAAACCCTCACAGTGACCAAAATGGCCATTTTTACAGAGTTTTTCTTACTCAAAAGCTTCAATTTTGACCCGTTTCAGGCACAGAAATGACTTTAAACACACTTATTTTAGTTGAAAAAGTCATAATTCATCTCCAACAGTCATTTAGAGTCAAAAGATTAAATGTTAAAATTTCATCATAATAGACCATTTTGGGAACGTTCGACATGTCCGGAGTCATCGTTTCTCATCCGAAAATTGATTTTTTGGACTGTACCAAAAATGATTCAAAATGTCAATTGGATTGTGCCTCATGTTGAATAACCACTTTTTAAACCCTCACAGTGACCAAAATTGCCATTTTTACAGAGTTTTGCTTACTCAAAAGCTTTAACTTTGACACGTTTCAGGCACAGAAATGACTTTAAACACACTTATTTTAGTTAAAAAAGTCATAATTCACATCCAACAGTCATTTAGGGTCAAAATATTAAATGTTAAAATTTCATCATTATAGACCATTTTGGGAACGTTCGACATGTCCGGAGTCATCGTTTTTCATCCGAAAATTGATTTTTTGGACTGTACCAAAAATGATTCAAAATGTCGATTGGATCGTGCCTCATGTTGAATAACCACTTTTTAAACCCTCACAGTGACCAAAATTGCCATTTTTACAGAGTTTTGCTTACTCAAAAGCTTCAATTTTGACCCGTTTCAGGCACAGAAATGACTTTAAACACACTTTTTTTATTTGAAAAAGTCATAATTCACATCCAACAGTCATTTAGAGTCAAAAGATTAAATGTTAAAATTTCATCATTATAGACCATTTTGGGAACGTTCGACATGTCCGGAGTCAACGTTTTTCATCCGAAAATTGATTTTTTGGACTGTACCAAAAATGATTCAAAATCATAATAATAATAATAATAATAAAACATTTATTAAGCGCATGGCTGCACAGCTGTGTATCCCCGCGCTGATTGCTGAAAAAAAAATCACAGAGAATCAAGAGAGGAATGGATCGTGCCTCATGTTGAATAACCACTTTTTAAACCCTCACAGTGACCAAAATTGCCATTTTTACAGAGTTTTGCATACTCAAAAGCTACAATTTTGACCCGTTTCAGGCACAGAAATGACTTTAAACACACTTATTTTAGTTGAAAAAGTCATAATTCACATCCAACAGTCATTTGGAGTCAAAAGATTAAATGTTAAAATTTCATCATAATAGACCATTTTGGGAACGTTCGACATGTCCGGAGTCATCGTTTTTCATCCGAAAATTGCTTTTTTGGACTGTACCAAAAATGATTCAAAATGTCAATTGGATCGTGCCTCATGTTGAATAACCACTTTTTAAACCCTCACAGTGACCAAAATGGCCATTTTTACAGAGTTTTGCTTACTCAAAAGCTTCAATTTTGACCCGTTTCAGGCACAGAAATGACTTTAAACACACTTATTTTAGTTGAAAAAGTCATAATTCACATCCAACAGTCATTTAGAGTCAAAAGATTAAATGTTAAAATTTCATCATAATAGACCATTTTGGGAACGTTCGACATGTCCGGAGTCATCATTTCTCATCCGAAAATTGATTTTTTGGACTGTACCAAAAATGATTCAAAATGTCAATTGGATTGTGCCTCATGTTGAATAACCACTTTTTAAACCCTCACAGTGACCAAAATTGCCATTTTTACAGAGTTTTGCTTACTCAAAAGCTTCAATTTTGACCCGTTTCAGGCACAGAAATGACTTTAAACACACTTATTTTAGTTGAAAAAGTCATAATTTACCTCCAACAGTCATTTAGAGTCAAAAGATTAAATGTTAAAATTTCATCATAATAGACCATTTTGGGAACGTTCGACATGTCCGGAGTCATCGTTTCTCATCCGAAAATTGATTTTTTGGACTGTACCAAAAATGATTCAAAATGTCAATTGGATTGTGCCTCATGTTGAATAACCACTTTTTAAACCCTCACAGTGACCAAAATTGCCATTTTTACAGAGTTTTGCTTACTCAAAAGCTTTAATTTTGACACGTTTCAGGCACAGAAATGACTTTAAACACACTTATTTTATTTGAAAAAGTCATAATTCACATCCAACAGTCATTTAGAGTCAAAAGATTAAATGTTAAAATTTCATCATTATAGACCATTTTGGGAACGTTCGACATGTCCGGAGTCAACGTTTTTCATCCGAAAATTGATTTTTTGGACTGTACCAAAAATGATTCAAAATCATAATAATAATAATAATAATAAAACATTTATTAAGCGCATGGCTGCACAGCTGTGTATCCCCGCGCTGATTGCTGAAAAAAAAATCACAGAGAATCAAGAGAGGAATGGATCGTGCCTCATGTTGAATAACCACTTTTTAAACCCTCACAGTGACCAAAATTGCCATTTTTACAGAGTTTTGCATACTCAAAAGCTACAATTTTGACCCGTTTCAGGCACAGAAATGACTTTAAACACACTTATTTTAGTTGAAAAAGTCATAATGCACATCCAACAGTCATTTAGAGTCAAAAGATTAAATGTTAAAATTTCATCATTATAGACCATTTTGGGAACGTTCGACATGTCCGGAGTCATCGTTTTTCATCCGAAAATTGATTTTTTGGACTGTACCAAAAATAATTCAAAATGTCAATTGGATCGTGCCTCATGTTGAATAACCACTTTTTAAACCCTCACAGTGACCAAAATGGCCATTTTTACAGAGTTTTTCTTACTCAAAAGCTTCAATTTTGACCCGTTTCAGGCACAGAAATGACTTTAAACACACTTATTTTAGTTGAAAAAGTCATAATTCATCTCCAACAGTCATTTAGAGTCAAAAGATTAAATGTTAAAATTTCATCATAATAGACCATTTTGGGAACGTTCGACATGTCCGGAGTCATCGTTTCTCATCCGAAAATTGATTTTTTGGACTGTACCAAAAATGATTCAAAATGTCAATTGGATTGTGCCTCATGTTGAATAACCACTTTTTAAACCCTCACAGTGACCAAAATTGCCATTTTTACAGAGTTTTGCTTACTCAAAAGCTTTAACTTTGACACGTTTCAGGCACAGAAATGACTTTAAACACACTTATTTTAGTTAAAAAAGTCATAATTCACATCCAACAGTCATTTAGGGTCAAAATATTAAATGTTAAAATTTCATCATTATAGACCATTTTGGGAACGTTCGACATGTCCGGAGTCATCGTTTTTCATCCGAAAATTGATTTTTTGGACTGTACCAAAAATGATTCAAAATGTCGATTGGATCGTGCCTCATGTTGAATAACCACTTTTTAAACCCTCACAGTGACCAAAATTGCCATTTTTACAGAGTTTTGCTTACTCAAAAGCTTCAATTTTGACCCGTTTCAGGCACAGAAATGACTTTAAACACACTTATTTTATTTGAAAAAGTCATAATTCACATCCAACAGTCATTTAGAGTCAAAAGATTAAATGTTAAAATTTCATCATTATAGACCATTTTGGGAACGTTCGACATGTCCGGAGTCAACGTTTTTCATCCGAAAATTGATTTTTTGGACTGTACCAAAAATGATTCAAAATCATAATAATAATAATAATAATAAAACATTTATTAAGCGCATGGCTGCACAGCTGTGTATCCCCGCGCTGATTGCTGAAAAAAAAATCACAGAGAATCAAGAGAGGAATGGATCGTGCCTCATGTTGAATAACCACTTTTTAAACCCTCACAGTGACCAAAATTGCCATTTTTACAGAGTTTTGCATACTCAAAAGCTACAATTTTGACCCGTTTCAGGCACAGAAATGACTTTAAACACACTTATTTTAGTTGAAAAAGTCATAATGCACATCCAACAGTCATTTAGAGTCAAAAGATTAAATGTTAAAATTTCATCATTATAGACCATTTTGGGAACGTTCGACATGTCCGGAGTCATCGTTTTTCATCCGAAAATTGATTTTTTTGGACTGTACCAAAAATAATTCAAAATGTCAATTGGATCGTGCCTCATGTTGAATAACCACTTTTTAAACCCTCACAGTGACCAAAATGGCCATTTTTACAGAGTTTTTCTTACTCAAAAGCTTCAATTTTGACCCGTTTCAGGCACAGAAATGACTTTAAACACACTTATTTTAGTTGAAAAAGTCATAATTCATCTCCAACAGTCATTTAGAGTCAAAAGATTAAATGTTAAAATTTCATCATAATAGACCATTTTGGGAACGTTCGACATGTCCGGAGTCATCGTTTCTCATCCGAAAATTGATTTTTTGGACTGTACCAAAAATGATTCAAAATGTCAATTGGATTGTGCCTCATGTTGAATAACCACTTTTTAAACCCTCACAGTGACCAAAATTGCAATTTTTACAGAGTTTTGCATACTCAAAAGCTGCAATTTTGACCCGTTTCAGGCACAGAAATGACTTTAAACACACTTATTTTAGTTGAAAAAGTCATAATGCACATCCAACAGTCATTTGGAGTCAAAAGAATAAATGTTAAAATTTCATCATAATAGACCATTTTGGGAACGTTCGACATGTCCGGAGTCATCGTTTCTCATCCGAAAATTGATTTTTTGGACTGTACCAAAAATGATTCAAAATGTCAATTGGATTGTGCCTCATGTTGAATAACCACTTTTTAAACCCTCACAGTGACCAAAATTGCCATTTTTACAGAGTTTTGCTTACTCAAAAGCTTCAATTTTGACACGTTTCAGGCACAGAAATGACTTTAAACACACTTTTTAGTTAAAAAAGTCATAATTCACATCCAACAGTCATTTAGGGTCAAAAGATTAAATGTTAAAATTTCATCATTATATTCCATTTTGGGAACGTTCGACATGTCCGGAGTCATCGTTTTTCATCCGAAAATTGATTTTCTGGACTGTACCAAAAATGATTCAAAATGTCAATTGGATCGTGCCTCATGTTGAATAACCACTTTTTAAACCCTCACAGTGACCAAAATGGCCATTTTTACAGAGTTTTGCTTACTCAAAAGCTTCAATTTTGACCCGTTTCAGGCACAGAAATGACTTTAAACACACTTATTTTAGTTGAAAAAGTCATAATTCACATCCAACAGTCATTTAGAGTCAAAAGATTAAATGTTAAAATTTCATCATAATAGACCATTTTGGGAACGTTCGACATGTCCGGAGTCATCGTTTCTCATCCGAAAATTGATTTTTTGGACTGTACCAAAAATGATTCAAAATGTCAATTGGATTGTGCCTCATGTTGAATAACCACTTTTTAAACCCTCACAGTGACCAACATTGCCATTTTTACAGAGTTTTGCATACTCAAAAGCTACAATTTTGACCTGTTTCAGGCACAGAAATGACTTTAAACACACTTATTTTAGTTGAAAAAGTCATAATGCACATCCAACAGTCATTTAGAGTCAAAAGATTAAATGTTAAAATTTCATCATTATAGACCATTTTGGGAACGTTCGACATGTCCGGAGTCATCGTTTTTCATCCGAAAATTGATTTTTTGGACTGTACCAAAAATGATTCAAAATGTCAATTGGATCGTGCCTCATGTTGAATAACAACTTTTTAAACCCACACAGTGACCAAAATTGCCATTTTTACAGAGTTTTGCTTACTCAAAAGCTTCAATTATGACCCGTTTCAGGCACAGAAATGACTTTAAACACACTTATTTTATTTGAAAAAGTCATAATTCACATCCAACAGTCATTTAGAGTCAAAAGATTAAATGTTAAAATTTCATCATTATAGACCATTTTGGGAACGTTCGACATGTCCGGAGTCAACGTTTTTCATCCGAAAATTGATTTTTTGGACTGTACCAAAAATGATTCAAAATCATAATAATAATAAAACATTTATTAAGCGCATGGCTGCACAGCTGTGTATCCCCGCGCTGATTGCTGAAAAAAAAATCACAGAGAATCAAGAGAGGAATGGATCGTGCCTCATGTTGAATAACCACTTTTTAAACCCTAACAGTGACCAAAATTGCCATTTTAACAGAGTTTTGCATACTCAAAAGCTACAATTTTGACCCGTTTCAGGCACAGAAATGACTTTAAACACACTTATTTTAGTTGAAAAAGTCATAATGCACATCCAACAGTCATTTAGAGTCAAAAGATTAAATGTTAAAATTTCATCATTATAGACCATTTTGGGAACGTTCGACATGTCCGGAGTCATCGTTTTTCATCCGAAAATTGATTTTTTGGACTGTACCAAAAATGATTCAAAATGTCAATTGGATCGTGCCTCATGTTGAATAACCACTTTTTAAACCCTCACAGTGACCAAAAGTGCAATTTTTACAGAGTTTTTCTTACTCAAAAGCTTCAATTTTGACCCGTTTCAGGCACAGAAATGACTTTAAACACACTTATTTTAGTTGAAAAAGTCATAATTCACATCCAACAGTCATTTAGAGTCAAAAGATTAAATGTTAAAATTTCATCATTATAGACCATTTTGGGAACGTTCGACATGTCCGGAGTCATCGTTTTTCATCCGAAAATTGATTTTTTGGACTGTACCAAAAATGATCCAAAATGTCAATTGGATCGTGCCTCATGTTGAATAACCACTTTTTAAACCCTCACAGTGACCAAAATTGACGATTTTACAAAGTTTTGCTTACTCAAAAGCTTCAATTTGACCCGTTTCAGGCACAGAAATGACTTTAAACACACTTATTTTAGTTGACAAAGTCATAATTCACATCCAACAGTCATTTGGAGTCAAAAGATTAAATGTTAAAATTTCATCATAATAGACCATTTTGGGAACGTTCGACATGTCCGGAGTCATCGTTTTTCATCCGAAAATTGCTTTTTTGGACTGTACCAAAAATGATTCAAAATGTCAATTGGATCGTGCCTCATGTTGAATAACCACTTTTTAAACCCTCACAGTGACCAAAATGGCCATTTTTACAGAGTTTTGCTTACTCAAAAGCTTCAATTTTGACCCGTTTCAGGCACAGAAATGACTTTAAACACACTTATTTTAGTTGAAAAAGTCATAATTCACATCCAACAGTCATTTAGAGTCAAAAGATTAAATGTTAAAATTTCATCATAATAGACCATTTTGGGAACGTTCGACATGTCCGGAGTCATCATTTCTCATCCGAAAATTGATTTTTTGGACTGTACCAAAAATGATTCAAAATGTCAATTGGATTGTGCCTCATGTTGAATAACCACTTTTTAAACCCTCACAGTGACCAAAATTGCCATTTTTACAGAGTTTTGCTTACTCAAAAGCTTCAATTTTGACCCGTTTCAGGCACAGAAATGACTTTAAAACACACTTATTTTAGTTGAAAAAGTCATAATTTACCTCCAACAGTCATTTAGAGTCAAAAGATTAAATGTTAACATTTCATCATAATAGACCATTTTGGGAACGTTCGACATGTCCGGAGTCATCGTTTCTCATCCGAAAATTTATTTTTTGGACTGTACCAAAAATGATTCAAAAAGTCAATTAGATCGTGCCTCATGTTGAATAACCACTTTTTAAACCCTCACAGTGACCAACATAGCCATTTTTACAGAGTTTTGCATGCTCAAAAGCTACAATTTTGACCCGTTTCAGGCACAGAAATGACTTTAAACACACTTATTTTAGTTGAAAAAGTCATAATGCACATCCAACAGTCATTTAGAGTCAAAAGATTAAATGTTAAAATTTCATCATTATAGACCATTTTGGGAACGTTCGACATGTCCGGAGTCATCGTTTTTCATCCGAAAATTGATTTTTTGGACTGTACCAAAAATGATTCAAAATGTCAATTGGATCGTGCCTCATGTTGAATAACCACTTTTTAAACCCTCACAGTGACCAAAATTGCCATTTTTACAGAGTTTTGCTTACTCAAAAGCTTCAATTTTGACCCGTTTCAGGCACAGAAATGACTTTAAACACACTTATTTTATTTGAAAAAGTCATAATTCACATCCAACAGTCATTTAGAGTCAAAAGATTAAATGTTAAAATTTCATCATTATAGACCATTTTGGGAACGTTCGACATGTCCGGAGTCATCGTTTTTAATCCGAAAATTGATTTTTTGGACTGTACCAAAAATGATTCAAAATGTCAATTGGATCGTGCCTCATGTTGAATAACCACTTTTTAAACCCTCACAGTGACCAAAATTGACGATTTTACAGAGTTTTGCTTACTCAAAAGCTTCAATTTTGACCCGTTTCAGGCACAGAAATGACTTTAAACACACTTATTTTAGTTGAAAAAGTCATAATTCACATCCAACAGTCATTTGGAGTCAAAAGATTAAATGTTAAAATTTCATCATAATAGACCATTTTGGGAACGTTCGACATGTCCGGAGTCATCGTTTTTCATCCGAAAATTGCTTTTTTGGACTGTACCAAAAATGATTCAAAATGTCAATTGGATCGTGCCTCATGTTGAATAACCACTTTTTAAACCCTCACAGTGACCAAAATGGCCATTTTTACAGAGTTTTGCTTACTCAAAAGCTTCAATTTTGACCCGTTTCAGGCACAGAAATGACTTTAAACACACTTATTTTAGTTGAAAAAGTCATAATTCACATCCAACAGTCATTTAGAGTCAAAAGATTAAATGTTAAAATTTCATCATAATAGACCATTTTGGGAACGTTCGACATGTCCGGAGTCATCATTTCTCATCCGAAAATTGATTTTTTGGACTGTACCAAAAATGATTCAAAATGTCAATTGGATTGTGCCTCATGTTGAATAACCACTTTTTAAACCCTCACAGTGACCAAAATTGCCATTTTTACAGAGTTTTGCTTACTCAAAAGCTTCAATTTTGACCCGTTTCAGGCACAGAAATGACTTTAAACACACTTATTTTAGTTGAAAAAGTCATAATTTACCTCCAACAGTCATTTAGAGTCAAAAGATTAAATGTTAAAATTTCATCATAATAGACCATTTTGGGAACGTTCGACATGTCCGGAGTCATCGTTTCTCATCCGAAAATTGATTTTTTGGACTGTACCAAAAATGATTCAAAATGTCAATTGGATTGTGCCTCATGTTGAATAACCACTTTTTAAACCCTCACAGTGACCAAAATTGCCATTTTTACAGAGTTTTGCTTACTCAAAAGCTTTAATTTTGACACGTTTCAGGCACAGAAATGACTTTAAACACACTTATTTTAGTTAAAAAAGTCATAATTCACATCCAACAGTCATTTAGGGTCAAAATATTAAATGTTAAAATTTCATCATTATAGACCATTTTGGGAACGTTCGACATGTCCGGAGTCATCGTTTTTCATCCGAAAATTGATTTTTTGGACTGTACCAAAAATGATTCAAAATGTCAATTGGATCGTGCCTCATGTTGAATAACCACTTTTTAAACCCTCACAGTGACCAAAATTGCAATTTTTACAGAGTTTTGCATACTCAAAAGCTGCAATTTTGACCCGTTTCAGGCACAGAAATGACTTTAAACACACTTATTTTAGTTGAAAAAGTCATAATGCACATCCAACAGTCATTTGAAGTCAAAAGAATAAATGTTAAAATTTCATCATAATAGACCATTTTGGGAACGTTCGACATGTCCGGAGTCATCGTTTTTCATCCGAAAATTGATTTTTTGGACTGTACCAAAAATGATTCAAAATGTCAATTGGATCGTGCCTCATGTTGAATAACCACTTTTTAAACCCTCACAGTGACCAAAATTGCCATTTTTACAGAGTTTTGCTTACTCAAAAGCTTCAATTTTGACCCGTTTCAGGCACAGAAATGACTTTAAACACACTTATTTTAGTTGAAAAAGTCATAATTTACCTCCAACAGTCATTTAGAGTCAAAAGATTAAATGTTAAAATTTCATCATAATAGACCATTTTGGGAACGTTCGACATGTCCGGAGTCATCGTTTCTCATCCGAAAATTGATTTTTTGGACTGTACCAAAAATGATTCAAAATGTCAATTGGATTGTGCCTCATGTTGAATAACCACTTTTTAAACCCTCACAGTGACCAAAATTGCCATTTTTACAGAGTTTTGCTTACTCAAAAGCTTTAATTTTGACACGTTTCAGGCACAGAAATGACTTTAAACACACTTATTTTAGTTTAAAAAGTCATAATTCACATCCAACAGTCATTTAGGGTCAAAATATTAAATGTTAAAATTTCATCATTATAGACCATTTTGGGAACGTTCGACATGTCCGGAGTCGTCGTTTTTCATCCGAAAATTGATTTTTTGGACTGTACCAAAAATGATTCAAAATGTCAATTGGATCGTGCCTCATGTTGAATAACCACTTTTTAAACCCTCACAGTGACCAAAATTGCAATTTTTACAGAGTTTTGCATACTCAAAAGCTGCAATTTTGACCCGTTTCAGGCACAGAAATGACTTTAAACACACTTATTTTAGTTGAAAAAGTCATAATGCACATCCAACAGTCATTTGGAGTCAAAAGAATAAATGTTAAAATTTCATCATAATAGACCATTTTGGGAACGTTCGACATGTCCGGAGTCATCGTTTTTCATCCGAAAATTGATTTTTTGGACTGTACCAAAAATGATTCAAAATGTCAATTGGATCGTGCCTCATGTTGAATAACCACTTTTTAAACCCTCACAGTGACCAAAATTGCCATTTTTACAGAGTTTTGCTTACTCAAAAGCTTCAATTTTGACCCGTTTCAGGCACAGAAATGACTTTAAACACACTTATTTTATTTGAAAAAGTCATAATTCACATCCAACAGTCATTTAGAGTCAAAAGATTAAATGTTAAAATTTCATCATTATAGACCATTTTGGGAACGTTCGACATGTCCGGAGTCAACGTTTTTCATCCGAAAATTGATTTTTTGGACTGTACCAAAAATGATTCAAAATCATAATAATAATAATAATAATAAAACATTTATTAAGCGCATGGCTGCACAGCTGTGTATCCCCGCGCTGATTGCTGAAAAAAAAATCACAGAGAATCAAGAGAGGAATGGATCGTGCCTCATGTTGAATAACCACTTTTTAAACCCTCACAGTGACCAAAATTGCCATTTTTACAGAGTTTTGCATACTCAAAAGCTACAATTTTGATCCGTTTCAGGCACAGAAATGACTTTAAACACACTTATTTTAGTTGAAAAAGTCATAATGCACATCCAACAGTCATTTAGAGTCAAAAGATTAAATGTTAAAATTTCATCATTATAGACCATTTTGGGAACGTTCGACATGTCCGGAGTCATCGTTTTTCATCCGAAAATTGATTTTTTGGACTGTACCAAAAATAATTCAAAATGTCAATTGGATCGTGCCTCATGTTGAATAACCACTTTTTAAACCCTCACAGTGACCAAAATGGCCATTTTTACAGAGTTTTTCTTACTCAAAAGCTTCAATTTTGACCCGTTTCAGGCACAGAAATGACTTTAAACACACTTATTTTAGTTGAAAAAGTCATAATTCATCTCCAACAGTCATTTAGAGTCAAAAGATTAAATGTTAAAATTTCATCATAATAGACCATTTTGGGAACGTTCGACATGTCCGGAGTCATCGTTTCTCATCCGAAAATTGATTTTTTGGACTGTACCAAAAATGATTCAAAATGTCAATTGGATTGTGCCTCATGTTGAATAACCACTTTTTAAACCCTCACAGTGACCAAAATTGCCATTTTTACAGAGTTTTGCTTACTCAAAAGCTTTAACTTTGACACGTTTCAGGCACAGAAATGACTTTAAACACACTTATTTTAGTTAAAAAAGTCATAATTCACATCCAACAGTCATTTAGGGTCAAAATATTAAATGTTAAAATTTCATCATTATAGACCATTTTGGGAACGTTCGACATGTCCGGAGTCATCGTTTTTCATCCGAAAATTGATTTTTTGGACTGTACCAAAAATGATTCAAAATGTCGATTGGATCGTGCCTCATGTTGAATAACCACTTTTTAAACCCTCACAGTGACCAAAATTGCCATTTTTACAGAGTTTTGCTTACTCAAAAGCTTCAATTTTGACCCGTTTCAGGCACAGAAATGACTTTAAACACACTTATTTTATTTGAAAAAGTCATAATTCACATCCAACTGTCATTTAGAGTCAAAAGATTAAATGTTAAAATTTCATCATTATAGACCATTTTGGGAACGTTCGACATGTCCGGAGTCAACGTTTTTCATCCGAAAATTGATTTTTTGGACTGTACCAAAAATGATTCAAAATCATAATAATAATAATAATAATAAAACATTTATTAAGCGCATGGCTGCACAGCTGTGTATCCCCGCGCTGATTGCTGAAAAAAAAATCACAGAGAATCAAGAGAGGAATGGATCGTGCCTCATGTTGAATAACCACTTTTTAAACCCTCACAGTGACCAAAATTGCCATTTTTACAGAGTTTTGCATACTCAAAAGCTACAATTTTGACCCGTTTCAGGCACAGAAATGACTTTAAACACACTTATTTTAGTTGAAAAAGTCATAATTCACATCCAACAGTCATTTGGAGTCAAAAGATTAAATGTTAAAATTTCATCATAATAGACCATTTTGGGAACGTTCGACATGTCCGGAGTCATCGTTTTTCATCCGAAAATTGCTTTTTTGGACTGTACCAAAAATGATTCAAAATGTCAATTGGATCGTGCCTCATGTTGAATAACCACTTTTTAAACCCTCACAGTGACCAAAATGGCCATTTTTACAGAGTTTTGCTTACTCAAAAGCTTCAATTTTGACCCGTTTCAGGCACAGAAATGACTTTAAACACACTTATTTTAGTTGAAAAAGTCATAATTCACATCCAACAGTCATTTAGAGTCAAAAGATTAAATGTTAAAATTTCATCATAATAGACCATTTTGGGAACGTTCGACATGTCCGGAGTCATCATTTCTCATCCGAAAATTGATTTTTTGGACTGTACCAAAAATGATTCAAAATGTCAATTGGATTGTGCCTCATGTTGAATAACCACTTTTTAAACCCTCACAGTGACCAAAATTGCCATTTTTACAGAGTTTTGCTTACTCAAAAGCTTCAATTTTGACCCGTTTCAGGCACAGAAATGACTTTAAACACACTTATTTTAGTTGAAAAAGTCATAATTTACCTCCAACAGTCATTTAGAGTCAAAAGATTAAATGTTAAAATTTCATCATAATAGACCATTTTGGGAACGTTCGACATGTCCGGAGTCATCGTTTCTCATCCGAAAATGGATTTTTTGGACTGTACCAAAAATGATTCAAAATGTCAATTGGATTGTGCCTCATGTTGAATAACCACTTTTTAAACCCTCACAGTGACCAAAATTGCCATTTTTAAAGAGTTTTGCTTACTCAAAAGCTTTAATTTTGACACGTTTCAGGCACAGAAATGACTTTAAACACACTTATTTTAGTTAAAAAAGTCATAATTCACATCCAACAGTCATTTAGGGTCAAAATATTAAATGTTAAAATTTCATCATTATAGACCATTTTGGGAACGTTCGACATGTCCGGAGTCATCGTTTTTCATCCGAAAATTGATTTTTTGGACTGTACCAAAAATGATTCAAAATGTCAATTGGATCGTGCCTCATGTTGAATAACCACTTTTTAAACCCTCACAGTGACCAAAATTGCAATTTTTACAGAGTTTTGCATACTCAAAAGCTGCAATTTTGACCCGTTTCAGGCACAGAAATGACTTTAAACACACTTATTTTAGTTGAAAAAGTCATAATGCACATCCAACAGTCATTTGAAGTCAAAAGAATAAATGTTAAAATTTCATCATAATAGACCATTTTGGGAACGTTCGACATGTCCGGAGTCATCGTTTTTCATCCGAAAATTGATTTTTTGGACTGTACCAAAAATGATTCAAAATGTCAATTGGATCGTGCCTCATGTTGAATAACCACTTTTTAAACCCTCACAGTGACCAAAATTGCCATTTTTACAGAGTTTTGCTTACTCAAAAGCTTCAATTTTGACCCGTTTCAGGCACAGAAATGACTTTAAACACACTTATTTTAGTTGAAAAAGTCATAATTTACCTCCAACAGTCATTTAGAGTCAAAAGATTAAATGTTAAAATTTCATCATAATAGACCATTTTGGGAACGTTCGACATGTCCGGAGTCATCGTTTCTCATCCGAAAATTGATTTTTTGGACTGTACCAAAAATGATTCAAAATGTCAATTGGATTGTGCCTCATGTTGAATAACCACTTTTTAAACCCTCACAGTGACCAAAATTGCCATTTTTACAGAGTTTTGCTTACTCAAAAGCTTTAATTTTGACACGTTTCAGGCACAGAAATGACTTTAAACACACTTATTTTAGTTTAAAAAGTCATAATTCACATCCAACAGTCATTTAGGGTCAAAATATTAAATGTTAAAATTTCATCATTATAGACCATTTTGGGAACGTTCGACATGTCCGGAGTCGTCGTTTTTCATCCGAAAATTGATTTTTTGGACTGTACCAAAAATGATTCAAAATGTCAATTGGATCGTGCCTCATGTTGAATAACCACTTTTTAAACCCTCACAGTGACCAAAATTGCAATTTTTACAGAGTTTTGCATACTCAAAAGCTGCAATTTTGACCCGTTTCAGGCACAGAAATGACTTTAAACACACTTATTTTAGTTGAAAAAGTCATAATGCACATCCAACAGTCATTTGGAGTCAAAAGAATAAATGTTAAAATTTCATCATAATAGACCATTTTGGGAACGTTCGACATGTCCGGAGTCATCGTTTTTCATCCGAAAATTGATTTTTTGGACTGTACCAAAAATGATTCAAAATGTCAATTGGATCGTGCCTCATGTTGAATAACCACTTTTTAAACCCTCACAGTGACCAAAATTGCCATTTTTACAGAGTTTTGCTTACTCAAAAGCTTCAATTTTGACCCGTTTCAGGCACAGAAATGACTTTAAACACACTTATTTTATTTGAAAAAGTCATAATTCACATCCAACAGTCATTTAGAGTCAAAAGATTAAATGTTAAAATTTCATCATTATAGACCATTTTGGGAACGTTCGACATGTCCGGAGTCAACGTTTTTCATCCGAAAATTGATTTTTTGGACTGTACCAAAAATGATTCAAAATCATAATAATAATAATAATAATAAAACATTTATTAAGCGCATGGCTGCACAGCTGTGTATCCCCGCGCTGATTGCTGAAAAAAAAATCACAGAGAATCAAGAGAGGAATGGATCGTGCCTCATGTTGAATAACCACTTTTTAAACCCTCACAGTGACCAAAATTGCCATTTTTACAGAGTTTTGCATACTCAAAAGCTACAATTTTGACCCGTTTCAGGCACAGAAATGACTTTAAACACACTTATTTTAGTTGAAAAAGTCATAATGCACATCCAACAGTCATTTAGAGTCAAAAGATTAAATGTTAAAATTTCATCATTATAGACCATTTTGGGAACGTTCGACATGTCCGGAGTCATCGTTTTTCATCCGAAAATTGATTTTTTGGACTGTACCAAAAATAATTCAAAATGTCAATTGGATCGTGCCTCATGTTGAATAACCACTTTTTAAACCCTCACAGTGACCAAAATGGCCATTTTTACAGAGTTTTTCTTACTCAAAAGCTTCAATTTTGACCCGTTTCAGGCACAGAAATGACTTTAAACACACTTATTTTAGTTGAAAAAGTCATAATTCATCTCCAACAGTCATTTAGAGTCAAAAGATTAAATGTTAAAATTTCATCATAATAGACCATTTTGGGAACGTTCGACATGTCCGGAGTCATCGTTTCTCATCCGAAAATTGATTTTTTGGACTGTACCAAAAATGATTCAAAATGTCAATTGGATTGTGCCTCATGTTGAATAACCACTTTTTAAACCCTCACAGTGACCAAAATTGCCATTTTTACAGAGTTTTGCTTACTCAAAAGCTTTAACTTTGACACGTTTCAGGCACAGAAATGACTTTAAACACACTTATTTTAGTTAAAAAAGTCATAATTCACATCCAACAGTCATTTAGGGTCAAAATATTAAATGTTAAAATTTCATCATTATAGACCATTTTGGGAACGTTCGACATGTCCGGAGTCATCGTTTTTCATCCGAAAATTGATTTTTTGGACTGTACCAAAAATGATTCAAAATGTCGATTGGATCGTGCCTCATGTTGAATAACCACTTTTTAAACCCTCACAGTGACCAAAATTGCCATTTTTACAGAGTTTTGCTTACTCAAAAGCTTCAATTTTGACCCGTTTCAGGCACAGAAATGACTTTAAACACACTTATTTTATTTGAAAAAGTCATAATTCACATCCAACAGTCATTTAGAGTCAAAAGATTAAATGTTAAAATTTCATCATTATAGACCATTTTGGGAACGTTCGACATGTCCGGAGTCAACGTTTTTCATCCGAAAATTGATTTTTTGGACTGTACCAAAAATGATTCAAAATCATAATAATAATAATAATAATAAAACATTTATTAAGCGCATGGCTGCACAGCTGTGTATCCCCGCGCTGATTGCTGAAAAAAAAATCACAGAGAATCAAGAGAGGAATGGATCGTGCCTCATGTTGAATAACCACTTTTTAAACCCTCACAGTGACCAAAATTGCCATTTTTACAGAGTTTTGCATACTCAAAAGCTACAATTTTGACCCGTTTCAGGCACAGAAATGACTTTAAACACACTTATTTTAGTTGAAAAAGTCATAATGCACATCCAACAGTCATTTAGAGTCAAAAGATTAAATGTTAAAATTTCATCATTATAGACCATTTTGGGAACGTTCGACATGTCCGGAGTCATCGTTTTTCATCCGAAAATTGATTTTTTGGACTGTACCAAAAATAATTCAAAATGTCAATTGGATCGTGCCTCATGTTGAATAACCACTTTTTAAACCCTCACAGTGACCAAAATGGCCATTTTTACAGAGTTTTTCTTACTCAAAAGCTTCAATTTTGACCCGTTTCAGGCACAGAAATGACTTTAAACACACTTATTTTAGTTGAAAAAGTCATAATTCATCTCCAACAGTCATTTAGAGTCAAAAGATTAAATGTTAAAATTTCATCATAATAGACCATTTTGGGAACGTTCGACATGTCCGGAGTCATCGTTTCTCATCCGAAAATTGATTTTTTGGACTGTACCAAAAATGATTCAAAATGTCAATTGGATTGTGCCTCATGTTGAATAACCACTTTTTAAACCCTCACAGTGACCAAAATTGCAATTTTTACAGAGTTTTGCATACTCAAAAGCTGCAATTTTGACCCGTTTCAGGCACAGAAATGACTTTAAACACACTTATTTTAGTTGAAAAAGTCATAATGCACATCCAACAGTCATTTGGAGTCAAAAGAATAAATGTTAAAATTTCATCATAATAGACCATTTTGGGAACGTTCGACATGTCCGGAGTCATCGTTTCTCATCCGAAAATTGATTTTTTGGACTGTACCAAAAATGATTCAAAATGTCAATTGGATTGTGCCTCATGTTGAATAACCACTTTTTAAACCCTCACAGTGACCAAAATTGCCATTTTTACAGAGTTTTGCTTACTCAAAAGCTTCAATTTTGACACGTTTCAGGCACAGAAATGACTTTAAACACACTTTTTAGTTAAAAAAGTCATAATTCACATCCAACAGTCATTTAGGGTCAAAAGATTAAATGTTAAAATTTCATCATTATATTCCATTTTGGGAACGTTCGACATGTCCGGAGTCATCGTTTTTCATCCGAAAATTGATTTTCTGGACTGTACCAAAAATGATTCAAAATGTCAATTGGATCGTGCCTCATGTTGAATAACCACTTTTTAAACCCTCACAGTGACCAAAATGGCCATTTTTACAGAGTTTTGCTTACTCAAAAGCTTCAATTTTGACCCGTTTCAGGCACAGAAATGACTTTAAACACACTTATTTTAGTTGAAAAAGTCATAATTCACATCCAACAGTCATTTAGAGTCAAAAGATTAAATGTTAAAATTTCATCATAATAGACCATTTTGGGAACGTTCGACATGTCCGGAGTCATCGTTTCTCATCCGAAAATTGATTTTTTGGACTGTACCAAAAATGATTCAAAATGTCAATTGGATTGTGCCTCATGTTGAATAACCACTTTTTAAACCCTCACAGTGACCAACATTGCCATTTTTACAGAGTTTTGCATACTCAAAAGCTACAATTTTGACCTGTTTCAGGCACAGAAATGACTTTAAACACACTTATTTTAGTTGAAAAAGTCATAATGCACATCCAACAGTCATTTAGAGTCAAAAGATTAAATGTTAAAATTTCATCATTATAGACCATTTTGGGAACGTTCGACATGTCCGGAGTCATCGTTTTTCTTCCGAAAATTGATTTTTTGGACTGTACCAAAAATGATTCAAAATGTCAATTGGATCGTGCCTCATGTTGAATAACAACTTTTTAAACCCACACAGTGACCAAAATTGCCATTTTTACAGAGTTTTGCTTACTCAAAAGCTTCAATTATGACCCGTTTCAGGCACAGAAATGACTTTAAACACACTTATTTTATTTGAAAAAGTCATAATTCACATCCAACAGTCATTTAGAGTCAAAAGATAAAATGTTAAAATTTCATCATTATAGACCATTTTGGGAACGTTCGACATGTCCGGAGTCAACGTTTTTCATCCGAAAATTGATTTTTTGGACTGTACCAAAAATGATTCAAAATCATAATAATAATAAAACATTTATTAAGCGCATGGCTGCACAGCTGTGTATCCCCGCGCTGATTGCTGAAAAAAAAATCACAGAGAATCAAGAGAGGAATGGATCGTGCCTCATGTTGAATAACCACTTTTTAAACCCTCACAGTGACCAAAATTGCCATTTTAACAGAGTTTTGCATACTCAAAAGCTACAATTTTGACCCGTTTCAGGCACAGAAATGACTTTAAACACACTTATTTTAGTTGAAAAAGTCATAATGCACATCCAACAGTCATTTAGAGTCAAAAGATTAAATGTTAAAATTTCATCATTATAGACCATTTTGGGAACGTTCGACATGTCCGGAGTCATCGTTTTCCATCCGAAAATTGATTTTTTGGACTGTACCAAAAATGATTCAAAATGTCAATTGGATCGTGCCTCATGTTGAATAACCACTTTTTAAACCCTCACAGTGACCAAAAGTGCAATTTTTACAGAGTTTTTCTTACTCAAAAGCTTCAATTTTGACCCGTTTCAGGCACAGAAATGACTTTAAACACACTTATTTTAGTTGAAAAAGTCATAATTCACATCCAACAGTCATTTAGAGTCAAAAGATTAAATGTTAAAATTTCATCATTATAGACCATTTTGGGAACGTTCGACATGTCCGGAGTCATCGTTTTTCATCCGAAAATTGATTTTTTGGACTGTACCAAAAATGATCCAAAATGTCAATTGGATCGTGCCTCATGTTGAATAACCACTTTTTAAACCCTCACAGTGACCAAAATTGACGATTTTACAAAGTTTTGCTTACTCAAAAGCTTCAATTTTGACCCGTTTCAGGCACAGAAATGACTTTAAACACACTTATTTTAGTTGACAAAGTCATAATTCACATCCAACAGTCATTTGGAGTCAAAAGATTAAATGTTAAAATTTCATCATAATAGACCATTTTGGGAACGTTCGACATGTCCGGAGTCATCGTTTTTCATCCGAAAATTGCTTTTTTGGACTGTACCAAAAATGATTCAAAATGTCAATTGGATCGTGCCTCATGTTGAATAACCACTTTTTAAACCCTCACAGTGACCAAAATGGCCATTTTTACAGAGTTTTGCTTACTCAAAAGCTTCAATTTTGACCCGTTTCAGGCACAGAAATGACTTTAAACACACTTATTTTAGTTGAAAAAGTCATAATTCACATCCAACAGTCATTTAGAGTCAAAAGATTAAATGTTAAAATTTCATCATAATAGACCATTTTGGGAACGTTCGACATGTCCGGAGTCATCATTTCTCATCCGAAAATTGATTTTTTGGACTGTACCAAAAATGATTCAAAATGTCAATTGGATTGTGCCTCATGTTGAATAACCACTTTTTAAACCCTCACAGTGACCAAAATTGCCATTTTTACAGAGTTTTGCTTACTCAAAAGCTTCAATTTTGACCCGTTTCAGGCACAGAAATGACTTTAAAACACACTTATTTTAGTTGAAAAAGTCATAATTTACCTCCAACAGTCATTTAGAGTCAAAAGATTAAATGTTAACATTTCATCATAATAGACCATTTTGGGAACGTTCGACATGTCCGGAGTCATCGTTTCTCATCCGAAAATTTATTTTTTGGACTGTACCAAAAATGATTCAAAATGTCAATTGGATTGTGCCTCATGTTGAATAACCACTTTTTAAACCCTCACAGTGACCAAAATTGCCATTTTTACAGAGTTTTGCTTACTCAAAAGCTTTAATTTTGACACGTTTCAGGCACAGAAATGACTTTAAACACACTTATTTTAGTTAAAAAAGTCATAATTCACATCCAACAGTCATTTAGGGTCAAAATATTAAATGTTAAAATTTCATCATTATAGACCATTTTGGGAACGTTCGACATGTCCGGAGTCATCGTTTTTCATCCGAAAATTGATTTTTTGGACTGTACCAAAAATGATTCAAAATGTCAATTGGATCGTGCCTCATGTTGAATAACCACTTTTTAAACCCTCACAGTGACCAAAATTGCAATTTTTACAGAGTTTTGCATACTCAAAAGCTGCAATTTTGACCCGTTTCAGGCACAGAAATGACTTTAAACACACTTATTTTAGTTGAAAAAGTCATAATGCACATCCAACAGTCATTTGGAGTCAAAAGAATAAATGTTAAAATTTCATCATAATAGACCATTTTGGGAACGTTCGACATGTCCGGAGTCATCGTTTTTCATCCGAAAATTGATTTTTTGGACTGTACCAAAAATAATTCAAAATGTCAATTGGATCGTGCCTCATGTTGAATAACCACTTTTTAAACCCTCACAGTGACCAAAATGGCCATTTTTACAGAGTTTTGCTTACTCAAAAGCTTCAATTTTGACCCGTTTCAGGCACAGAAATGACTTTAAACACACTTATTTTAGTTGAAAAAGTCATAATTCACATCCAACAGTCATTTGGAGTCAAAAGATTAAATGTTAAAATTTCATCATAATAGACCATTTTGGGAATGTTCGACATGTCCGGAGTCATCGTTTTTCATCCGAAAATGGATTTTTTGGACTGTACCAAAAATGATTCAAAATGTCAATTGGATCGTGCCTCATGTTGAATAACCACTTTTTAAACCCTCACAGTGACCAAAATTGACGATTTTACAGAGTTTTGCTTACTCAAAAGCTTCAATTTTGACCCGTTTCAGGCACAGAAATGACTTTAAACACACTTATTTTAGTTGAAAAAGTCATAATTCACATCCAACAGTCATTTGGAGTCAAAAGATTAAATGTTAAAATTTCATCATAATAGACCATTTTGGGAACGTTCGACATGTCCGGAGTCATCGTTTTTCATCCGAAAATTGCTTTTTTGGACTGTACCAAAAATGATTCAAAATGTCAATTGGATCGTGCCTCATGTTGAATAACCACTTTTTAAACCCTCACAGTGACCAAAATGGCCATTTTTACAGAGTTTTGCTTACTCAAAAGCTTCAATTTTGACCCGTTTCAGGCACAGAAATGACTTTAAACACACTTATTTTAGTTGAAAAAGTCATAATTCACATCCAACAGTCATTTAGAGTCAAAAGATTAAATGTTAAAATTTCATCATAATAGACCATTTTGGGAACGTTCGACATGTCCGGAGTCATCATTTCTCATCCGAAAATTGATTTTTTGGACTGTACCAAAAATGATTCAAAATGTCAATTGGATTGTGCCTCATGTTGAATAACCACTTTTTAAACCCTCACAGTGACCAAAATTGCCATTTTTACAGAGTTTTGCTTACTCAAAAGCTTCAATTTTGACCCGTTTCAGGCACAGAAATGACTTTAAACACACTTATTTTAGTTGAAAAAGTCATAATTTACCTCCAACAGTCATTTAGAGTCAAAAGATTAAATGTTAAAATTTCATCATAATAGACCATTTTGGGAACGTTCGACATGTCCGGAGTCATCGTTTCTCATCCGAAAATTGATTTTTTGGACTGTACCAAAAATGATTCAAAATGTCAATTGGATTGTGCCTCATGTTGAATAACCACTTTTTAAACCCTCACAGTGACCAAAATTGCCATTTTTACAGAGTTTTGCTTACTCAAAAGCTTTAATTTTGACACGTTTCAGGCACAGAAATGACTTTAAACACACTTATTTTAGTTAAAAAAGTCATAATTCACATCCAACAGTCATTTAGGGTCAAAATATTAAATGTTAAAATTTCATCATTATAGACCATTTTGGGAACGTTCGACATGTCCGGAGTCATCGTTTTTCATCCGAAAATTGATTTTTTGGACTGTACCAAAAATGATTCAAAATGTCAATTGGATCGTGCCTCATGTTGAATAACCACTTTTTAAACCCTCACAGTGACCAAAATTGCAATTTTTACAGAGTTTTGCATACTCAAAAGCTGCAATTTTGACCCGTTTCAGGCACAGAAATGACTTTAAACACACTTATTTTAGTTGAAAAAGTCATAATGCACATCCAACAGTCATTTGAAGTCAAATGAATAAATGTTAAAATTTCATCATAATAGACCATTTTGGGAACGTTCGACATGTCCGGAGTCATCGTTTTTCATCCGAAAATTGATTTTTTGGACTGTACCAAAAATAATTCAAAATGTCAATTGGATCGTGCCTCATGTTGAATAACCACTTTTTAAACCCTCACAGTGACCAAAATGGCCATTTTTACAAAGTTTTGCTTACTCAAAAGCTTCAATTTTGACCCGTTTCAGGCACGGAAATGACTTTAAACACACTTATTTTAGTTGAAAAAGTCATAATTCACATCCAACAGTCATTTAGAGTCAAAAGATTAAATGTTAAAATTTCATCATTATAGACCATTTTGGGAACGTTCGACATGTCCGGAGTCATCGTTTTTCATCCGAAAATTGATTTTTTGGACTGTACCAAAAATTATTCAAAAAGTCAATTGGATCGTGCCTCATGTTGAATAACCACTTTTTAAACCCTCACAGTGACCAACATTGCCATTTTTACAGAATTTTGCATACTCAAAAGCTACAATTTTGACCCGTTTCAGGCACAGAAATGACTTTAAACACACTTATTTTAGTTGAAAAAGTCATAATGCACATCCAACAGTCATTTAGAGTCAAAAGATTAAATGTTAAAATTTCATCATTATAGACCATTTTGGGAACGTTCGACATGTCCGGAGTCATCGTTTTTCATCCGAAAATTGATTTTTTGGACTGTACCAAAAATGATTCAAAATGTCAATTGGATCGTGCCTCATGTTGAATAACCACTTTTTAAACCCTCACAGTGACCAAAATTGCCATTTTTACAGAGTTTTGCTTACTCAAAAGCTTCAATTTTGACCCGTTTCAGGCACAGAAATGACTTTAAACACACTTATTTTATTTGAAAAAGTCATAATTCACATCCAACAGTCATTTAGAGTCAAAAGATTAAATGTTAAAATTTCATCATTATAGACCATTTTGGGAACGTTCGACATGTCCGGAGTCAACGTTTTTCATCCGAAAATTGATTTTTTGGACTGTACCAAAAATGATTCAAAATCATAATAATAATAATAATAATAAAACATTTATTAAGCGCATGGCTGCACAGCTGTGTATCCCCGCGCTGATTGCTGAAAAAAAAATCACAGAGAATCAAGAGAGGACTGGATCGTGCCTCATGTTGAATAACCACTTTTTAAACCCTCACAGTGACCAAAATTGCCATTTTTACAGAGTTTTGCATACTCAAAAGCTACAATTTTGACCCGTTTCAGGCACAGAAATGACTTTAAACACACTTATTTTAGTTGAAAAAGTCATAATGCACATCCAACAGTCATTTAGAGTCAAAAGATTAAATGTTAAAATTTCATCATTATAGACCATTTTGGGAACGTTCGACATGTCCGGAGTCATCGTTTTTCATCCGAAAATTGATTTTTTGGACTGTACCAAAAATAATTCAAAATGTCAATTGGATCGTGCCTCATGTTGAATAACCACTTTTTAAACCCTCACAGTGACCAAAATGGCCATTTTTACAAAGTTTTGCTTACTCAAAAGCTTCAATTTTGACCCGTTTCAGGCACGGAAATGACTTTAAACACACTTATTTTAGTTGAAAAAGTCATAATTCACATCCAACAGTCATTTAGAGTCAAAAGATTAAATGTTAAAATTTCATCATTATAGACCATTTTGGGAACGCTCGACATGTCCGGAGTCATCGTTTTTCATCCGAAAATTGATTTTTTGGACTGTACCAAAAATGATTCAAAATGTCAATTGGATCGTGCCTCATGTTGAATAACCACTTTTTAAACCCTCACAGTGACCAAAAGTGCAATTTTTACAGAGTTTTTCTTACTCAAAAGCTTCAATTTTGACCCGTTTCAGGCACAGAAATGACTTTAAACACACTTATTTTAGTTGAAAAAGTCATAATTCATCTCCAACAGTCATTTAGAGTCAAAAGATTAAATGTTAAAATTTCATCATAATAGACCATTTTGGGAACGTTCGACATGTCCGGAGTCATCGTTTCTCATCCGAAAATTGATTTTTTGGACTGTACCAAAAATGATTCAAAATGTCAATTGGATTGTGCCTCATGTTGAATAACCACTTTTTAAACCCTCACAGTGACCAAAATTGCCATTTTTACAGAGTTTTGCTTACTCAAAAGCTTTAACTTTGACACGTTTCAGGCACAGAAATGACTTTAAACACACTTATTTTAGTTAAAAAAGTCATAATTCACATCCAACAGTCATTTAGGGTCAAAATATTAAATGTTAAAATTTCATCATTATAGACCATTTTGGGAACGTTCGACATGTCCGGAGTCATCGTTTTTCATCCGAAAATTGATTTTTTGGACTGTACCAAAAATGATTCAAAATGTCAATTGGATCGTGCCTCATGTTGAATAACCACTTTTTAAACCCTCACAGTGACCAAAATTGCAATTTTTACAGAGTTTTGCATACTCAAAAGCTGCAATTTTGACCCGTTTCAGGCACAGAAATGACTTTAAACACACTTATTTTAGTTGAAAAAGTCATAATGCACATCCAACAGTCATTTGGAGTCAAAAGAATAAATGTTAAAATTTCATCATAATAGACCATTTTGGGAACGTTCGACATGTCCGGAGTCATCGTTTCTCATCCGAAAATTGATTTTTTGGACTGTACCAAAAATGATTCAAAATGTCAATTGGATTGTGCCTCATGTTGAATAACCACTTTTTAAACCCTCACAGTGACCAAAATTGCCATTTTTACAGAGTTTTGCTTACTCAAAAGCTTCAATTTTGACACGTTTCAGGCACAGAAATGACTTTAAACACACTTTTTAGTTAAAAAAGTCATAATTCACATCCAACAGTCATTTAGGGTCAAAAGATTAAATGTTAAAATTTCATCATTATATTCCATTTTGGGAACGTTCGACATGTCCGGAGTCATCGTTTTTCATCCGAAAATTGATTTTCTGGACTGTACCAAAAATGATTCAAAATGTCAATTGGATCGTGCCTCATGTTGAATAACCACTTTTTAAACCCTCACAGTGACCAAAATGGCCATTTTTACAGAGTTTTGCTTACTCAAAAGCTTCAATTTTGACCCGTTTCAGGCACAGAAATGACTTTAAACACACTTATTTTAGTTGAAAAAGTCATAATTCACATCCAACAGTCATTTAGAGTCAAAAGATTAAATGTTAAAATTTCATCATAATAGACCATTTTGGGAACGTTCGACATGTCCGGAGTCATCGTTTCTCATCCGAAAATTGATTTTTTGGACTGTACCAAAAATGATTCAAAATGTCAATTGGATTGTGCCTCATGTTGAATAACCACTTTTTAAACCCTCACAGTGACCAACATTGCCATTTTTACAGAGTTTTGCATACTCAAAAGCTACAATTTTGACCTGTTTCAGGCACAGAAATGACTTTAAACACACTTATTTTAGTTGAAAAAGTCATAATGCACATCCAACAGTCATTTAGAGTCAAAAGATTAAATGTTAAAATTTCATCATTATAGACCATTTTGGGAACGTTCGACATGTCCGGAGTCATCGTTTTTCATCCGAAAATTGATTTTTTGGACTGTACCAAAAATGATTCAAAATGTCAATTGGATCGTGCCTCATGTTGAATAACCACTTTTTAAACCCTCACAGTGACCAAAATTGCCATTTTTACAGAGTTTTGCTTACTCAAAAGCTTCAATTATGACCCGTTTCAGGCACAGAAATGACTTTAAACACACTTATTTTATTTGAAAAAGTCATAATTCACATCCAACAGTCATTTAGAGTCAAAAGATTAAATGTTAAAATTTCATCATTATAGACCATTTTGGGAACGTTCGACATGTCCGGAGTCAACGTTTTTCATCCGAAAATTGATTTTTTGGACTGTACCAAAAATGATTCAAAATCATAATAATAATAAAACATTTATTAAGCGCATGGCTGCACAGCTGTGTATCCCCGCGCTGATTGCTGAAAAAAAAATCACAGAGAATCAAGAGAGGAATGGATCGTGCCTCATGTTGAATAACCACTTTTTAAACCCTCACAGTGACCAAAATTGCCATTTTAACAGAGTTTTGCATACTCAAAAGCTACAATTTTGACCCGTTTCAGGCACAGAAATGACTTTAAACACACTTATTTTAGTTGAAAAAGTCATAATGCACATCCAACAGTCATTTAGAGTCAAAAGATTAAATGTTAAAATTTCATCATTATAGACCATTTTGGGAACGTTCGACATGTCCGGAGTCATCGTTTTTCATCCGAAAATTGATTTTTTGGACTGTACCAAAAATGATTCAAAATGTCAATTGGATCGTGCCTCATGTTGAATAACCACTTTTTAAACCCTCACAGTGACCAAAAGTGCAATTTTTACAGAGTTTTTCTTACTCAAAAGCTTCAATTTTGACCCGTTTCAGGCACAGAAATGACTTTAAACACACTTATTGTAGTTGAAAAAGTCATAATTCACATCCAACAGTCATTTAGAGTCAAAAGATTAAATGTTAAAATTTCATCATTATTGACCATTTTGGGAACGTTCGACATGTCCGGAGTCATCGTTTTTCATCCGAAAATTGATTTTTTGGACTGTACCAAAAATGATTCAAAATGTCAATTGGATCGTGCCTCATGTTGAATAACCACTTTTTAAACCCTCACAGTGACCAAAATTGACGATTTTACAAAGTTTTGCTTACTCAAAAGCTTCAATTTTGACCCGTTTCAGGCACAGAAATGACTTTAAACACACTTATTTTAGTTGACAAAGTCATAATTCACATCCAACAGTCATTTGGAGTCAAAAGATTAAATGTTAAAATTTCATCATAATAGACCATTTTGGGAACGTTCGACATGTCCGGAGTCATCGTTTTTCATCCGAAAATTGCTTTTTTGGACTGTACCAAAAATGATTCAAAATGTCAATTGGATCGTGCCTCATGTTGAATAACCACTTTTTAAACCCTCACAGTGACCAAAATGGCCATTTTTACAGAGTTTTGCTTACTCAAAAGCTTCAATTTTGACCCGTTTCAGGCACAGAAATGACTTTAAACACACTTATTTTAGTTGAAAAAGTCATAATTCACATCCAACAGTCATTTAGAGTCAAAAGATTAAATGTTAAAATTTCATCATAATAGACCATTTTGGGAACGTTCGACATGTCCGGAGTCATCGTTTCTCATCCGAAAATTTATTTTTTGGACTGTACCAAAAATGATTCAAAATGTCAATTGGATTGTGCCTCATGTTGAATAACCACTTTTTAAACCCTCACAGTGACCAAAATTGCCATTTTTACAGAGTTTTGCTTACTCAAAAGCTTTAATTTTGACACGTTTCAGGCACAGAAATGACTTTAAACACACTTATTTTAGTTAAAAAAGTCATAATTCACATCCAACAGTCATTTAGGGTCAAAATATTAAATGTTAAAATTTCATCATTATAGACCATTTTGGGAACGTTCGACATGTCCGGAGTCATCGTTTTTCATCCGAAAATTGATTTTTTGGACTGTACCAAAAATGATTCAAAATGTCAATTGGATCGTGCCTCATGTTGAATAACCACTTTTTAAACCCTCACAGTGACCAAAATTGCAATTTTTACAGAGTTTTGCATACTCAAAAGCTGCAATTTTGACCCGTTTCAGGCACAGAAATGACTTTAAACACACTTATTTTAGTTGAAAAAGTCATAATGCACATCCAACAGTCATTTGGAGTCAAAAGAATAAATGTTAAAATTTCATCATAATAGACCATTTTGGGAACGTTCGACATGTCCGGAGTCATCGTTTTTCATCCGAAAATTGATTTTTTGGACTGTACCAAAAATAATTCAAAATGTCAATTGGATCGTGCCTCATGTTGAATAACCACTTTTTAAACCCTCACAGTGACCAAAATGGCCATTTTTACAGAGTTTTGCTTACTCAAAAGCTTCAATTTTGACCCGTTTCAGGCACAGAAATGACTTTAAACACACTTATTTTAGTTGAAAAAGTCATAATTCACATCCAACAGTCATTTGGAGTCAAAAGATTAAATGTTAAAATTTCATCATAATAGACCATTTTGGGAATGTTCGACATGTCCGGAGTCATCGTTTTTCATCCGAAAATGGATTTTTTGGACTGTACCAAAAATGATTCAAAATGTCAATTGGATCGTGCCTCATGTTGAATAACCACTTTTTAAACCCTCACAGTGACCAAAATGGCCATTTTTACAGAGTTTTGCTTACTCAAAAGCTTCAATTTTGACCCGTTTCAGGCACGGAAATGACTTTAAACACACTTATTTTAGTTGAAAAAGTCATAATTCACATCCAACAGTCATTTAGAGTCAAAAGATTAAATGTTAAAATTTCATCATTATAGACCATTTTGGGAACGTTCGACATGTCCAGAGTCATCGTTTTTCATCCGAAAATTGATTTTTTGGACTGTACCAAAAATGATTCAAAAAGTCAATTGGATCGTGCCTCATGTTGAATAACCACTTTTTAAACCCTCACAGTGACCAACATTGCCATTTTTACAGAGTTTTGCATGCTCAAAAGCTACAATTTTGACCCGTTTCAGGCACAGAAATGACTTTAAACACACTTATTTTAGTTGAAAAAGTCATAATGCACATCCAACAGTCATTTAGAGTCAAAAGATTAAATGTTAAAATTTCATCATTATAGACCATTTTGGGAACGTTCGACATGTCCGGAGTCATCGTTTTTCATCCGAAAATTGATTTTTTGGACTGTACCAAAAATGATTCAAAATGTCAATTGGATCGTGCCTCATGTTGAATAACCACTTTTTAAACCCTCACAGTGACCAAAATTGCCATTTTTACAGAGTTTTGCTTACTCAAAAGCTTCAATTTTGACCCGTTTCAGGCACAGAAATGACTTTAAACACACTTATTTTATTTGAAAAAGTCATAATTCACATCCAACAGTCATTTAGAGTCAAAAGATTAAATGTTAAAATTTCATCATTATAGACCATTTTGGGAACGTTCGACATGTCCGGAGTCATCGTTTTTCATCCGAAAATTGATTTTTTGGACTGTACCAAAAATGATTCAAAATGTCAATTGGATCATGCCTCATGTTGAATAACCACTTTTTAAACCCTCACAGTGACCAAAATTGACGATTTTACAGAGTTTTGCTTACTCAAAAGCTTCAATTTTGACCCGTTTCAGGCACAGAAATGACTTTAAACACACTTATTTTAGTTGAAAAAGTCATAATTCACATCCAACAGTCATTTGGAGTCAAAAGATTAAATGTTAAAATTTCATCATAATAGACCATTTTGGGAACGTTCGACATGTCCGGAGTCATCGTTTTTCATCCGAAAATTGCTTTTTTGGACTGTACCAAAAATGATTCAAAATGTCAATTGGATCGTGCCTCATGTTGAATAACCACTTTTTAAACCCTCACAGTGACCAAAATGGCCATTTTTACAGAGTTTTGCTTACTCAAAAGCTTCAATTTTGACCCGTTTCAGGCACAGAAATGACTTTAAACACACTTATTTTAGTTGAAAAAGTCATAATTCACATCCAACAGTCATTTAGAGTCAAAAGATTAAATGTTAAAATTTCATCATAATAGACCATTTTGGGAACGTTCGACATGTCCGGAGTCATCATTTCTCATCCGAAAATTGATTTTTTGGACTGTACCAAAAATGATTCAAAATGTCAATTGGATTGTGCCTCATGTTGAATAACCACTTTTTAAACCCTCACAGTGACCAAAATTGCCATTTTTACAGAGTTTTGCTTACTCAAAAGCTTCAATTTTGACCCGTTTCAGGCACAGAAATGACTTTAAACACACTTATTTTAGTTGAAAAAGTCATAATTTACCTCCAACAGTCATTTAGAGTCAAAAGATTAAATGTTAAAATTTCATCATAATAGACCATTTTGGGAACGTCCGACATGTCCGGAGTCATCGTTTCTCATCCGAAAATTGATTTTTTGGACTGTACCAAAAATGATTCAAAATGTCAATTGGATTGTGCCTCATGTTGAATAACCACTTTTTAAACCCTCACAGTGACCAAAATTGCCATTTTTACAGAGTTTTGCTTACTCAAAAGCTTTAATTTTGACACGTTTCAGGCACAGAAATGACTTTAAACACACTTATTTTAGTTAAAAAAGTCATAATTCACATCCAACAGTCATTTAGGGTCAAAATATTAAATGTTAAAATTTCATCATTATAGACCATTTTGGGAACGTTCGACATGTCCGGAGTCATCGTTTTTCATCCGAAAATTGATTTTTTGGACTGTACCAAAAATGATTCAAAATGTCAATTGGATCGTGCCTCATGTTGAATAACCACTTTTTAAACCCTCACAGTGACCAAAATTGCAATTTTTACAGAGTTTTGCATACTCAAAAGCTGCAATTTTGACCCGTTTCAGGCACAGAAATGACTTTAAACACACTTATTTTAGTTGAAAAAGTCATAATGCACATCCAACAGTCATTTGGAGTCAAAAGAATAAATGTTAAAATTTCATCATAATAGACCATTTTGGGAACGTTCGACATGTCCGGAGTCATCGTTTTTCATCCGAAAATTGATTTTT
Organism: Lissotriton vulgaris; assembly: GCF_964263255.1. Taxonomy (NCBI): domain Eukaryota; kingdom Metazoa; phylum Chordata; class Amphibia; order Caudata; family Salamandridae; genus Lissotriton; species Lissotriton vulgaris. Next base: position 374,496 of record NW_028242254.1, read on the forward strand.
TGGACTGTACCAAAAATAATTCAAAATGTCAATTGGATCGTGCCTCATGTTGAATAACCACTTTTTAAACCCTCACAGTGACCAAAATGGCCATTTTTACAAAGTTTTGCTTACTCAAAAGCTTCAATTTTGACCCGTTTCAGGCACGGAAATGACTTTAAACACACTTATTTTAGTTGAAAAAGTCATAATTCACATCCAACAGTCATTTAGAGTCAAAAGATTAAATGTTAAAATTTCATCATTATAGACCATTTTGGGAACGTTCGACATGTCCGGAGTCATCGTTTTTCATCCGAAAATTGATTTTTTGGACTGTACCAAAAATTATTCAAAAAGTCAATTGGATCGTGCCTCATGTTGAATAACCACTTTTTAAACCCTCACAGTGACCAACATTGCCATTTTTACAGAATTTTGCATACTCAAAAGCTACAATTTTGACCCGTTTCAGGCACAGAAATGACTTTAAACACACTTATTTTAGTTGAAAAAGTCATAATGCACATCCAACAGTCATTTAGAGTCAAAAGATTAAATGTTAAAATTTCATCATTATAGACCATTTTGGGAACGTTCGACATGTCCGGAGTCATCGTTTTTCATCCGAAAATTGATTTTTTGGACTGTACCAAAAATGATTCAAAATGTCAATTGGATCGTGCCTCATGTTGAATAACCACTTTTTAAACCCTCACAGTGACCAAAATTGCCATTTTTACAGAGTTTTGCTTACTCAAAAGCTTCAATTTTGACCCGTTTCAGGCACAGAAATGACTTTAAACACACTTATTTTAGTTGAAAAAGTCCTAATTCACATCCAACAGTCATTTAGAGTCAAAAGATTAAATGTTAAAATTTCATCATAATAGACCATTTTGGGAACGTTCGACATGTCCGGAGTCATCGTTTCTCATCCGAAAATTGATTTTTTGGACTGTACCAAAAATGATTCAAAATGTCAATTGGATCGTGCCTCATGTTGAATAACCACTTTTTAAACCCTCACAGTGACCAAAATGGCCATTTTTACAGAGTTTTGCTTACTCAAAAGCTTCAATTTTGACCCGTTTCAGGCACGGAAATGACTTTAAACACACTTATTTTAGTTGAAAAAGTCATAATTCACATCCAACAGTCATTTAGAGTCAAAAGATTAAATGTTAAAATTTCATCATTATAGACCATTTTGGGAATGTTCGACATGTCCGGAGTCATCGTTTTTCATCCGAAAATTGATTTTTTGGACTGTACCAAAAATGATGCAAAATGTCAATTGGATCGTGCCTCATGTTGAATAACCACTTTTTAAACCCTCACAGTGACCAAAATGGCCATTTTTACAGAGTTTTGCTTACTCAAAAGCTTCAATTTTGACCCATTTCAGGCACAGAAATGACTTTAAACACACTTATTTTAGTTGAAAAAGTCATAATTCACATCCAACAGTCATTTAGAGTCAAAAGATTAAATGTTAAAATTTCATCATTATAGACCATTTTGGGAACGTTCGACATGTCCGGAGTCAACGTTTTTCATCCGAAAATTGATTTTTTGGACTGTACCAAAAATGATTCAAAATCATAATAATAATAATAATAATAAAACATTTATTAAGCGCATGGCTGCACAGCTGTGTATCCCCGCGCTGATTGCTGAAAAAAAAATCACAGAGAATCAAGAGAGGAATGGATCGTGCCTCATGTTGAATAACCACTTTTTAAACCCTCACAGTGACCAAAATTGCCATTTTAACAGAGTTTTGCATACTCAAAAGCTACAATTTTGACCCGTTTCAGGCACAGAAATGACTTTAAACACACTTATTTTAGTTGAAAAAGTCATAATTTACCTCCAACAGTCATTTAGAGTCAAAAGATTAAATGTTAAAATTTCATCATAATAGACCATTTTGGGAACGTTCGACATGTCCGGAGTCATCGTTTCTCATCCGAAAATTGATTTTTTGGACTGTACCAAAAATGATTCAAAATGTCAATTGGATTGTGCCTCATGTTGAATAACCACTTTTTAAACCCTCACAGTGACCAAAATTGCCATTTTTACAGAGTTTTGCTTACTCAAAAGCTTCAATTTTGACACGTTTCAGGCACAGAAATGACTTTAAACACACTTTTTAGTTAAAAAAGTCATAATTCACATCCAACAGTCATTTAGGGTCAAAAGATTAAATGTTAAAATTTCATCATTATATTCCATTTTGGGAACGTTCGACATGTCCGGAGTCATCGTTTTTCATCCGAAAATTGATTTTCTGGACTGTACCAAAAATGATTCAAAATGTCAATTGGATCGTGCCTCATGTTGAATAACCACTTTTTAAACCCTCACAGTGACCAAAATGGCCATTTTTACAGAGTTTTGCTTACTCAAAAGCTTCAATTTTGACCCATTTCAGGCACAGAAATGACTTTAAACACACTTATTTTAGTTGAAAAAGTCATAATTCACATCCAACAGTCATTTAGAGTCAAAAGATTAAATGTTAAAATTTCATCATAATAGACCATTTTGGGAACGTTCGACATGTCCGGAGTCATCGTTTCTCATCCGAAAATTGATTTTTTGGACTGTACCAAAAATGATTCAAAATGTCAATTGGATTGTGCCTCATGTTGAATAACCACTTTTTAAACCCTCACAGTGACCAACATTGCCATTTTTACAGAGTTTTGCATACTCAAAAGCTACAATTTTGACCTGTTTCAGGCACAGAAATGACTTTAAACACACTTATTTTAGTTGAAAAAGTCATAATGCACATCCAACAGTCATTTAGAGTCAAAAGATTAAATGTTAAAATTTCATCATTATAGACCATTTTGGGAACGTTCGACATGTCCGGAGTCATCGTTTTTCATCCGAAAATTGATTTTTTGGACTGTACCAAAAATGATTCAAAATGTCAATTGGATCGTGCCTCATGTTGAATAACCACTTTTTAAACCCTCACAGTGACCAAAATTGCCATTTTTACAGAGTTTTGCTTACTCAAAAGCTTCAATTATGACCCGTTTCAGGCACAGAAATGACTTTAAACACACTTATTTTATTTGAAAAAGTCATAATTCACATCCAACAGTCATTTAGAGTCAAAAGATTAAATGTTAAAATTTCATCATTATAGACCATTTTGGGAACGTTCGACATGTCCGGAGTCAACGTTTTTCATCCGAAAATTGATTTTTTGGACTGTACCAAAAATGATTCAAAATCATAATAATAATAAAACATTTATTAAGCGCATGGCTGCACAGCTGTGTATCCCCGCGCTGATTGCTGAAAAAAAAATCACAGAGAATCAAGAGAGGAATGGATCGTGCCTCATGTTGAATAACCACTTTTTAAACCCTCACAGTGACCAAAATTGCCATTTTAACAGAGTTTTGCATACTCAAAAGCTACAATTTTGACCCGTTTCAGGCACAGAAATGACTTTAAACACACTTATTTTAGTTGAAAAAGTCATAATGCACATCCAACAGTCATTTAGAGTCAAAAGATTAAATGTTAAAATTTCATCATTATAGACCATTTTGGGAACGTTCGACATGTCCGGAGTCATCGTTTTTGATCCGAAAATTGATTTTTTGGACTGTACCAAAAATGATTCAAAATGTCAATTGGATCGTGCCTCATGTTGAATAACCACTTTTTAAACCCTCACAGTGACCAAAAGTGCAATTTTCACAGAGTTTTTCTTACTCAAAAGCTTCAATTTTGACCCGTTTCAGGCACAGAAATGACTTTAAACACACTTATTTTAGTTGAAAAAGTCATAATGCACATCCAACAGTCATTTAGAGTCAAAAGATTAAATGTTAAAATTTCATCATTATAGACCATTTTGGGAACGTTCGACATGTCCGGAGTCATCGTTTTTCATCCGAAAATTGATTTTTTGGACTGTACCAAAAATGATTCAAAATGTCAATTGGATCGTGCCTCATGTTGAATAACCACTTTTTAAACCCTCACAGTGACCAAAATTGACGATTTTACAGAGTTTTGCTTACTCAAAAGCTTCAATTTTGACCCGTTTCAGGCACAGAAATGACTTTAAACACACTTATTTTAGTTGACAAAGTCATAATTCACATCCAACAGTCATTTGGAGTCAAAAGATTAAATGTTAAAATTTCATCATAATAGACCATTTTGGGAACGTTCGACATGTCCGGAGTCATCGTTTTTCATCCGAAAATTGCTTTTTTGGACTGTACCAAAAATGATTCAAAATGTCAATTGGATCGTGCCTCATGTTGAATAACCACTTTTTAAACCCTCACAGTGACCAAAATGGCCATTTTTACAGAGTTTTGCTTACTCAAAAGCTTCAATTTTGACCCGTTTCAGGCACAGAAATGACTTTAAACACACTTATTTTAGTTGAAAAAGTCATAATTCACATCCAACAGTCATTTAGAGTCAAAAGATTAAATGTTAAAATTTCATCATAATAGACCATTTTGGGAACGTTCGACATGTCCGGAGTCATCATTTCTCACCTGAAAATTGATTTTTTGGACTGTACCAAAAATGATTCAAAATGTCAATTGGATTGTGCCTCATGTTGAATAACCACTTTTTAAACCCTCACAGTGACCAAAATTGCCATTTTTACAGAGTTTTGCTTACTCAAAAGCTTCAATTTTGACCCGTTTCAGGCACAGAAATGACTTTAAAACACACTTATTTTAGTTGAAAAAGTCATAATTTACCTCCAACAGTCATTTAGAGTCAAAAGAATAAATGTTAAAATTTCATCATAATAGACCATTTTGGGAACGTTCGACATGTCCGGAGTCATCGTTTCTCATCCGAAAATTTATTTTTTGGACTGTACCAAAAATGATTCAAAATGTCAATTGGATCGTGCCTCATGTTGAATAACCACTTTTTGAACCCTCACAGTGACCAAAATGGCCATTTTTACAGAGTTTTGCTTACTCAAAAGCTTCAATTTTGACCCGTTTCAGGCACAGAAATGACTTTAAACACACTTATTTTAGTTGAAAAAGTCATAATGCACATCCAACAGTCATTTGGAGTCAAAAGAATAAATGTTAAAATTTCATCATAATAGACCATTTTGGGAACGTTCGACATGTCCGGAGTCATCGTTTCTCATCCGAAAATTGATTTTTTGGACTGTACCAAAAATGATTCAAAATGTCAATTGGATTGTGCCTCATGTTGAATAACCACTTTTTAAACCCTCACAGTGACCAAAATTGCCATTTTTACAGAGTTTTGCTTACTCAAAAGCTTCAATTTTGACACGTTTCAGGCACAGAAATGACTTTAAACACACTTTTTAGTTAAAAAAGTCATAATTCACATCCAACAGTCATTTAGGGTCAAAAGATTAAATGTTAAAATTTCATCATTATATTCCATTTTGGGAACGTTCGACATGTCCGGAGTCATCGTTTTTCATCCGAAAATTGATTTTCTGGACTGTACCAAAAATGATTCAAAATGTCAATTGGATCGTGCCTCATGTTGAATAACCACTTTTTAAACCCTCACAGTGACCAAAATGGCCATTTTTACAGAGTTTTGCTTACTCAAAAGCTTCAATTTTGACCCGTTTCAGGCACAGAAATGACTTTAAACACACTTATTTTAGTTGAAAAAGTCATAATTCACATCCAACAGTCATTTAGAGTCAAAAGATTAAATGTTAAAATTTCATCATAATAGACCATTTTGGGAACGTTCGACATGTCCGGAGTCATCGTTTCTCATCCGAAAATTGATTTTTTGGACTGTACCAAAAATGATTCAAAATGTCAATTGGATTGTGCCTCATGTTGAATAACCACTTTTTAAACCCTCACAGTGACCAACATTGCCATTTTTACAGAGTTTTGCATACTCAAAAGCTACAATTTTGACCTGTTTCAGGCACAGAAATGACTTTAAACACACTTATTTTAGTTGAAAAAGTCATAATGCACATCCAACAGTCATTTAGAGTCAAAAGATTAAATGTTAAAATTTCATCATTATAGACCATTTTGGGAACGTTCGACATGTCCGGAGTCATCGTTTTTCATCCGAAAATTGATTTTTTGGACTGTACCAAAAATGATTCAAAATGTCAATTGGATCGTGCCTCATGTTGAATAACCACTTTTTAAACCCTCACAGTGACCAAAATTGCCATTTTTACAGAGTTTTGCTTACTCAAAAGCTTCAATTATGACCCGTTTCAGGCACAGAAATGACTTTAAACACACTTATTTTATTTGAAAAAGTCATAATTCACATCCAACAGTCATTTAGAGTCAAAAGATTAAATGTTAAAATTTCATCATTATAGACCATTTTGGGAACGTTCGACATGTCCGGAGTCAACGTTTTTCATCCGAAAATTGATTTTTTGGACTGTACCAAAAATGATTCAAAATCATAATAATAATAAAACATTTATTAAGCGCATGGCTGCACAGCTGTGTATCCCCGCGCTGATTGCTGAAAAAAAAATCACAGAGAATCAAGAGAGGAATGGATCGTGCCTCATGTTGAATAACCACTTTTTAAACCCTCACAGTGACCAAAATTGCCATTTTAACAGAGTTTTGCATACTCAAAAGCTACAATTTTGACCCGTTTCAGGCACAGAAATGACTTTAAACACACTTATTTTAGTTGAAAAAGTCATAATGCACATCCAACAGTCATTTAGAGTCAAAAGATTAAATGTTAAAATTTCATCATTATAGACCATTTTGGGAACGTTCGACATGTCCGGAGTCATCGTTTTTCATCCGAAAATTGATTTTTTGGACTGTACCAAAAATGATTCAAAATGTCAATTGGATCGTGCCTCATGTTGAATAACCACTTTTTAAACCCTCACAGTGACCAAAAGTGCAATTTTTACAGAGTTTTTCTTACTCAAAAGCTTCAATTTTGACCCGTTTCAGGCACAGAAATGACTTTAAACACACTTATTTTAGTTGAAAAAGTCATAATTCACATCCAACAGTCATTTAGAGTCAAAAGATTAAATGTTAAAATTTCATCATTATAGACCATTTTGGGAACGTTCGACATGTCCGGAGTCATCATTTTTCATCCGAAAATTGATTTTTTGGACTGTACCAAAAATGATTCAAAATGTCAATTGGATCGTGCCTCATGTTGAATAACCACTTTTTAAACCCTCACAGTGACCAAAATTGACGATTTTACAGAGTTTTGCTTACTCAAAAGCTTCAATTTTGACCCGTTTCAGGCACAGAAATGACTTTAAACACACTTATTTTAGTTGACAAAGTCATAATTCACATCCAACAGTCATTTGGAGTCAAAAGATTAAATGTTAAAATTTCATCATAATAGACCATTTTGGGAACGTTCGACATGTCCGGAGTCATCGTTTTTCATCCGAAAATTGCTTTTTTGGACTGTACCAAAAATGATTCAAAATGTCAATTGGATCGTGCCTCATGTTGAATAACCACTTTTTAAACCCTCACAGTGACCAAAATGGCCATTTTTACAGAGTTTTGCTTACTCAAAAGCTTCAATTTTGACCCGTTTCAGGCACAGAAATGACTTTAAACACACTTATTTTAGTTGAAAAAGTCATAATTCACATCCAACAGTCATTTAGAGTCAAAAGATTAAATGTTAAAATTTCATCATAATAGACCATTTTGGGAACGTTCGACATGTCCGGAGTCATCATTTCTCATCCGAAAATTGATTTTTTGGACTGTACCAAAAATGATTCAAAATGTCAATTGGATTGTGCCTCATGTTGAATAACCACTTTTTAAACCCTCACAGTGACCAAAATTGCCATTTTTACAGAGTTTTGCTTACTCAAAAGCTTCAATTTTGACCCGTTTCAGGCACAGAAATGACTTTAAAACACACTTATTTTAGTTGAAAAAGTCATAATTTACCTCCAACAGTCATTTAGAGTCAAAAGATTAAATGTTAAAATTTCATCATAATAGACCATTTTGGGAACGTTCGACATGTCCGGAGTCATCGTTTCTCATCCGAAAATTTATTTTTTGGACTGTACCAAAAATGATTCAAAATGTCAATTGGATTGTGCCTCATGTTGAATAACCACTTTTTAAACCCTCACAGTGACCAAAATTGCCATTTTTACAGAGTTTTGCTTACTCAAAAGCTTTAATTTTGACACGTTTCAGGCACAGAAATGACTTTAAACACACTTATTTTAGTTAAAAAAGTCATAATTCACATCCAACAGTCATTTAGGGTCAAAATATTAAATGTTAAAATTTCATCATTATAGACCATTTTGGGAACGTTCGACATGTCCGGAGTCATCGTTTTTCATCCGAAAATTGATTTTTTGGACTGTACCAAAAATGATTCAAAATGTCAATTGGATCGTGCCTCATGTTGAATAACCACTTTTTAAACCCTCACAGTGACCAAAATTGCAATTTTTACAGAGTTTTGCATACTCAAAAGCTGCAATTTTGACCCGTTTCAGGCACAGAAATGACTTTAAACACACTTATTTTAGTTGAAAAAGTCATAATGCACATCCAACAGTCATTTGGAGTCAAAAGAATAAATGTTAAAATTTCATCATAATAGACCATTTTGGGAACGTTCGACATGTACGGAGTCATCGTTTTTCATCCGAAAATTGATTTTTTGGACTGTACCAAAAATAATTCAAAATGTCAATTGGATCGTGCCTCATGTTGAATAACCACTTTTTAAACCCTCACAGTGACCAAAATGGCCATTTTTACAGAGTTTTGCATACTCAAAAGCTGCAATTTTGACCCGTTTCAGGCACAGAAATGACTTTAAACACACTTATTTTAGTTGAAAAAGTCATAATGCACATCCAACAGTCATTTGGAGTCAAACGAATAAATGTTAAAATTTCATCATAATAGACCATTTTGGGAACGTTCGACATGTCCGGAGTCATCGTTTCTCATCCGAAAATGTTTTTTGGACTGTACCAAAAATGATTCAAAATGTCAATTGGATTGTGCCTCATGTTGAATAACCACTTTTTAAACCCTCACAGTGACCAAAATTGCCATTTTTACAGAGTTTTGCTTACTCAAAAGCTTCAATTTTGACACGTTTCAGGCACAGAAATGACTTTAAACACACTTTTTAGTTAAAAAAGTCATAATTCACATCCAACAGTCATTTAGGGTCAAAAGATTAAATGTTAAAATTTCATCATTATATTCCATTTTGGGAACGTTCGACATGTCCGGAGTCATCGTTTTTCATCCGAAAATTGATTTTCTGGACTGTACCAAAAATGATTCAAAATGTCAATTGGATCGTGCCTCATGTTGAATAACCACTTTTTAAACCCTCACAGTGACCAAAATGGCCATTTTTACAGAGTTTTGCTTACTCAAAAGCTTCAATTTTGACCCGTTTCAGGCACAGAAATGACTTTAAACACACTTATTTTAGTTGAAAAAGTCATAATTCACATCCAACAGTCATTTAGAGTCAAAAGATTAAATGTTAAAATTTCATCATAATAGACCATTTTGGGAACGTTCGACATGTCCGGAGTCATCGTTTCTCATCCGAAAATTGATTTTTTGGACTGTACCAAAAATGATTCAAAATGTCAATTGGATTGTGCCTCATGTTGAATAACCACTTTTTAAACCCTCACAGTGACCAACATTGCCATTTTTACAGAGTTTTGCATACTCAAAAGCTACAATTTTGACCTGTTTCAGGCACAGAAATGACTTTAAACACACTTATTTTAGTTGAAAAAGTCATAATGCACATCCAACAGTCATTTAGAGTCAAAAGATTAAATGTTAAAATTTCATCATTATAGACCATTTTGGGAACGTTCGACATGTCCGGAGTCATCGTTTTTCATCCGAAAATTGATTTTTTGGACTGTACCAAAAATGATTCAAAATGTCAATTGGATCGTGCCTCATGTTGAATAACCACTTTTTAAACCCTCACAGTGACCAAAATTGCCATTTTTACAGAGTTTTGCTTACTCAAAAGCTTCAATTATGACCCGTTTCAGGCACAGAAATGACTTTAAACACACTTATTTTATTTGAAAAAGTCATAATTCACATCCAACAGTCATTTAGAGTCAAAAGATTAAATGTTAAAATTTCATCATTATAGACCATTTTGGGAACGTTCGACATGTCCGGAGTCAACGTTTTTCATCCGAAAATTGATTTTTTGGACTGTACCAAAAATGATTCAAAATCATAATAATAATAAAACATTTATTAAGCGCATGGCTGCACAGCTGTGTATCCCCGCGCTGATTGCTGAAAAAAAAATCACAGAGAATCAAGAGAGGAATGGATCGTGCCTCATGTTGAATAACCACTTTTTAAACCCTCACAGTGACCAAAATTGCCATTTTAACAGAGTTTTGCATACTCAAAAGCTACAATTTTGACCCGTTTCAGGCACAGAAATGACTTTAAACACACTTATTTTAGTTGAAAAAGTCATAATGCACATCCAACAGTCATTTAGAGTCAAAAGATTAAATGTTAAAATTTCATCATTATAGACCATTTTGGGAACGTTCGACATGTCCGGAGTCATCGTTTTTCATCCGAAAATTGATTTTTTGGACTGTACCAAAAATGATTCAAAATGTCAATTGGATCGTGCCTCATGTTGAATAACCACTTTTTAAACCCTCACAGTGACCAAAAGTGCAATTTTTACAGAGTTTTTCTTACTCAAAAGCTTCAATTTTGACCCGTTTCAGGCACAGAAATGACTTTAAACACACTTATTTTAGTTGAAAAAGTCATAATTCACATCCAACAGTCATTTAGAGTCAAAAGATTAAATGTTAAAATTTCATCATTATAGACCATTTTGGGAACGTTCGACATGTCCGGAGTCATCGTTTTTCATCCGAAAATTGATTTTTTGGACTGTACCAAAAATGATTCAAAATGTCAATTGGATCGTGCCTCATGTTGAATAACCACTTTTTAAACCCTCACAGTGACCAAAATTGACGATTTTACAGAGTTTTGCTTACTCAAAAGCTTCAATTTTGACCCGTTTCAGGCACAGAAATGACTTTAAACACACTTATTTTAGTTGACAAAGTCATAATTCACATCCAACAGTCATTTGGAGTCAAAAGATTAAATGTTAAAATTTCATCATAATAGACCATTTTGGGAACGTTCGACATTTCCGGAGTCATCGTTTTTCATCCGAAAATTGCTTTTTTGGACTGTACCAAAAATGATTCAAAATGTCAATTGGATCGTGCCTCATGTTGAATAACCACTTTTTAAACCCTCACAGTGACCAAAATGGCCATTTTTACAGAGTTTTGCTTACTCAAAAGCTTCAATTTTGACCCGTTTCAGGCACAGAAATGACTTTAAACACACTTATTTTAGTTGAAAAAGTCATAATTCACATCCAACAGTCATTTAGAGTCAAAAGATTAAATGTTAAAATTTCATCATAATAGACCATTTTGGGAACGTTCGACATGTCCGGAGTCATCGTTTTTCATCCGAAAATTGATTTTTTGGACTGTACCAAAAATGATTCAAAATGTCAATTGGATCGTGCCTCATGTTGAATAACCACTTTTTAAACCCTCACAGTGACCAAAATTGCAATTTTTACAGAGTTTTGCATACTCAAAAGCTGCAATTTTGACCCGTTTCAGGCACAGAAATGACTTTAAACACACTTATTTTAGTTGAAAAAGTCATAATGCACATCCAACAGTCATTTGGAGTCAAACGAATAAATGTTAAAATTTCATCATAATAGACCATTTTGGGAACGTTCGACATGTCCGGAGTCATCGTTTCTCATCCGAAAATTGATTTTTTGGACTGTACCAAAAATGATTCAAAATGTCAATTGGATTGTGCCTCATGTTGAATAACCACTTTTTAAACCCTCACAGTGACCAAAATTGCCATTTTTACAGAGTTTTGCTTACTCAAAAGCTTCAATTTTGACAAGTTTCAGGCACAGAAATGACTTTAAACACACTTTTTAGTTAAAAAAGTCATAATTCACATCCAACAGTCATTTAGGGTCAAAAGATTAAATGTTAAAATTTCATCATTATATTCCATTTTGGGAACGTTCGACATGTCCGGAGTCATCGTTTTTCATCCGAAAATTGATTTTCTGGACTGTACCAAAAATGATTCAAAATGTCAATTGGATCGTGCCTCATGTTGAATAACCACTTTTTAAACCCTCACAGTGACCAAAATGGCCATTTTTACAGAGTTTTGCTTACTCAAAAGCTTCAATTTTGACCCGTTTCAGGCACAGAAATGACTTTAAACACACTTATTTTAGTTGAAAAAGTCATAATTCACATCCAACAGTCATTTAGAGTCAAAAGATTAAATGTTAAAATTTCATCATAATAGACCATTTTGGGAACGTTCGACATGTCCGGAGTCATCGTTTCTCATCCGAAAATTGATTTTTTGGACTGTACCAAAAATGATTCAAAATGTCAATTGGATTGTGCCTCATGTTGAATAACCACTTTTTAAACCCTCACAGTGACCAAAAGTGCAATTTTTACAGAGTTTTTCTTACTCAAAAGCTTCAATTTTGACCCGTTTCAGGCACAGAAATGACTTTAAACACACTTATTTTAGTTGAAAAAGTCATAATTCACATCCAACAGTCATTTAGAGTCAAAAGATTAAATGTTAAAATTTCATCATTATAGACCATTTTGGGAACGTTCGACATGTCCGGAGTCATCGTTTTTCATCCGAAAATTGATTTTTTGGACTGTACCAAAAATGATTCAAAATGTCAATTGGATCGTGCCTCATGTTGAATAACCACTTTTTAAACCCTCACAGTGACCAAAAGTGCAATTTTTACAGAGTTTTTCTTACTCAAAAGCTTCAATTTTGACCCGTTTCAGGCACAGAAATGACTTTAAACACACTTATTTTAGTTGAAAAAGTCATAATTCACATCCAACAGTCATTTAGAGTCAAAAGATTAAATGTTAAAATTTCATCATTATAGACCATTTTGGGAACGTTCGACATGTCCGGAGTCATCGTTTTTCATCCGAAAATTGATTTTTTGGACTGTACCAAAAATGATTCAAAATGTCAATTGGATCGTGCCTCATGTTGAATAACCACTTTTTAAACCCTCACAGTGACCAAAATTGACGATTTTACAGAGTTTTGCTTACTCAAAAGCTTCAATTTTGACCCGTTTCAGGCACAGAAATGACTTTAAACACACTTATTTTAGTTGACAAAGTCATAATTCACATCCAACAGTCATTTGGAGTCAAAAGATTAAATGTTAAAATTTCATCATAATAGACCATTTTGGGAACGTTCGACATTTCCGGAGTCATCGTTTTTCATCCGAAAATTGCTTTTTTGGACTGTACCAAAAATGATTCAAAATGTCAATTGGATCGTGCCTCATGTTGAATAACCACTTTTTAAACCCTCACAGTGACCAAAATGGCCATTTTTACAGAGTTTTGCTTACTCAAAAGCTTCAATTTTGACCCGTTTCAGGCACAGAAATGACTTTAAACACACTTATTTTAGTTGAAAAAGTCATAATTCACATCCAACAGTCATTTAGAGTCAAAAGATTAAATGTTAAAATTTCATCATAATAGACCATTTTGGGAACGTTCGACATGTCCGGAGTCATCATTTCTCATCCGAAAATTGATTTTTTGGACTGTACCAAAAATGATTCAAAATGTCAATTGGATTGTGCCTCATGTTGAATAACCACTTTTTAAACCCTCACAGTGACCAAAATTGCCATTTTTACAGAGTTTTGCTTACTCAAAAGCTTCAATTTTGACCCGTTTCAGGCACAGAAATGACTTTAAAACACACTTATTTTAGTTGAAAAAGTCATAATTTACCTCCAACAGTCATTTAGAGTCAAAAGATTAAATGTTAAAATTTCATCATAATAGACCATTTTGGGAACGTTCGACATGTCCGGAGTCATCGTTTCTCATCCGAAAATTTATTTTTTGGACTGTACCAAAAATGATTCAAAATGTCAATTGGATTGTGCCTCATGTTGAATAACCACTTTTTAAACCCTCACAGTGACCAAAATTGCCATTTTTACAGAGTTTTGCTTACTTAAAAGCTTTAATTTTGACACGTTTCAGGCACAGAAATGACTTTAAACACACTTATTTTAGTTAAAAAAGTCATAATTCACATCCAACAGTCATTTAGGGTCAAAATATTAAATGTTAAAATTTCATCATTATAGACCATTTTGGGAACGTTCGACATGTCCGGAGTCATCGTTTTTCATCCGAAAATTGATTTTTTGGACTGTACCAAAAATGATTCAAAATGTCAATTGGATCGTGCCTCATGTTGAATAACCACTTTTTAAACCCTCACAGTGACCAAAATTGCAATTTTTACAGAGTTTTGCATACTCAAAAGCTGCAATTTTGACCCGTTTCAGGCACAGAAATGACTTTAAACACACTTATTTTAGTTGAAAAAGTCATAATGCACATCCAACAGTCATTTGGAGTCAAAAGAATAAATGTTAAAATTTCATCATAATAGACCATTTTGGGAACGTTCGACATGTCCGGAGTCATCGTTTTTCATCCGAAAATTGATTTTTTGGACTGTACCAAAAATAATTCAAAATGTCAATTGGATCGTGCCTCATGTTGAATAACCACTTTTTAAACCCTCACAGTGACCAACATTGCCATTTTTACAGAGTTTTGCATGCTCAAAAGCTACAATTTTGACCCGTTTCAGGCACAGAAATGACTTTAAACACACTTATTTTAGTTGAAAAAGTCATAATGCACATCCAACAGTCATTTAGAGTCAAAAGATTAAATGTTAAAATTTCATCATTATAGACCATTTTGGGAACGTTCGACATGTCCGGAGTCATCGTTTTTCATCCGAAAATTGATTTTTTGGACTGTACCAAAAATGATTCAAAATGTCAATTGGATCGTGCCTCATGTTGAATAACCACTTTTTAAACCCTCACAGTGACCAAAATTGCCATTTTTACAGAGTTTTGCTTACTCAAAAGCTTCAATTTTGACCCGTTTCAGGCACAGAAATGACTTTAAACACACTTATTTTATTTGAAAAAGTCATAATTCACATCCAACAGTCATTTAGAGTCAAAAGATTAAATGTTAAAATTTCATCATTATAGACCATTTTGGGAACGTTCGACATGTCCGGAGTCATCGTTTTTCATCCGAAAATTGATTTTTTGGACTGTACCAAAAATGATTCAAAATGTCAATTGGATCGTGCCTCATGTTGAATAACCACTTTTTAAACCCTCACAGTGACCAAAATTGACGATTTTACAGAGTTTTGCTTACTCAAAAGCTTCAATTTTGACCCGTTTCAGGCACAGAAATGACTTTAAACACACTTATTTTAGTTGAAAAAGTCATAATTCACATCCAACAGTCATTTAGAGTCAAAAGATTAAATGTTAAAATTTCATCATAATAGACCATTTTGGGAACGTTCGACATGTCCGGAGTCATCATTTCTCATCCGAAAATTGATTTTTTGGACTGTACCAAAAATGATTCAAAATGTCAATTGGATAGTGCCTCATGTTGAATAACCACTTTTTAAACCCTCACAGTGACCAAAATTGCCATTTTTACAGAGTTTTGCTTACTCAAAAGCTTCAATTTTGACCCGTTTCAGGCACAGAAATGACTTTAAACACACTTATTTTAGTTGAAAAAGTCATAATTTACCTCCAACAGTCATTTAGAGTCAAAAGATTAAATGTTAAAATTTCATCATAATAGACCATTTTGGGAACGTTCGACATGTCCGGAGTCATCGTTTCTCATCCGAAAATTGATTTTTTGGACTGTACCAAAAATGATTCAAAATGTCAATTGGATTGTGCTTCATGTTGAATAACCACTTTTTAAACCCTCACAGTGACCAAAATTGCCATTTTTACAGAGTTTTGCTTACTCAAAAGCTTTAATTTTGACACGTTTCAGGCACAGAAATGACTTTAAACACACTTTTTTTATTTAAAAAAGTCATAATTCACATCCAACAGTCATTTAGGGTCAAAATATTAAATGTTAAAATTTCATCATTATAGACCATTTTGGGAACGTTCGACATGTCCGGAGTCATCGTTTTTCATCCGAAAATTGATTTTTTGGACTGTACCAAAAATGATTCAAAATGTCAATTGGATCGTGCCTCATGTTGAATAACCACTTTTTAAACCCTCACAGTGACCAAAATTGCAATTTTTACAGAGTTTTGCATACTCAAAAGCTGCAATTTAAGACCTGTTTCAGGCACAGAAATGACTTTAAACACACTTATTTTAGTTGAAAAAGTCATAATGCACATCCAACAGTCATTTGGAGTCAAAAGAATAAATGTTAAAATTTCATCATAATAGACCATTTTGGGAACGTTCGACATGTCCGGAGTCATCGTTTTTCATCCGAAAATTGATTTTTTGGACTGTACCAAAAATAATTCAAAATGTCAATTGGATCGTGCCTCATGTTGAATAACCACTTTTTAAACCCTCACAGTGACCAAAATGGCCATTTTTACAAAGTTTTGCTTACTCAAAAGCTTCAATTTTGACCCGTTTCAGGCACGGAAATGACTTTAAACACACTTATTTTAGTTGAAAAAGTCATAATTCACATCCAACAGTCATTTAGAGTCAAAAGATTAAATGTTAAAATTTCATCATTATAGACCATTTTGGGAACGTTCGACATGTCCGGAGTCATCGTTTTTCATCCGAAAATTGATTTTTCGGACTGTACCAAAAATTATTCAAAAAGTCAATTGGATCGTGCCTCATGTTGAATAACCACTTTTTAAACTCTCACAGTGACCAACATTGCCATTTTTACAGAATTTTGCATACTCAAAAGCTACAATTTTGACCCGTTTCAGGCACAGAAATGACTTTAAACACACTTATTTTAGTTGAAAAAGTCATAATGCACATCCAACAGTCATTTAGAGTCAAAAGATTAAATGTTAAAATGTCATCATTATAGACCATTTTGGGAACGTTCGACATGTCCGGAGTCATCGTTTTTCATCCGAAAATTGATTTTTTGGACTGTACCAAAAATGATTCAAAAAGTCAATTGGATCGTGCCTCATGTTGAATAACCACTTTTTAAACCCTCACAGTGACCAACATTGCCATTTTTACAGAGTTTTGCATACTCAAAAGCTACAATTTTGACCTGTTTCAGGCACAGAAATGACTTTAAACACACTTATTTTATTTGAAAAAGTCATAATTCACATCCAACAGTCATTTAGAGTCAAAAGATTAAATGTTAAAATTTCATCATTATAGACCATTTTGGGAACGTTCGACATGTCCGGAGTCAACGTTTTTCATCCGAAAATTGATTTTTTGGACTGTACCAAAAATGATTCAAAATCATAATAATAATAATAATAATAAAACATTTATTAAGCGCATGGCTGCACAGCTGTGTATCCCCGCGCTGATTGCTGAAAAAAAAATCACAGAGAATCAAGAGAGGAATGGATCGTGCCTCATGTTGAATAACCACTTTTTAAACCCTCACAGTGACCAAAATTGCCATTTTTACAGAGTTTTGCATACTCAAAAGCTACAATTTTGACCCGTTTCAGGCACAGAAATGACTTTAAACACACTTATTTTAGTTGAAAAAGTCATAATGCACATCCAACAGTCATTTAGAGTCAAAAGATTAAATGTTAAAATTTCATCATTATAGACCATTTTGGGAACGTTCGACATGTCCGGAGTCATCGTTTTTCATCCGAAAATTGATTTTTTGGACTGTACCAAAAATGATTCAAAATGTCAATTGGATCGTGCCTCATGTTGAATAACCACTTTTTAAACCCTCACAGTGACCAAAAGTGCAATTTTTACAGAGTTTTTCTTACTCAAAAGCTTCAATTTTGACCCGTTTCAGGCACAGAAATGACTTTAAACACACTTATTTTAGTTGAAAAAGTCATAATTCATCTCCAACAGTCATTTAGAGTCAAAAGATTAAATGTTAAAATTTCATCATAATATACCATTTTGGGAACGTTCGACATGTCCGGAGTCATCGTTTCTCATCCGCAAATTGATTTTTTGGACTGTACCAAAAATGATTCAAAATGTCAATTGGATTGTGCCTCATGTTGAATAACCACTTTTTAAACCCTCACAGTGACCAAAATTGCCATTTTTACAGAGTTTTGCTTACTCAAAAGCTTTAACTTTGACACGTTTCAGGCACAGAAATGACTTTAAACACACTTATTTTAGTTAAAAAAGTCATAATTCACATCCAACAGTCATTTAGGGTCAAAATATTAAATGTTAAAATTTCATCATTATAGACCATTTTGGGAACGTTCGACATGTCCGGAGTCATCGTTTTTCATCCGAAAATTGATTTTTTGGACTGTACCAAAAATGATTCAAAATGTCAATTGGATCGTGCCTCATGTTGAATAACCACTTTTTAAACCCTCACAGTGACCAAAATTGCAATTTTTACAGAGTTTTGCATACTCAAAAGCTGCAATTTTGACCCGTTTCAGGCACAGAAATGACTTTAAACACACTTATTTTAGTTGAAAAAGTCATAATGCACATCCAACAGTCATTTAGAGTCAAAAGAATAAATGTTAAAATTTCATCATAATAGACCATTTTGGGAACGTTCGACATGTCCGGAGTCATCGTTTCTCATCCGAAAATTGATTTTTTGGACTGTACCAAAAATGATTCAAAATGTCAATTGGATTGTGCCTCATGTTGAATAACCACTTTTTAAACCCTCACAGTGACCAAAATTGCCATTTTTACAGAGTTTTGCTTACTCAAAAGCTTCAATTTTGACACGTTTCAGGCACAGAAATGACTTTAAACACACTTTTTAGTTAAAAAAGTCATAATTCACATCCAACAGTCATTTAGGGTCAAAAGATTAAATGTTAAAATTTCATCATTATATTCCATTTTGGGAACGTTCGACATGTCCGGAGTCATCGTTTTTCATCCGAAAATTGATTTTCTGGACTGTACCAAAAATGATTCAAAATGTCAATTGGATCGTGCCTCATGTTGAATAACCACTTTTTAAACCCTCACAGTGACCAAAATGGCCATTTTTACAGAGTTTTGCTTACTCAAAAGCTTCAATTTTGACCCGTTTCAGGCACAGAAATGACTTTAAACACACTTATTTTAGTTGAAAAAGTCATAATTCACATCCAACAGTCATTTAGAGTCAAAAGATTAAATGTTAAAATTTCATCATAATAGACCATTTTGGGAACGTTCGACATGTCCGGAGTCATCGTTTCTCATCCGAAAATTGATTTTTTGGACTGTACCAAAAATGATTCAAAATGTCAATTGGATTGTGCCTCATGTTGAATAACCACTTTTTAAACCCTCACAGTGACCAACATTGCCATTTTTACAGAGTTTTGCATACTCAAAAGCTACAATTTTGACCTGTTTCAGGCACAGAAATGACTTTAAACACACTTATTTTAGTTGAAAAAGTCATAATGCACATCCAACAGTCATTTAGAGTCAAAAGATTAAATGTTAAAATTTCATCATTATAGACCATTTTGGGAACGTTCGACATGTCCGGAGTCATCGTTTTTCATCCGAAAATTGATTTTTTGGACTGTACCAAAAATGATTCAAAATGTCAATTGGATCGTGCCTCATGTTGAATAACCACTTTTTAAACCCTCACAGTGACCAAAATTGCCATTTTTACAGAGTTTTGCTTACTCAAAAGCTTCAATTATGACCCGTTTCAGGCACAGAAATGACTTTAAACACACTTATTTTATTTGAAAAAGTCATAATTCACATCCAACAGTCATTTAGAGTCAAAAGATTAAATGTTAAAATTTCATCATTATAGACCATTTTGGGAACGTTCGACATGTCCGGAGTCAACGTTTTTCATCCGAAAATTGATTTTTTGGACTGTACCAAAAATGATTCAAAATCATAATAATAATAAAACATTTATTAAGCGCATGGCTGCACAGCTGTGTATCCCCGCGCTGATTGCTGAAAAAAAAATCACAGAGAATCAAGAGAGGAATGGATCGTGCCTCATGTTGAATAACCACTTTTTAAACCCTCACAGTGACCAAAATTGCCATTTTTACAGAGTTTTGCATACTCAAAAGCTACAATTTTGACCCGTTTCAGGCACAGAAATGACTTTAAACACACTTATTTTAGTTGAAAAAGTCATAATTCACATCCAACAGTCATTTAGAGTCAAAAGATTAAATGTTAAAATTTCATCATTATAGACCATTTTGGGAACGTTCGACATGTCCGGAGTCATCGTTTTTCATCCGAAAATTGATTTTTTGGACTGTACCAAAAATGATTCAAAATGTCAATTGGATCGTGCCTCATGTTGAATAACCACTTTTTAAACCCTCACAGTGACCAAAATTGACGATTTTACAGAGTTTTGCTTACTCAAAAGCTTCAATTTTGACCCGTTTCAGGCACAGAAATGACTTTAAACACACTTATTTTAGTTGACAAAGTCATAATTCACATCCAACAGTCATTTGGAGTCAAAAGATTAAATGTTAAAATTTCATCATAATAGACCATTTTGGGAACGTTCGACATGTCCGGAGTCATCGTTTTTCATCCGAAAATTGCTTTTTTGGACTGTACCAAAAATGATTCAAAATGTCAATTGGATTGTGCCTCATGTTGAATAACCACTTTTTAAACCCTCACGGTGACCAAAATTGCCATTTTTACAGAGTTTTGCTTACTCAAAAGCTTCAATTTTGACCCGTTTCAGGCACAGAAATGACTTTAAAACACACTTATTTTAGTTGAAAAAGTCATAATTTACCTCCAACAGTCATTTAGAGTCAAAAGATTAAATGTTAAAATTTCATCATAATAGACCATTTTGGGAACGTTCGACATGTCCGGAGTCATCGTTTCTCATCCGAAAATTTATTTTTTGGACTGTACCAAAAATGATTCAAAATGTCAATTGGATTGTGCCTCATGTTGAATAACCACTTTTTAAACCCTCACAGTGACCAAAATTGCCATTTTTACAGAGTTTTGCTTACTCAAAAGCTTTAATTTTGACACGTTTCAGGCACAGAAATGACTTTAAACACACTTATTTTAGTTAAAAAAGTCATAATTCACATCCAACAGTCATTTAGGGTCAAAATATTAAATGTTAAAATTTCATCATTATAGACCATTTTGGGAACGTTCGACATGTCCGGAGTCATCGTTTTTCATCCGAAAATTGATTTTTTGGACTGTACCAAAAATGATTCAAAATGTCAATTGGATCGTGCCTCATGTTGAATAACCACTTTTTAAACCCTCACAGTGACCAAAATTGCAATTTTTACAGAGTTTTGCATACTCAAAAGCTGCAATTTTGACCGGTTTCAGGCACAGAAATGACTTTAAACACACTTATTTTAGTTGAAAAAGTCATAATGCACATCCAACAGTCATTTGGAGTCAAAAGAATAAATGTTAAAATTTCATCATAATAGACCATTTTGGGAACGTTCGACATGTCCGGAGTCATCGTTTTTCATCCGAAAATTGATTTTTTGGACTGTACCAAAAATAATTCAAAATGTCAATTGGATCGTGCCTCATGTTGAATAACCACTTTTTAAACCCTCACAGTGACCAAAATGGCCATTTTTACAGAGTTTTGCTTACTCAAAAGCTTCAATTTTGACCCGTTTCAGGCACAGAAATGACTTTAAACACACTTATTTTAGTTGAAAAAGTCATAATTCACATCCAACAGTCATTTGGAGTCAAAAGATTAAATGTTAAAATTTCATCATAATAGACCATTTTGGGAATGTTCGACATGTCCGGAGTCATCGTTTTTCATCCGAAAATGGATTTTTTGGACTGTACCAAAAATGATTCAAAATGTCAATTGGATCGTGCCTCATGTTGAATAACCACTTTTTAAACCCTCACAGTGACCAAAATGGCCATTTTTACAGAGTTTTGCTTACTCAAAAGCTTCAATTTTGACCCGTTTCAGGCACGGAAATGACTTTAAACACACTTATTTTAGTTGAAAAAGTCATAATTCACATCCAACAGTCATTTAGGGTCAAAATATTAAATGTTAAAATTTCATCATTATAGACCATTTTGGGAACGTTCGACATGTCCGGAGTCATCGTTTTTCATCCGAAAATTGATTTTTTGGACTGTACCAAAAATGATTCAAAATGTCAATTGGATCGTGCCTCATGTTGAATAACCACTTTTTAAACCCTCACAGTGACCAAAATTGCAATTTTTACAGAGTTTTGCATACTCAAAAGCTGCAATTTTGACCCGTTTCAGGCACAGAAATGACTTTAAACACACTTATTTTAGTTGAAAAAGTCATAATGCACATCCAACAGTCATTTGGAGTCAAACGAATAAATGTTAAAATTTCATCATAATAGACCATTTTGGGAACGTTCGACATGTCCGGAGTCATCGTTTCTCATCCGAAAATTGATTTTTTGGACTGTACCAAAAATGATTCAAAATGTCAATTGGATTGTGCCTCATGTTGAATAACCACTTTTTAAACCCTCACAGTGACCAAAATTGCCATTTTTACAGAGTTTTGCTTACTCAAAAGCTTCAATTTTGACACGTTTCAGGCACAGAAATGACTTTAAACACACTTTTTAGTTAAAAAAGTCATAATTCACATCCAACAGTCATTTAGGGTCAAAAGATTAAATGTTAAAATTTCATCATTATATTCCATTTTGGGAACGTTCGACATGTCCGGAGTCATCGTTTTTCATCCGAAAATTGATTTTCTGGACTGTACCAAAAATGATTCAAAATGTCAATTGGATTGTGCCTCATGTTGAATAACCACTTTTTAAACCCTCACAGTGACCAACATTGCCATTTTTACAGAGTTTTGCATACTCAAAAGCTACAATTTTGACCTGTTTCAGGCACAGAAATGACTTTAAACACACTTATTTTAGTTGAAAAAGTCATAATGCACATCCAACAGTCATTTAGAGTCAAAAGATTAAATGTTAAAATTTCATCATTATAGACCATTTTGGGAACGTTCGACATGTCCGGAGTCATCGTTTCTCATCCGAAAATTGATTTTTTGGACTGTACCAAAAATGATTCAAAATGTCAATTGGATTGTGCCTCATGTTGAATAACCACTTTTTAAACCCTCATGGTGACCAAAATTGCCATTTTTACAGAGTTTTGCTTACTCAAAAGCTTCAATTTTGACCCGTTTCAGGCACAGAAATGACTTTAAAACACACTTATTTTAGTTGAAAAAGTCATAATTTACCTCCAACAGTCATTTAGAGTCAAAAGATTAAATGTTAAAATTTCATCATAATAGACCATTTTGGGAACGTTCGACATGTCCGGAGTCATCGTTTCTCATCCGAAAATTTATTTTTTGGACTGTACCAAAAATGATTCAAAATGTCAATTGGATTGTGCCTCATGTTGAATAACCACTTTTTAAACCCTCACAGTGACCAAAATTGCCATTTTTACAGAGTTTTGCTTACTCAAAAGCTTTAATTTTGACACGTTTCAGGCACAGAAATGACTTTAAACACACTTATTTTAGTTAAAAAAGTCATAATTCACATCCAACAGTCATTTAGGGTCAAAATATTAAATGTTAAAATTTCATCATTATAGACCATTTTGGGAACGTTCGACATGTCCGGAGTCATCGTTTTTCATCCGAAAATTGATTTTTTGGACTGTACCAAAAATGATTCAAAATGTCAATTGGATCGTGCCTCATGTTGAATAACCACTTTTTAAACCCTCACAGTGACCAAAATTGCAATTTTTACAGAGTTTTGCATACTCAAAAGCTGCAATTTTGACCGGTTTCAGGCACAGAAATGACTTTAAACACACTTATTTTAGTTGAAAAAGTCATAATGCACATCCAACAGTCATTTGGAGTCAAAAGAATAAATGTTAAAATTTCATCATAATAGACCATTTTGGGAACGTTCGACATGTCCGGAGTCATCGTTTTTCATCCGAAAATTGATTTTTTGGACTGTACCAAAAATAATTCAAAATGTCAATTGGATCGTGCCTCATGTTGAATAACCACTTTTTAAACCCTCACAGTGACCAAAATGGCCATTTTTACAGAGTTTTGCTTACTCAAAAGCTTCAATTTTGACCCGTTTCAGGCACAGAAATGACTTTAAACACACTTATTTTAGTTGAAAAAGTCATAATTCACATCCAACAGTCATTTGGAGTCAAAAGATTAAATGTTAAAATTTCATCATAATAGACCATTTTGGGAATGTTCGACATGTCCGGAGTCATCGTTTTTCATCCGAAAATGGATTTTTTGGACTGTACCAAAAATGATTCAAAATGTCAATTGGATCGTGCCTCATGTTGAATAACCACTTTTTAAACCCTCACAGTGACCAAAATGGCCATTTTTACAGAGTTTTGCTTACTCAAAAGCTTCAATTTTGACCCGTTTCAGGCACGGAAATGACTTTAAACACACTTATTTTAGTTGAAAAAGTCATAATTCACATCCAACAGTCATTTAGGGTCAAAATATTAAATGTTAAAATTTCATCATTATAGACCATTTTGGGAACGTTCGACATGTCCGGAGTCATCGTTTTTCATCCGAAAATTGATTTTTTGGACTGTACCAAAAATGATTCAAAATGTCAATTGGATCGTGCCTCATGTTGAATAACCACTTTTTAAACCCTCACAGTGACCAAAATTGCAATTTTTACAGAGTTTTGCATACTCAAAAGCTGCAATTTTGACCCGTTTCAGGCACAGAAATGACTTTAAACACACTTATTTTAGTTGAAAAAGTCATAATGCACATCCAACAGTCATTTGGAGTCAAACGAATAAATGTTAAAATTTCATCATAATAGACCATTTTGGGAACGTTCGACATGTCCGGAGTCATCGTTTCTCATCCGAAAATTGATTTTTTGGACTGTACCAAAAATGATTCAAAATGTCAATTGGATTGTGCCTCATGTTGAATAACCACTTTTTAAACCCTCACAGTGACCAAAATTGCCATTTTTACAGAGTTTTGCTTACTCAAAAGCTTCAATTTTGACACGTTTCAGGCACAGAAATGACTTTAAACACACTTTTTAGTTAAAAAAGTCATAATTCACATCCAACAGTCATTTAGGGTCAAAAGATTAAATGTTAAAATTTCATCATTATATTCCATTTTGGGAACGTTCGACATGTCCGGAGTCATCGTTTTTCATCCGAAAATTGATTTTCTGGACTGTACCAAAAATGATTCAAAATGTCAATTGGATTGTGCCTCATGTTGAATAACCACTTTTTAAACCCTCACAGTGACCAACATTGCCATTTTTACAGAGTTTTGCATACTCAAAAGCTACAATTTTGACCCGTTTCAGGCACAGAAATGACTTTAAACACACTTATTTTAGTTGAAAAAGTCATAATTCACATCCAACAGTCATTTAGAGTCAAAAGATTAAATGTTAAAATTTCATCATAATAGACCATTTTGGGAACGTTCGACATGTCCGGAGTCATCGTTTCTCATCCGAAAATAGATTTTTTGGACTGTACCAAAAATGATTCAAAATGTCAATTGGATTGTGCCTCATGTTGAATAACCACTTTTTAAACCCTCACAGTGACCAACATTGCCATTTTTACAGAGTTTTGCATACTCAAAAGCTACAATTTTGACCTGTTTCAGGCACAGAAATGACTTTAAACACACTTATTTTAGTTGAAAAAGTCATAATGCACATCCAACAGTCATTTAGAGTCAAAAGATTAAATGTTAAAATTTCATCATTATAGACCATTTTGGGAACGTTCGACATGTCCGGAGTCATCGTTTTTCATCCGAAAATTGATTTTTTGGACTGTACCAAAAATGATTCAAAATGTCAATTGGATCGTGCCTCATGTTGAATAACCACTTTTTAAACCCTCACAGTGACCAAAATTGCCATTTTTACAGAGTTTTGCTTACTCAAAAGCTTCAATTATGACCCGTTTCAGGCACAGAAATGACTTTAAACACACTTATTTTATTTGAAAAAGTCATAATTCACATCCAACAGTCATTTAGAGTCAAAAGATTAAATGTTAAAATTTCATCATTATAGACCATTTTGGGAACGTTCGACATGTCCGGAGTCAACGTTTTTCATCCGAAAATTGATTTTTTGGACTGTACCAAAAATGATTCAAAATCATAATAATAATAAAACATTTATTAAGCGCATGGCTGCACAGCTGTGTATCCCCGCGCTGATTGCTGAAAAAAAAATCACAGAGAATCAAGAGAGGAATGGATCGTGCCTCATGTTGAATAACCACTTTTTAAACCCTCACAGTGACCAAAATTGCCATTTTAACAGAGTTTTGCATACTCAAAAGCTACAATTTTGACCCGTTTCAGGCACAGAAATGACTTTAAACACACTTATTTTAGTTGAAAAAGTCATAATGCACATCCAACAGTCATTTAGAGTCAAAAGATTAAATGTTAAAATTTCATCATTATAGACCATTTTGGGAACGTTCGACATGTCCGGAGTCATCGTTTTTCATCCGAAAATTGATTTTTTGGACTGTACCAAAAATGATTCAAAATGTCAATTGGATCGTGCCTCATGTTGAATAACCACTTTTTAAACCCTCACAGTGACCAAAAGTGCAATTTTTACAGAGTATTTCTTACTCAAAAGCTTCAATTTTGACCCGTTTCAGGCACAGAAATGACTTTAAACACACTTATTTTAGTTGAAAAAGTCATAATTCACATCCAACAGTCATTTAGAGTCAAAAGATTAAATGTTAAAATTTCATCATTATAGACCATTTTGGGAACGTTCGACATGTCCGGAGTCATCGTTTTTCATCCGAAAATTGATTTTTTGGACTGTACCAAAAATGATTCAAAATGTCAATTGGATCGTGCCTCATGTTGAATAACCACTTTTTAAACCCTCACAGTGACCAAAATTGACGATTTTACAGAGTTTTGCTTACTCAAAAGCTTCAATTTTGACCCGTTTCAGGCACAGAAATGACTTTAAACACACTTATTTTAGTTGACAAAGTCATAATTCACATCCAACAGTCATTTGGAGTCAAAAGATTAAATGTTAAAATTTCATCATAATAGACCATTTTGGGAACGTTCGACATGTCCGGAGTCATCGTTTTTCATCCGAAAATTGCTTTTTTGGACTGTACCAAAAATGATTCAAAATGTCAATTGGATCGTGCCTCATGTTGAATAACCACTTTTTAAACCCTCACAGTGACCAAAATGGCCATTTTTACAGAGTTTTGCTTACTCAAAAGCTTCAATTTTGACCCGTTTCAGGCACAGAAATGACTTTAAACACACTTATTTTAGTTGAAAAAGTCATAATTCACATCCAACAGTCATTTAGAGTCAAAAGATTAAATGTTAAAATTTCATCATAATAGACCATTTTGGGAACGTTCGACATGTCCGGAGTCATCATTTCTCATCCGAAAATTGATTTTTTGGACTGTACCAAAAATGATTCAAAATGTCAATTGGATTGTGCCTCATGTTGAATAACCACTTTTTAAACCCTCACAGTGACCAAAATTGCCATTTTTACAGAGTTTTGCTTACTCAAAAGCTTCAATTTTGACCCGTTTCAGGCACAGAAATGACTTTAAAACACACTTATTTTAGTTGAAAAAGTCATAATTTACCTCCAACAGTCATTTAGAGTCAAAAGATTAAATGTTAAAATTTCATCATAATAGACCATTTTGGGAACGTTCGACATGTCCGGAGTCATCGTTTTTCATCCGAAAATTGCTTTTTTGGACTGTACCAAAAATGATTCAAAATGTCAATTGGATCGTGCCTCATGTTGAATAACCACTTTTTAAACCCTCACAGTGACCAAAATGGCCATTTTTACAGAGTTTTGCTTACTCAAGAGCTTCAATTTTGACCCGTTTCAGTCACAGAAATGACTTTAAACACTTTTATTTTAGTTGAAAAAGTCATAATTCACATCCAACAGTCATTTAGAGTCAAAAGATTAAATGTTAAAATTTCATCATTATAGACCATTTTGGGAACGTTCGACATGTCCGGAGTCATCGTTTTTCATCCGAAAATTGATTTTTTGGACTGTACCAAAAATGATTCAAAATGTCAATTGGATCGTGCCTCATGTTAAATAACCCCTTTTTAAACCCTCACAGTGACCAAAATTGCCATTTTTACAGAGTTTTGCTTACTCAAAAGCTTCAATTTTGACCCGTTTCAGGCACAGAAATGACTTTAAACACACTTATTTTAGTTGAAAAAGTCATAATTCACATCCAACAGTCATTTGGAGTCAAAAGATTAAATGTTAAAATTTCATCATAATAGACCATTTTGGGAATGTTCGACATGTCCGGAGTCATCGTTTTTCATCCGAAAATGGATTTTTTGGACTGTACCAAAAATGATTCAAAATGTCAATTGGATCGTGCCTCATGTTGAATAACCACTTTTTAAACCCTCACAGTGACCAAAATGGCCATTTTTACAGAGTTTTGCTTACTCAAAAGCTTCAATTTTGACCCGTTTCAGGCACGGAAATGACTTTAAACACACTTATTTTAGTTGAAAAAGTCATAATTCACATCCAACAGTCATTTAGAGTCAAAAGATTAAATGTTAAAATTTCATCATTATAGACCATTTTGGGAACGTTCGACATGTCCAGAGTCATCGTTTTTCATCCGAAAATTGATTTTTTGGACTGTACCAAAAATGATTCAAAAAGTCAATTGGATCGTGCCTCATGTTGAATAACCACTTTTTAAACCCTCACAGTGACCAACATTGCCATTTTTACAGAGTTTTGCATGCTCAAAAGCTACATTTTTGACCCGTTTCAGGCACAGAAATGACTTTAAACACACTTATTTTAGTTGAAAAAGTCATAATGCACATCCAACAGTCATTTAGAGTCAAAAGATTAAATGTTAAAATTTCATCATTATAGACCATTTTGGGAACGTTCGACATGTCCGGAGTCATCGTTTTTCATCCGAAAATTGATTTTTTGGACTGTACCAAAAATGATTCAAAATGTCAATTGGATCGTGCCTCATGTTGAATAACCACTTTTTAAACCCTCACAGTGACCAAAATTGCCATTTTTACAGAGTTTTGCTTACTCAAAAGCTTCAATTATGACCCGTTTCAGGCACAGAAATGACTTTAAACACACTTATTTTATTTGAAAAAGTCATAATTCACATCCAACAGTCATTTAGAGTCAAAAGATTAAATGTTAAAATTTCATCATTATAGACCATTTTGGGAACGTTCGACATGTCCGGAGTCAACGTTTTTCATCCGAAAATTGATTTTTTGGACTGTACCAAAAATGATTCAAAATCATAATAATAATAAAACATTTATTAAGCGCATGGCTGCACAGCTGTGTATCCCCGCGCTGATTGCTGAAAAAAAAATCACAGAGAATCAAGAGAGGAATGGATCGTGCCTCATGTTGAATAACCACTTTTTAAACCCTCACAGTGACCAAAATTGCCATTTTAACAGAGTTTTGCATACTCAAAAGCTACAATTTTGACCCGTTTCAGGCACAGAAATGACTTTAAACACACTTATTTTAGTTGAAAAAGTCATAATGCACATCCAACAGTCATTTAGAGTCAAAAGATTAAATGTTAAAATTTCATCATTATAGACCATTTTGGGAACGTTCGACATGTCCGGAGTCATCGTTTTTCATCCGAAAATTGATTTTTTGGACTGTACCAAAAATGATTCAAAATGTCAATTGGATCGTGCCTCATGTTGAATAACCACTTTTTAAACCCTCACAGTGACCAAAAGTGCAATTTTTACAGAGTATTTCTTACTCAAAAGCTTCAATTTTGACCCGTTTCAGGCACAGAAATGACTTTAAACACACTTATTTTAGTTGAAAAAGTCATAATTCACATCCAACAGTCATTTAGAGTCAAAAGATTAAATGTTAAAATTTCATCATTATAGACCATTTTGGGAACGTTCGACATGTCCGGAGTCATCGTTTTTCATCCGAAAATTGATTTTTTGGACTGTACCAAAAATGATTCAAAATGTCAATTGGATCGTGCCTCATGTTGAATAACCACTTTTTAAACCCTCACAGTGACCAAAATTGACGATTTTACAGAGTTTTGCTTACTCAAAAGCTTCAATTTTGACCCGTTTCAGGCACAGAAATGACTTTAAACACACTTATTTTAGTTGACAAAGTCATAATTCACATCCAACAGTCATTTGGAGTCAAAAGATTAAATGTTAAAATTTCATCATAATAGACCATTTTGGGAACGTTCGACATGTCCGGAGTCATCGTTTTTCATCCGAAAATTGCTTTTTTGGACTGTACCAAAAATGATTCAAAATGTCAATTGGATCGTGCCTCATGTTGAATAACCACTTTTTAAACCCTCACAGTGACCAAAATGGCCATTTTTACAGAGTTTTGCTTACTCAAAAGCTTCAATTTTGACCCGTTTCAGGCACAGAAATGACTTTAAACACACTTATTTTAGTTGAAAAAGTCATAATTCACATCCAACAGTCATTTAGAGTCAAAAGATTAAATGTTAAAATTTCATCATAATAGACCATTTTGGGAACGTTCGACATGTCCGGAGTCATCATTTCTCATCCGAAAATTGATTTTTTGGACTGTACCAAAAATGATTCAAAATGTCAATTGGATTGTGCCTCATGTTGAATAACCACTTTTTAAACCCTCACAGTGACCAAAATTGCCATTTTTACAGAGTTTTGCTTACTCAAAAGCTTCAATTTTGACCCGTTTCAGGCACAGAAATGACTTTAAAACACACTTATTTTAGTTGAAAAAGTCATAATTTACCTCCAACAGTCATTTAGAGTCAAAAGATTAAATGTTAAAATTTCATCATAATAGACCATTTTGGGAACGTTCGACATGTCCGGAGTCATCGTTTTTCATCCGAAAATTGCTTTTTTGGACTGTACCAAAAATGATTCAAAATGTCAATTGGATCGTGCCTCATGTTGAATAACCACTTTTTAAACCCTCACAGTGACCAAAATGGCCATTTTTACAGAGTTTTGCTTACTCAAGAGCTTCAATTTTGACCCGTTTCAGTCACAGAAATGACTTTAAACACTTTTATTTTAGTTGAAAAAGTCATAATTCACATCCAACAGTCATTTAGAGTCAAAAGATTAAATGTTAAAATTTCATCATTATAGACCATTTTGGGAACGTTCGACATGTCCGGAGTCATCGTTTTTCATCCGAAAATTGATTTTTTGGACTGTACCAAAAATGATTCAAAATGTCAATTGGATCGTGCCTCATGTTAAATAACCCCTTTTTAAACCCTCACAGTGACCAAAATTGCCATTTTTACAGAGTTTTGCTTACTCAAAAGCTTCAATTTTGACCCGTTTCAGGCACAGAAATGACTTTAAACACACTTATTTTAGTTGAAAAAGTCATAATTCACATCCAACAGTCATTTGGAGTCAAAAGATTAAATGTTAAAATTTCATCATAATAGACCATTTTGGGAATGTTCGACATGTCCGGAGTCATCGTTTTTCATCCGAAAATGGATTTTTTGGACTGTACCAAAAATGATTCAAAATGTCAATTGGATCGTGCCTCATGTTGAATAACCACTTTTTAAACCCTCACAGTGACCAAAATGGCCATTTTTACAGAGTTTTGCTTACTCAAAAGCTTCAATTTTGACCCGTTTCAGGCACGGAAATGACTTTAAACACACTTATTTTAGTTGAAAAAGTCATAATTCACATCCAACAGTCATTTAGGGTCAAAATATTAAATGTTAAAATTTCATCATTATAGACCATTTTGGGAACGTTCGACATGTCCGGAGTCATCGTTTTTCATCCGAAAATTGATTTTTTGGACTGTACCAAAAATGATTCAAAATGTCAATTGGATCGTGCCTCATGTTGAATAACCACTTTTTAAACCCTCACAGTGACCAAAATTGCAATTTTTACAGAGTTTTGCATACTCAAAAGCTGCAATTTTGACCCGTTTCAGGCACAGAAATGACTTTAAACACACTTATTTTAGTTGAAAAAGTCATAATGCACATCCAACAGTCATTTGGAGTCAAACGAATAAATGTTAAAATTTCATCATAATAGACCATTTTGGGAACGTTCGACATGTCCGGAGTCATCGTTTCTCATCCGAAAATTGATTTTTTGGACTGTACCAAAAATGATTCAAAATGTCAATTGGATTGTGCCTCATGTTGAATAACCACTTTTTAAACCCTCACAGTGACCAAAATTGCCATTTTTACAGAGTTTTGCTTACTCAAAAGCTTCAATTTTGACACGTTTCAGGCACAGAAATGACTTTAAACACACTTTTTAGTTAAAAAAGTCATAATTCACATCCAACAGTCATTTAGGGTCAAAAGATTAAATGTTAAAATTTCATCATTATATTCCATTTTGGGAACGTTCGACATGTCCGGAGTCATCGTTTTTCATCCGAAAATTGATTTTCTGGACTGTACCAAAAATGATTCAAAATGTCAATTGGATTGTGCCTCATGTTGAATAACCACTTTTTAAACCCTCACAGTGACCAACATTGCCATTTTTACAGAGTTTTGCATACTCAAAAGCTACAATTTTGACCCGTTTCAGGCACAGAAATGACTTTAAACACACTTATTTTAGTTGAAAAAGTCATAATTCACATCCAACAGTCATTTAGAGTCAAAAGATTAAATGTTAAAATTTCATCATAATAGACCATTTTGGGAACGTTCGACATGTCCGGAGTCATCGTTTCTCATCCGAAAATAGATTTTTTGGACTGTACCAAAAATGATTCAAAATGTCAATTGGATTGTGCTTCATGTTGAATAACCACTTTTTAAACCCTCACAGTGACCAACATTGCCATTTTTACAGAGTTTTGCATACTCAAAAGCTACAATTTTGACCTGTTTCAGGCACAGAAATGACTTTAAACACACTTATTTTAGTTGAAAAAGTCATAATGCACATCCAACAGTCATTTAGAGTCAAAAGATTAAATGTTAAAATTTCATCATTATAGACCATTTTGGGAACGTTCGACATGTCCGGAGTCATCGTTTTTCATCCGAAAATTGATTTTTTGGACTGTACCAAAAATGATTCAAAATGTCAATTGGATCGTGCCTCATGTTGAATAACCACTTTTTAAACCCTCACAGTGACCAAAATTGCCATTTTTACAGAGTTTTGCTTACTCAAAAGCTTCAATTATGACCCGTTTCAGGCACAGAAATGACTTTAAACACACTTATTTTATTTGAAAAAGTCATAATTCACATCCAACAGTCATTTAGAGTCAAAAGATTAAATGTTAAAATTTCATCATT
Organism: Lissotriton vulgaris; assembly: GCF_964263255.1. NCBI lineage: Eukaryota > Metazoa > Chordata > Amphibia > Caudata > Salamandridae > Lissotriton > Lissotriton vulgaris. The sequence continues at coordinate 408,141 of NW_028242254.1, forward strand.
ATAGACCATTTTGGGAACGTTCGACATGTCCGGAGTCAACGTTTTTCATCCGAAAATTGATTTTTTGGACTGTACCAAAAATGATTCAAAATCATAATAATAATAAAACATTTATTAAGCGCATGGCTGCACAGCTGTGTATCCCCGCGCTGATTGCTGAAAAAAAAATCACAGAGAATCAAGAGAGGAATGGATCGTGCCTCATGTTGAATAACCACTTTTTAAACCCTCACAGTGACCAAAATTGCCATTTTAACAGAGTTTTGCATACTCAAAAGCTACAATTTTGACCCGTTTCAGGCACAGAAATGACTTTAAACACACTTATTTTAGTTGAAAAAGTCATAATGCACATCCAACAGTCATTTAGAGTCAAAAGATTAAATGTTAAAATTTCATCATTATAGACCATTTTGGGAACGTTCGACATGTCCGGAGTCATCGTTTTTCATCCGAAAATTGATTTTTTGGACTGTACCAAAAATGATTCAAAATGTCAATTGGATCGTGCCTCATGTTGAATAACCACTTTTTAAACCCTCACAGTGACCAAAAGTGCAATTTTTACAGAGTATTTCTTACTCAAAAGCTTCAATTTTGACCCGTTTCAGGCACAGAAATGACTTTAAACACACTTATTTTAGTTGAAAAAGTCATAATTCACATCCAACAGTCATTTAGAGTCAAAAGATTAAATGTTAAAATTTCATCATTATAGACCATTTTGGGAACGTTCGACATGTCCGGAGTCATCGTTTTTCATCCGAAAATAGATTTTTTGGACTGTACCAAAAATGATTCAAAATGTCAATTGGATCGTGCCTCATGTTGAATAACCACTTTTTAAACCCTCACAGTGACCAAAATTGACGATTTTACAGAGTTTTGCTTACTCAAAAGCTTCAATTTTGACCCGTTTCAGGCACAGAAATGACTTTAAACACACTTATTTTAGTTGACAAAGTCATAATTCACATCCAACAGTCATTTGGAGTCAAAAGATTAAATGTTAAAATTTCATCATAATAGACCATTTTGGGAACGTTCGACATGTCCGGAGTCATCGTTTTTCATCCGAAAATTGCTTTTTTGGACTGTACCAAAAATGATTCAAAATGTCAATTGGATCGTGCCTCATGTTGAATAACCACTTTTTAAACCCTCACAGTGACCAAAATGGCCATTTTTACAGAGTTTTGCTTACTCAAAAGCTTCAATTTTGACCCGTTTCAGGCACAGAAATGACTTTAAACACACTTATTTTAGTTGAAAAAGTCATAATTCACATCCAACAGTCATTTAGAGTCAAAAGATTAAATGTTAAAATTTCATCATAATAGACCATTTTGGGAACGTTCGACATGTCCGGAGTCATCATTTCTCATCCGAAAATTGATTTTTTGGACTGTACCAAAAATGATTCAAAATGTCAATTGGATTGTGCCTCATGTTGAATAACCACTTTTTAAACCCTCACAGTGACCAAAATTGCCATTTTTACAGAGTTTTGCTTACTCAAAAGCTTCAATTTTGACCCGTTTCAGGCACAGAAATGACTTTAAAACACACTTATTTTAGTTGAAAAAGTCATAATTTACCTCCAACAGTCATTTAGAGTCAAAAGATTAAATGTTAAAATTTCATCATAATAGACCATTTTGGGAACGTTCGACATGTCCGGAGTCATCGTTTTTCATCCGAAAATTGCTTTTTTGGACTGTACCAAAAATGATTCAAAATGTCAATTGGATCGTGCCTCATGTTGAATAACCACTTTTTAAACCCTCACAGTGACCAAAATGGCCATTTTTACAGAGTTTTGCTTACTCAAGAGCTTCAATTTTGACCCGTTTCAGTCACAGAAATGACTTTAAACACTTTTATTTTAGTTGAAAAAGTCATAATTCACATCCAACAGTCATTTAGAGTCAAAAGATTAAATGTTAAAATTTCATCATTATAGACCATTTTGGGAACGTTCGACATGTCCGGAGTCATCGTTTTTCATCCGAAAATTGATTTTTTGGACTGTACCAAAAATGATTCAAAATGTCAATTGGATCGTGCCTCATGTTAAATAACCCCTTTTTAAACCCTCACAGTGACCAAAATTGCCATTTTTACAGAGTTTTGCTTACTCAAAAGCTTCAATTTTGACCCGTTTCAGGCACAGAAATGACTTTAAACACACTTATTTTAGTTGAAAAAGTCATAATTCACATCCAACAGTCATTTGGAGTCAAAAGATTAAATGTTAAAATTTCATCATAATAGACCATTTTGGGAATGTTCGACATGTCCGGAGTCATCGTTTTTCATCCGAAAATGGATTTTTTGGACTGTACCAAAAATGATTCAAAATGTCAATTGGATCGTGCCTCATGTTGAATAACCACTTTTTAAACCCTCACAGTGACCAAAATGGCCATTTTTACAGAGTTTTGCTTACTCAAAAGCTTCAATTTTGACCCGTTTCAGGCACGGAAATGACTTTAAACACACTTATTTTAGTTGAAAAAGTCATAATTCACATCCAACAGTCATTTAGAGTCAAAAGATTAAATGTTAAAATTTCATCATTATAGACCATTTTGGGAACGTTCGACATGTCCAGAGTCATCGTTTTTCATCCGAAAATTGATTTTTTGGACTGTACCAAAAATGATTCAAAAAGTCAATTGGATCGTGCCTCATGTTGAATAACCACTTTTTAAACCCTCACAGTGACCAACATTGCCATTTTTACAGAGTTTTGCATGCTCAAAAGCTACATTTTTGACCCGTTTCAGGCACAGAAATGACTTTAAACACACTTATTTTAGTTGAAAAAGTCATAATGCACATCCAACAGTCATTTAGAGTCAAAAGATTAAATGTTAAAATTTCATCATTATAGACCATTTTGGGAACGTTCGACATGTCCGGAGTCATCGTTTTTCATCCGAAAATTGATTTTTTGGACTGTACCAAAAATGATTCAAAATGTCAATTGGATCGTGCCTCATGTTGAATAACCACTTTTTAAACCCTCACAGTGACCAAAATTGCCATTTTTACAGAGTTTTGCTTACTCAAAAGCTTCAATTATGACCCGTTTCAGGCACAGAAATGACTTTAAACACACTTATTTTATTTGAAAAAGTCATAATTCACATCCAACAGTCATTTAGAGTCAAAAGATTAAATGTTAAAATTTCATCATTATAGACCATTTTGGGAACGTTCGACATGTCCGGAGTCAACGTTTTTCATCCGAAAATTGATTTTTTGGACTGTACCAAAAATGATTCAAAATCATAATAATAATAAAACATTTATTAAGCGCATGGCTGCACAGCTGTGTATCCCCGCGCTGATTGCTGAAAAAAAAATCACAGAGAATCAAGAGAGGAATGGATCGTGCCTCATGTTGAATAACCACTTTTTAAACCCTCACAGTGACCAAAATTGCCATTTTAACAGAGTTTTGCATACTCAAAAGCTACAATTTTGACCCGTTTCAGGCACAGAAATGACTTTAAACACACTTATTTTAGTTGAAAAAGTCATAATGCACATCCAACAGTCATTTAGAGTCAAAAGATTAAATGTTAAAATTTCATCATTATAGACCATTTTGGGAACGTTCGACATGTCCGGAGTCATCGTTTTTCATCCGAAAATTGATTTTTTGGACTGTACCAAAAATGATTCAAAATGTCAATTGGATCGTGCCTCATGTTGAATAACCACTTTTTAAACCCTCACAGTGACCAAAAGTGCAATTTTTACAGAGTATTTCTTACTCAAAAGCTTCAATTTTGACCCGTTTCAGGCACAGAAATGACTTTAAACACACTTATTTTAGTTGAAAAAGTCATAATTCACATCCAACAGTCATTTAGAGTCAAAAGATTAAATGTTAAAATTTCATCATTATAGACCATTTTGGGAACGTTCGACATGTCCGGAGTCATCGTTTTTCATCCGAAAATTGATTTTTTGGACTGTACCAAAAATGATTCAAAATGTCAATTGGATCGTGCCTCATGTTGAATAACCACTTTTTAAACCCTCACAGTGACCAAAATTGACGATTTTACAGAGTTTTGCTTACTCAAAAGCTTCAATTTTGACCCGTTTCAGGCACAGAAATGACTTTAAACACACTTATTTTAGTTGACAAAGTCATAATTCACATCCAACAGTCATTTGGAGTCAAAAGATTAAATGTTAAAATTTCATCATAATAGACCATTTTGGGAACGTTCGACATGTCCGGAGTCATCGTTTTTCATCCGAAAATTGCTTTTTTGGACTGTACCAAAAATGATTCAAAATGTCAATTGGATCGTGCCTCATGTTGAATAACCACTTTTTAAACCCTCACAGTGACCAAAATGGCCATTTTTACAGAGTTTTGCTTACTCAAAAGCTTCAATTTTGACCCGTTTCAGGCACAGAAATGACTTTAAACACACTTATTTTAGTTGAAAAAGTCATAATTCACATCCAACAGTCATTTAGAGTCAAAAGATTAAATGTTAAAATTTCATCATAATAGACCATTTTGGGAACGTTCGACATGTCCGGAGTCATCATTTCTCATCCGAAAATTGATTTTTTGGACTGTACCAAAAATGATTCAAAATGTCAATTGGATTGTGCCTCATGTTGAATAACCACTTTTTAAACCCTCACAGTGACCAAAATTGCCATTTTTACAGAGTTTTGCTTACTCAAAAGCTTCAATTTTGACCCGTTTCAGGCACAGAAATGACTTTAAAACACACTTATTTTAGTTGAAAAAGTCATAATTTACCTCCAACAGTCATTTAGAGTCAAAAGATTAAATGTTAAAATTTCATCATAATAGACCATTTTGGGAACGTTCGACATGTCCGGAGTCATCGTTTTTCATCCGAAAATTGCTTTTTTGGACTGTACCAAAAATGATTCAAAATGTCAATTGGATCGTGCCTCATGTTGAATAACCACTTTTTAAACCCTCACAGTGACCAAAATGGCCATTTTTACAGAGTTTTGCTTACTCAAGAGCTTCAATTTTGACCCGTTTCAGTCACAGAAATGACTTTAAACACTTTTATTTTAGTTGAAAAAGTCATAATTCACATCCAACAGTCATTTAGAGTCAAAAGATTAAATGTTAAAATTTCATCATTATAGACCATTTTGGGAACGTTCGACATGTCCGGAGTCATCGTTTTTCATCCGAAAATTGATTTTTTGGACTGTACCAAAAATGATTCAAAATGTCAATTGGATCGTGCCTCATGTTAAATAACCCCTTTTTAAACCCTCACAGTGACCAAAATTGCCATTTTTACAGAGTTTTGCTTACTCAAAAGCTTCAATTTTGACCCGTTTCAGGCACAGAAATGACTTTAAACACACTTATTTTAGTTGAAAAAGTCATAATTCACATCCAACAGTCATTTGGAGTCAAAAGATTAAATGTTAAAATTTCATCATAATAGACCATTTTGGGAATGTTCGACATGTCCGGAGTCATCGTTTTTCATCCGAAAATGGATTTTTTGGACTGTACCAAAAATGATTCAAAATGTCAATTGGATCGTGCCTCATGTTGAATAACCACTTTTTAAACCCTCACAGTGACCAAAATGGCCATTTTTACAGAGTTTTGCTTACTCAAAAGCTTCAATTTTGACCCGTTTCAGGCACGGAAATGACTTTAAACACACTTATTTTAGTTGAAAAAGTCATAATTCACATCCAACAGTCATTTAGAGTCAAAAGATTAAATGTTAAAATTTCATCATTATAGACCATTTTGGGAACGTTCGACATGTCCAGAGTCATCGTTTTTCATCCGAAAATTGATTTTTTGGACTGTACCAAAAATGATTCAAAAAGTCAATTGGATCGTGCCTCATGTTGAATAACCACTTTTTAAACCCTCACAGTGACCAACATTGCCATTTTTACAGAGTTTTGCATGCTCAAAAGCTACATTTTTGACCCGTTTCAGGCACAGAAATGACTTTAAACACACTTATTTTAGTTGAAAAAGTCATAATGCACATCCAACAGTCATTTAGAGTCAAAAGATTAAATGTTAAAATTTCATCATTATAGACCATTTTGGGAACGTTCGACATGTCCGGAGTCATCGTTTTTCATCCGAAAATTGATTTTTTGGACTGTACCAAAAATGATTCAAAATGTCAATTGGATCGTGCCTCATGTCGAATAACCACTTTTTAAACCCTCACAGTGACCAAAATTGCCATTTTTACAGAGTTTTGCTTACTCAAAAGCTTCAATTTTGACCCGTTTCAGGCACAGAAATGACTTTAAACACACTTATTTTATTTGAAAAAGTCATAATTCACATCCAACAGTCATTTAGAGTCAAAAGATTAAATGTTAAAATTTCATCATTATAGACCATTTTGGGAACGTTCGACATGTCCGGAGTCATCGTTTTTCATCCGAAAATTGATTTTTTGGACTGTACCAAAAATGATTCAAAATGTCAATTGGATCGTGCCTCATGTTGAATAACCACTTTTTAAACCCTCACAGTGACCAAAATTGACGATTTTACAGAGTTTTGCTTACTCAAAAGCTTCAATTTTGACCCGTTTCAGGCACAGAAATGACTTTAAACACACTTATTTTAGTTGAAAAAGTCATAATTCACATCCAACAGTCATTTAGAGTCAAAAGATTAAATGTTAAAATTTCATCATAATAGACCATTTTGGGAACGTTCGACATGTCCGGAGTCATCATTTCTCATCCGAAAATTGATTTTTTGGACTGTACCAAAAATGATTCAAAATGTCAATTGGATTGTGCCTCATGTTGAATAACCACTTTTTAAACCCTCACAGTGACCAAAATTGCCATTTTTACAGAGTTTTGCTTACTCAAAAGCTTCAATTTTGACCCGTTTCAGGCACAGAAATGACTTTAAACACACTTATTTTAGTTGAAAAAGTCATAATTTACCTCCAACAGTCATTTAGAGTCAAAAGATTAAATGTTAAAATTTCATCATAATAGACCATTTTGGGAACGTTCGACATGTCCGGAGTCATCGTTTCTCATCCGAAAATTGATTTTTTGGACTGTACCAAAAATGATTCAAAATGTCAATTGGATTGTGCTTCATGTTGAATAACCACTTTTTAAACCCTCACAGTGACCAAAATTGCCATTTTTACAGAGTTTTGCTTACTCAAAAGCTTTAATTTTGACACGTTTCAGGCACAGAAATGACTTTAAACACACTTTTTTTATTTAAAAAAGTCATAATTCACATCCAACAGTCATTTAGGGTCAAAATATTAAATGTTAAAATTTCATCATTATAGACCATTTTGGGAACGTTCGACATGTCCGGAGTCATCGTTTTTCATCCGAAAATTGATTTTTTGGACTGTACCAAAAATGATTCAAAATGTCAATTGGATCGTGTCTCATGTTGAATAACCACTTTTTAAACCCTCACAGTGACCAAAATTGCAATTTTTACAGAGTTTTGCATACTCAAAAGCTGCAATTTAAGACCCGTTTCAGGCACAGAAATGACTTTAAACACACTTATTTTAGTTGAAAAAGTCATAATGCACATCCAACAGTCATTTGGAGTCAAAAGAATAAATGTTAAAATTTCATCATAATAGACCATTTTGGGAACGTTCGACATGTCCGGAGTCATCGTATTTCATCCGAAAATTGATTTTTTGGACTGTACCAAAAATGATTCAAAATGTCAATTGGATCGTGCCTCATGTTGAATAACCACTTTTTAAACCCTCACAGTGACCAAAATGGCCATTTTTACAAAGTTTTGCTTACTCAAAAGCTTCAATTTTGACCCGTTTCAGGCACGGAAATGACTTTAAACACACTTATTTTAGTTGAAAAAGTCATAATTCACATCCAACAGTCATTTAGAGTCAAAAGATTAAATGTTAAAATTTCATCATTATAGACCATTTTGGGAACGTTCGACATGTCCGGAGTCATCGTTTTTCATCCGAAAATTGATTTTTTGGACTGTACCAAAAATTATTCAAAAAGTCAATTGGATCGTGCCTCATGTTGAATAACCACTTTTTAAACCCTCACAGTGACCAACATTGCCATTTTTACAGAATTTTGCATACTCAAAAGCTACAATTTTGACCCGTTTCAGGCACAGAAATGACTTTAAACACACTTATTTTAGTTGAAAAAGTCATAATGCACATCCAACAGTCATTTAGAGTCAAAAGATTAAATGTTAAAATTTCATCATTATAGACCATTTTGGGAACGTTCGACATGTCCGGAGTCATCGTTTTTCATCCGAAAATTGATTTTTTGGACTGTACCAAAAATGATTCAAAATGTCAATTGGATCGTGCCTCATGTTGAATAACCACTTTTTAAACCCTCACAGTGACCAAAATTGCCATTTTTACAGAGTTTTGCTTACTCAAAAGCTTCAATTTTGACCCGTTTCAGGCACAGAAATGACTTTAAACACACTTATTTTATTTGAAAAAGTCATAATTCACATCCAACAGTCATTTAGAGTCAAAAGATTAAATGTTAAAATTTCATCATTATAGACCATTTTGGGAACGTTCGACATGTCCGGAGTCAACGTTTTTCATCCGAAAATTGATTTTTTGGACTGTACCAAAAATGATTCAAAATCATAATAATAATAATAATAATAAAACATTTATTAAGCGCATGGCTGCACAGCTGTGTATCCCCGCGCTGATTGCTGAAAAAAAAATCACAGAGAATCAAGAGAGGAATGGATCGTGCCTCATGTTGAATAACCACTTTTTAAACCCTCACAGTGACCAAAATTGCCATTTTTACAGAGTTTTGCATACTCAAAAGCTACAATTTTGACCCGTTTCAGGCACAGAAATGACTTTAAACACACTTATTTTAGTTGAAAAAGTCATAATGCACATCCAACAGTCATTTAGAGTCAAAAGATTAAATGTTAAAATTTCATCATTATAGACCATTTTGGGAACGTTCGACATGTCCGGAGTCATCGTTTTTCATCCGAAAATTGATTTTTTGGACTGTACCAAAAATTATTCAAAATGTCAATTGGATCGTGCCTCATGTTGAATAACCACTTTTTAAACCCTCACAGTGACCAAAATGGCCATTTTTACAAAGTTTTGCTTACTCAAAAGCTTCAATTTTGACCCGTTTCAGGCACGGAAATGACTTTAAACACACTTATTTTAGTTGAAAAAGTCATAATTCACATCCAACAGTCATTTAGAGTCAAAAGATTAAATGTTAAAATTTCATCATTATAGACCATTTTGGGAATGTTCGACATGTCCGGAGTCATCGTTTTTCATCCGAAAATTGATTTTTTGGACTGTACCAAAAATGATTCAAAATGTCAATTGGATCGTGCCTCATGTTGAATAACCACTTTTTAAACCCTCACAGTGACCAAAAGTGCAATTTTTACAGAGTTTTTCTTACTCAAAAGCTTCAATTTTGACCGTTTCAGGCACAGAAATGACTTTAAACACACTTATTTTAGTTGAAAAAGTCATAATTCATCTCCAACAGTCATTTAGAGTCAAAAGATTAAATGTTAAAATTTCATCATAATAGACCATTTTGGGAACGTTCGACATGTCCGGAGTCATCGTTTCTCATCCGAAAATTGATTTTTTGGACTGTACCAAAAATGATTCAAAATGTCAATTGGATTGTGCCTCATGTTGAATAACCACTTTTTAAACCCTCACAGTGACCAAAATTGCCATTTTTACAGAGTTTTGCTTACTCAAAAGCTTTAACTTTGACACGTTTCAGGCACAGAAATGACTTTAAACACACTTATTTTAGTTAAAAAAGTCATAATTCACATCCAACAGTCATTTAGGGTCAAAATATTAAATGTTAAAATTTCATCATTATAGACCATTTTGGGAACGTTCGACATGTCCGGAGTCATCGTTTTTCATCCGAAAATTGATTTTTTGGACTGTACCAAAAATGATTCAAAATGTCAATTGGATCGTGCCTCATGTTGAATAACCACTTTTTAAACCCTCACAGTGACCAAAATTGCAATTTTTACAGAGTTTTGCATACTCAAAAGCTGCAATTTTGACCCGTTTCAGGCACAGAAATGACTTTAAACACACTTATTTTAGTTGAAAAAGTCATAATGCACATCCAACAGTCATTTGGAGTCAAAAGAATAAATGTTAAAATTTCATCATAATAGACCATTTTGGGAACGTTCGACATGTCCGGAGTCATCGTTTTTCATCCGAAAATTGATTTTTTGGACTGTACCAAAAATGATTCAAAATGTCAATTGGATCGTGCCTCATGTTGAATAACCACTTTTTAAACCCTCACAGTGACCAAAATGGCCATTTTTACAAAGTTTTGCTTACTCAAAAGCTTCAATTTTGACCCGTTTCAGGCACGGAAATGACTTTAAACACACTTATTTTAGTTGAAAAAGTCATAATTCACATCCAACAGTCATTTAGAGTCAAAAGATTAAATGTTAAAATTTCATCATTATAGACCATTTTGGGAACGTTCGACATGTCCGGAGTCATCGTTTTTCATCCGAAAATTGATTTTTTGGACTGTACCAAAAATTATTCAAAAAGTCAATTGGATCGTGCCTCATGTTGAATAACCACTTTTTAAACCCTCACAGTGACCAACATTGCCATTTTTACAGAATTTTGCATACTCAAAAGCTACAATTTTGACCCGTTTCAGGCACAGAAATGACTTTAAACACACTTATTTTAGTTGAAAAAGTCATAATGCACATCCAACAGTCATTTAGAGTCAAAAGATTAAATGTTAAAATTTCATCATTATAGACCATTTTGGGAACGTTCGACATGTCCGGAGTCATCGTTTTTCATCCGAAAATTGATTTTTTGGACTGTACCAAAAATGATTCAAAATGTCAATTGGATCGTGCCTCATGTTGAATAACCACTTTTTAAACCCTCACAGTGACCAAAATTGCCATTTTTACAGAGTTTTGCTTACTCAAAAGCTTCAATTTTGACCCGTTTCAGGCACAGAAATGACTTTAAACACACTTATTTTATTTGAAAAAGTCATAATTCACATCCAACAGTCATTTAGAGTCAAAAGATTAAATGTTAAAATTTCATCATTATAGACCATTTTGGGAACGTTCGACATGTCCGGAGTCAACGTTTTTCATCCGAAAATTGATTTTTTGGACTGTACCAAAAATGATTCAAAATCATAATAATAATAATAATAATAAAACATTTATTAAGCGCATGGCTGCACAGCTGTGTATCCCCGCGCTGATTGCTGAAAAAAAAATCACAGAGAATCAAGAGAGGAATGGATCGTGCCTCATGTTGAATAACCACTTTTTAAACCCTCACAGTGACCAAAATTGCCATTTTTACAGAGTTTTGCATACTCAAAAGCTACAATTTTGACCCGTTTCAGGCACAGAAATGACTTTAAACACACTTATTTTAGTTGAAAAAGTCATAATGCACATCCAACAGTCATTTAGAGTCAAAAGATTAAATGTTAAAATTTCATCATTATAGACCATTTTGGGAACGTTCGACATGTCCGGAGTCATCGTTTTTCATCCGAAAATTGATTTTTTGGACTGTACCAAAAATAATTCAAAATGTCAATTGGATCATGCCTCATGTTGAATAACCACTTTTTAAACCCTCACAGTGACCAAAATGGCCATTTTTACAAAGTTTTGCTTACTCAAAAGCTTCAATTTTGACCCGTTTCAGGCACGGAAATGACTTTAAACACACTTATTTTAGTTGAAAAAGTCATAATTCACATCCAACAGTCATTTAGAGTCAAAAGATTAAATGTTAAAATTTCATCATTATAGACCATTTTGGGAATGTTCGACATGTCCGGAGTCATCGTTTTTCATCCGAAAATTGATTTTTTGGACTGTACCAAAAATGATTCAAAATGTCAATTGGATCGTGCCTCATGTTGAATAACCACTTTTTAAACCCTCACAGTGACCAAAAGTGCAATTTTTACAGAGTTTTTCTTACTCAAAAGCTTCAATTTTGACCCGTTTCAGGCACAGAAATGACTTTAAACACACTTATTTTAGTTGAAAAAGTCATAATTCATCTCCAACAGTCATTTAGAGTCAAAAGATTAAATGTTAAAATTTCATCATAATAGACCATTTTGGGAACGTTCGACATGTCCGGAGTCATCGTTTCTCATCCGAAAATTGATTTTTTGGACTGTACCAAAAATGATTCAAAATGTCAATTGGATTGTGCCTCATGTTGAATAACCACTTTTTAAACCCTCACAGTGACCAAAATTGCCATTTTTACAGAGTTTTGCTTACTCAAAAGCTTTAACTTTGACACGTTTCAGGCACAGAAATGACTTTAAACACACTTATTTTAGTTAAAAAAGTCATAATTCACATCCAACAGTCATTTAGGGTCAAAATATTAAATGTTAAAATTTCATCATTATAGACCATTTTGGGAACGTTCGACATGTCCGGAGTCATCGTTTTTCATCCGAAAATTGATTTTTTGGACTGTACCAAAAATGATTCAAAATGTCAATTGGATCGTGCCTCATGTTGAATAACCACTTTTTAAACCCTCACAGTGACCAAAATTGCAATTTTTACAGAGTTTTGCATACTCAAAAGCTGCAATTTTGACCCGTTTCAGGCACAGAAATGACTTTAAACACACTTATTTTAGTTGAAAAAGTCATAATGCACATCCAACAGTCATTTGGAGTCAAAAGAATAAATGTTAAAATTTCATCATAATAGACCATTTTGGGAATGTTCGACATGTCCGGAGTCATCGTTTCTCATCCGAAAATTGATTTTTTGGACTGTACCAAAAATGATTCAAAATGTCAATTGGATTGTGCCTCATGTTGAATAACCACTTTTTAAACCCTCACAGTGACCAAAATTGCCATTTTTACAGAGTTTTGCTTACTCAAAAGCTTCAATTTTGACACGTTTCAGGCACAGAAATGACTTTAAACACACTTTTTAGTTAAAAAAGTCATAATTCACATCCAACAGTCATTTAGGGTCAAAAGATTAAATGTTAAAATTTCATCATTATATTCCATTTTGGGAACGTTCGACATGTCCGGAGTCATCGTTTTTCATCCGAAAATTGATTTTCTGGACTGTACCAAAAATGATTCAAAATGTCAATTGGATCGTGCCTCATGTTGAATAACCACTTTTTAAACCCTCACAGTGACCAAAATGGCCATTTTTACAGAGTTTTGCTTACTCAAAAGCTTCAATTTTGACCCGTTTCAGGCACAGAAATGACTTTAAACACACTTATTTTAGTTGAAAAAGTCATAATTCACATCCAACAGTCATTTAGAGTCAAAAGATTAAATGTTAAAATTTCATCATAATAGACCATTTTGGGAACGTTCGACATGTCCGGAGTCATCGTTTCTCATCCGAAAATTGATTTTTTGGACTGTACCAAAAATGATTCAAAATGTCAATTGGATTGTGCCTCATGTTGAATAACCACTTTTTAAACCCTCACAGTGACCAACATTGCCATTTTTACAGAGTTTTGCATACTCAAAAGCTACAATTTTGACCTGTTTCAGGCACAGAAATGACTTTAAACACACATATTTTAGTTGAAAAAGTCATAATGCACATCCAACAGTCATTTAGAGTCAAAAGATTAAATGTTAAAATTTCATCATTATAGACCATTTTGGGAACGTTCGACATGTCCGGAGTCATTGTTTTTCATCCGAAAATTGATTTTTTGGACTGTACCAAAAATGATTCAAAATGTCAATTGGATCGTGCCTCATGTTGAATAACCACTTTTTAAACCCTCACAGTGACCAAAATTGCCATTTTTACAGAGTTTTGCTTACTCAAAAGCTTCAATTATGACCCGTTTCAGGCACAGAAATGACTTTAAACACACTTATTTTATTTGAAAAAGTCATAATTCACATCCAACAGTCATTTAGAGTCAAAAGATTAAATGTTAAAATTTCATCATTATAGACCATTTTGGGAACGTTTGACATGTCCGGAGTCAACGTTTTTCATCCGAAAATTGATTTTTTGGACTGTACCAAAAATGATTCAAAATCATAATAATAATAAAACATTTATTAAGCGCATGGCTGCACAGCTGTGTATCCCCGCGCTGATTGCTGAAAAAAAAATCACAGAGAATCAAGAGAGGAATGGATCGTGCCTCATGTTGAATAACCACTTTTTAAACCCTCACAGTGACCAAAATTGCCATTTTTACAGAGTTTTGCATACTCAAAAGCTACAATTTTGACCCGTTTCAGGCACAGAAATGACTTTAAACACACTTATTTTAGTTGAAAAAGTCATAATGCACATCCAACAGTCATTTAGAGTCAAAAGATTAAATGTTAAAATTTCATCATTATAGACCATTTTGGGAACGTTCGACATGTCCGGAGTCATCGTTTTTCATCCGAAAATTGATTTTTTGGACTGTACCAAAAATGATTCAAAATGTCAATTGGATCGTGCCTCATGTTGAATAACCACTTTTTAAACCCTCACAGTGACCAAAAGTGCAATTTTTACAGAGTTTTTCTTACTCAAAAGCTTCAATTTTGACCCGTTTCAGGCACAGAAATGACTTTAAACACACTTATTTTAGTTGAAAAAGTCATAATTCACATCCAATAGTCATTTAGAGTCAAAAGATTAAATGTTAAAATGTCATCATTATAGACCATTTTGGGAACGTTCGACATGTCCGGAGTCATCGTTTTTCATCCGAAAATTGATTTTCTGGACTGTACCAAAAATGATTCAAAATGTCAATTGGATCGTGCCTCATGTTGAATAACCACTTTTTAAACCCTCACAGTGACCAAAATGGCCATTTTTACAGAGTTTTGCTTACTCAAAAGCTTCAATTTTGACCCGTTTCAGGCACAGAAATGACTTTAAACACACTTATTTTAGTTGAAAAAGTCATAATTCACATCCAACAGTCATTTAGAGTCAAAAGATTAAATGTTAAAATTTCATCATAATAGACCATTGTGGGAACGTTCGACATGTCCGGAGTCATCGTTTCTCATCCAAAAATTGATTTTTTGGACTGTACCAAAAATGATTCAAAATGTCAATTGGATTGTGCCTCATGTTGAATAACCACTTTTTAAACCCTCACAGTGACCAAAATTGCCATTTTTACAGAGTTTTGCTTACTCAAAAGCTTTAACTTTGACACGTTTCAGGCACAGAAATGACTTTAAACACACTTATTTTAGTTAAAAAAGTCATAATTCACATCCAACAGTCATTTAGGGTCAAAATATTAAATGTTAAAATTTCATCATTATAGACCATTTTGGGAACGTTCGACATGTCCGGAGTCATCGTTTTTCATCCGAAAATTGATTTTTTGGACTGTACCAAAAATGATTCAAAATGTCAATTGGATCGTGCCTCATGTTGAATAACCACTTTTTAAACCCTCACAGTGACCAAAATTGCAATTTTTACAGAGTTTTGCATACTCAAAAGCTGCAATTTTGACCCGTTTCAGGCACAGAAATGACTTTAAACACACTTATTTTAGTTGAAAAAGTCATAATGCACATCCAACAGTCATTTGGAGTCAAAAGAATAAATGTTAAAATTTCATCATAATAGACCATTTTGGGAACGTTCGACATGTCCGGAGTCATCGTTTTTCATCCGAAAATTGATTTTTTGGACTGTACCAAAAATGATTCAAAATGTCAATTGGATCGTGCCTCATGTTGAATAACCACTTTTTAAACCCTCACAGTGACCAAAATGGCCATTTTTACAAAGTTTTGCTTACTCAAAAGCTTCAATTTTGACCCGTTTCAGGCACGGAAATGACTTTAAACACACTTATTTTAGTTGAAAAAGTCATAATTCACATCCAACAGTCATTTAGAGTCAAAAGATTAAATGTTAAAATTTCATCATTATAGACCATTTTGGGAACGTTCGATATGTCCGGAGTCATCGTTTTTCATCCGAAAATTGATTTTTTGGACTGTACCAAAAATTATTCAAAAAGTCAATTGGATCGTGCCTCATGTTGAATAACCACTTTTTAAACCCTCACAGTGACCAACATTGCCATTTTTACAGAATTTTGCATACTCAAAAGCTACAATTTTGACCCGTTTCAGGCACAGAAATGACTTTAAACACACTTATTTTAGTTGAAAAAGTCATAATGCACATCCAACAGTCATTTAGAGTCAAAAGATTAAATGTTAAAATTTCATCATTATAGACCATTTTGGGAACGTTCGACATGTCCGGAGTCATCGTTTTTCATCCGAAAATTGATTTTTTGGACTGTACCAAAAATGATTCAAAATGTCAATTGGATCGTGCCTCATGTTGAATAACCACTTTTTAAACCCTCACAGTGACCAAAATTGCCATTTTTACAGAGTTTTGCTTACTCAAAAGCTTCAATTTTGACCCGTTTCAGGCACAGAAATGACTTTAAACACACTTATTTTATTTGAAAAAGTCATAATTCACATCCAACAGTCATTTAGAGTCAAAAGATTAAATGTTAAAATTTCATCATTATAGACCATTTTGGGAACGTTCGACATGTCCGGAGTCAACGTTTTTCATCCGAAAATTGATTTTTTGGACTGTACCAAAAATGATTCAAAATCATAATAATAATAATAATAATAAAACATTTATTAAGCGCATGGCTGCACAGCTGTGTATCCCCGCGCTGATTGCTGAAAAAAAAATCACAGAGAATCAAGAGAGGAATGGATCGTGCCTCATGTTGAATAACCACTTTTTAAACCCTCACAGTGACCAAAATTGCCATTTTTACAGAGTTTTGCATACTCAAAAGCTACAATTTTGACCCGTTTCAGGCACAGAAATGACTTTAAACACACTTATTTTAGTTGAAAAAGTCATAATGCACATCCAACAGTCATTTAGAGTCAAAAGATTAAATGTTAAAATTTCATCATTATAGACCATTTTGGGAACGTTCGACATGTCCGGAGTCATCGTTTTTCATCCGAAAATTGATTTTTTGGACTGTACCAAAAATAATTCAAAATGTCAATTGGATCGTGCCTCATGTTGAATAACCACTTTTTAAACCCTCACAGTGACCAAAATGGCCATTTTTACAAAGTTTTGCTTACTCAAAAGCTTCAATTTTGACCCGTTTCAGGCACGGAAATGACTTTAAACACACTTATTTTAGTTGAAAAAGTCATAATTCACATCCAACAGTCATTTAGAGTCAAAAGATTAAATGTTAAAATTTCATCATTATAGACCATTTTGGGAATGTTCGACATGTCCGGAGTCATCGTTTTTCATCCGAAAATTGATTTTTTGGACTGTACCAAAAATGATTCAAAATGTCAATTGGATCGTGCCTCATGTTGAATAACCACTTTTTAAACCCTCACAGTGACCAAAAGTGCAATTTTTACAGAGTTTTTCTTACTCAAAAGCTTCAATTTTGACCCGTTTCAGGCACAGAAATGACTTTAAACACACTTATTTTAGTTGAAAAAGTCATAATTCATCTCCAACAGTCATTTAGAGTCAAAAGATTAAATGTTAAAATTTCATCATAATAGACCATTTTGGGAACGTTCGACATGTCCGGAGTCATCGTTTCTCATCCGAAAATTGATTTTTTGGACTGTACCAAAAATGATTCAAAATGTCAATTGGATTGTGCCTCATGTTGAATAACCACTTTTTAAACCCTCACAGTGACCAAAATTGCCATTTTTACAGAGTTTTGCTTACTCAAAAGCTTTAACTTTGACACGTTTCAGGCACAGAAATGACTTTAAACACACTTATTTTAGTTAAAAAAGTCATAATTCACATCCAACAGTCATTTAGGGTCAAAATATTAAATGTTAAAATTTCATCATTATAGACCATTTTGGGAACGTTCGACATGTCCGGAGTCATCGTTTTTCATCCGAAAATTGATTTTTTGGACTGTACCAAAAATGATTCAAAATGTCAATTGGATCGTGCCTCATGTTGAATAACCACTTTTTAAACCCTCACAGTGACCAAAATTGCAATTTTTACAGAGTTTTGCATACTCAAAAGCTGCAATTTTGACCCGTTTCAGGCACAGAAATGACTTTAAACACACTTATTTTAGTTGAAAAAGTCATAATGCACATCCAACAGTCATTTGGAGTCAAAAGAATAAATGTTAAAATTTCATCATAATAGACCATTTTGGGAATGTTCGACATGTCCGGAGTCATCGTTTCTCATCCGAAAATTGATTTTTTGGACTGTACCAAAAATGATTCAAAATGTCAATTGGATTGTGCCTCATGTTGAATAACCACTTTTTAAACCCTCACAGTGACCAAAATTGCCATTTTTACAGAGTTTTGCTTACTCAAAAGCTTCAATTTTGACACGTTTCAGGCACAGAAATGACTTTAAACACACTTTTTAGTTAAAAAAGTCATAATTCACATCCAACAGTCATTTAGGGTCAAAAGATTAAATGTTAAAATTTCATCATTATATTCCATTTTGGGAACGTTCGACATGTCCGGAGTCATCGTTTTTCATCCGAAAATTGATTTTCTGGACTGTACCAAAAATGATTCAAAATGTCAATTGGATCGTGCCTCATGTTGAATAACCACTTTTTAAACCCTCACAGTGACCAAAATGGCCATTTTTACAGAGTTTTGCTTACTCAAAAGCTTCAATTTTGACCCGTTTCAGGCACAGAAATGACTTTAAACACACTTATTTTAGTTGAAAAAGTCATAATTCACATCCAACAGTCATTTAGAGTCAAAAGATTAAATGTTAAAATTTCATCATAATAGACCATTTTGGGAACGTTCGACATGTCCGGAGTCATCGTTTCTCATCCGAAAATTGATTTTTTGGACTGTACCAAAAATGATTCAAAATGTCAATTGGATTGTGCCTCATGTTGAATAACCACTTTTTAAACCCTCACAGTGACCAACATTGCCATTTTTACAGAGTTTTGCATACTCAAAAGCTACAATTTTGACCTGTTTCAGGCACAGAAATGACTTTAAACACACATATTTTAGTTGAAAAAGTCATAATGCACATCCAACAGTCATTTAGAGTCAAAAGATTAAATGTTAAAATTTCATCATTATAGACCATTTTGGGAACGTTCGACATGTCCGGAGTCATTGATTTTCAACCGAAAATTGATTTTTTGGACTGTACCAAAAATGATTCAAAATGTCAATTGGATCGTGCCTCATGTTGAATAACCACTTTTTAAACCCTCACAGTGACCAAAATTGCCATTTTTACAGAGTTTTGCTTACTCAAAAGCTTCAATTATGACCCGTTTCAGGCACAGAAATGACTTTAAACACACTTATTTTATTTGAAAAAGTCATAATTCACATCCAACAGTCATTTAGAGTCAAAAGATTAAATGTTAAAATTTCATCATTATAGACCATTTTGGGAACGTTTGACATGTCCGGAGTCAACGTTTTTCATCCGAAAATTGATTTTTTGGACTGTACCAAAAATGATTCAAAATCATAATAATAATAAAACATTTATTAAGCGCATGGCTGCACAGCTGTGTATCCCCGCGCTGATTGCTGAAAAAAAAATCACAGAGAATCAAGAGAGGAATGGATCGTGCCTCATGTTGAATAACCACTTTTTAAACCCTCACAGTGACCAAAATTGCCATTTTTACAGAGTTTTGCATACTCAAAAGCTACAATTTTGACCCGTTTCAGGCACAGAAATGTCTTTAAACACACTTATTTTAGTTGAAAAAGTCATAATGCACATCCAACAGTCATTTAGAGTCAAAAGATTAAATGTTAAAATTTCATCATTATAGACCATTTTGGGAACGTTCGACATGTCCGGAGTCATCGTTTTTCATCCGAAAATTGATTTTTTGGACTGTACCAAAAATGATTCAAAATGTCAATTGGATCGTGCCTCATGTTGAATAACCACTTTTTAAACCCTCACAGTGACCAAAAGTGCAATTTTTACAGAGTTTTTCTTACTCAAAAGCTTCAATTTTGACCCGTTTCAGGCACAGAAATGACTTTAAACACACTTATTTTAGTTGAAAAAGTCATAATTCACATCCAATAGTCATTTAGAGTCAAAAGATTAAATGTTAAAATGTCATCATTATAGACCATTTTGGGAACGTTCGACATGTCCGGAGTCATCGTTTTTCATCCGAAAATTGATTTTCTGGACTGTACCAAAAATGATTCAAAATGTCAATTGGATCGTGCCTCATGTTGAATAACCACTTTTTAAACCCTCACAGTGACCAAAATGGCCATTTTTACAGAGTTTTGCTTACTCAAAAGCTTCAATTTTGACCCGTTTCAGGCACAGAAATGACTTTAAACACACTTATTTTAGTTGAAAAAGTCATAATTCACATCCAACAGTCATTTAGAGTCAAAAGATTAAATGTTAAAATTTCATCATTATAGACCATTTTGGGAACGTTCGACATGTCCGGAGTCATCGTTTTTCATCCGAAAATTGATTTTTTGGACTGTACCAAAAATGATTCAAAATGTCAATTGGATCGTGCCTCATGTTGAATAACCACTTTTTAAACCCTCACAGTGACCAAAATTGACGATTTTACAGAGTTTTGCTTACTCAAAAGCTTCAATTTTGACCCGTTTCAGGCACAGAAATGACTTTAAACACACTTATTTTAGTTGAAAAAGTCATAATTCACATCCAACAGTCATTTGGAGTCAAAAGATTAAATGTTAAAATTTCATCATAATAGACCATTTTGGGAACGTTCGACATGTCCGGAGTCATCGTTTTTCATCCGAAAATTGCTTTTTTGGACTGTACCAAAAATGATTCAAAATGTCAATTGGATCGTGCCTCATGTTGAATAACCACTTTTTAAACCCTCACAGTGACCAAAATGGCCATTTTTACAGAGTTTTGCTTACTCAAAAGCTTCAATTTTGACCCGTTTCAGGCACAGAAATGACTTTAAACACACTTATTTTAGTTGAAAAAGTCATAATTCACATCCAACAGTCATTTAGAGTCAAAAGATTAATGTTAAAATTTCATCATTATAGACCATTTTGGGAACGTTCGACATGTCCGGAGTGATCGTTTTTCATCCGAAAATTGATTTTTTGGACTGTACCAAAAATGATTCAAAATGTCAATTGGATCGTGCCTCATGTTGAATAACCACTTTTTAAACCCTCACAGTGACCAAAATTGACGATTTTACAGAGTTTTGCTTACTCAAAAGCTTCAATTTTGACCCGTTTCAGGCACAGAAATGACTTTAAACACACTTATTTTAGTTGAAAAAGTCATAATTCACATCCAACAGTCATTTGGAGTCAAAAGATTAAATGTTAAAATTTCATCATAATAGACCATTTTGGGAACGTTCGACATGTCCGGAGTCATCGTTTTTCATCCGAAAATTGCTTTTTTGGACTGTACCAAAAATGATTCAAAATGTCAATTGGATCGTGCCTCATTTTGAATAACCACTTTTTAAACCCTCACAGTGACCAAAATGGCCATTTTTACAGAGTTTTGCTTACTCAAAAGCTTCAATTTTGACCCGTTTCAGGCACAGAAATGACTTTAAACACACTTATTTTAGTTGAAAAAGTCATAATTCACATCCAACAGTCATTTAGAGTCAAAAGATTAAATGTTAAAATTTCATCATAATAGACCATTTTGGGAACGTTCGACATGTCCGGAGTCATCATTTCTCATCCGAAAATTGATTTTTTGGACTGTACCAAAAATGATTCAAAATGTCAATTGGATTGTGCCTCATGTTGAATAACCACTTTTTAAACCCTCACAGTGACCAAAATTGCCATTTTTACAGAGTTTTGCTTACTCAAAAGCTTCAATTTTGACCCGTTTCAGGCACAGAAATGACTTTAAAACACACTTATTTTAGTTGAAAAAGTCATAATTTACCTCCAACAGTCATTTAGAGTCAAAAGATTAAATGTTAAAATTTCATCATAATAGACCATTTTGGGAACGTTCGACATGTCCGGAGTCATCGTTTCTCATCCGAAAATTTATTTTTTGGACTGTACCAAAAATGATTCAAAATGTCAATTGGATTGTGCCTCATGTTGAATAACCACTTTTTAAACCCTCACAGTGACCAAAATTGCCATTTTTACAGAGTTTTGCTTACTCAAAAGCTTTAATTTTGACACGTTTCAGGCACAGAAATGACTTTAAACACACTTATTTTAGTTAAAAAAGTCATAATTCACATCCAACAGTCATTTAGGGTCAAAATATTAAATGTTAAAATTTCATCATTATAGACCATTTTGGGAACGTTCGACATGTCCGGAGTCATCGTTTTTCATCCGAAAATTGATTTTTTGGACTGTACCAAAAATGATTCAAAATGTCAATTGGATCGTGCCTCATGTTGAATAACCACTTTTTAAACCCTCACAGTGACCAAAATTGCAATTTTTACAGAGTTTTGCATACTCAAAAGCTGCAATTTTGACCCGTTTCAGGCACAGAAATGACTTTAAACACACTTATTTTAGTTGAAAAAGTCATAATGCACATCCAACAGTCATTTGGAGTCAAAAGAATAAATGTTAAAATTTCATCATAATAGACCATTTTGGGAACGTTCGACATGTCCGGAGTCATCGTTTTTCATCCGAAAATTGATTTTTTGGACTGTACCAAAAATAATTCAAAATGTCAATTGGATCGTGCCTCATGTTGAATAACCACTTTTTAAACCCTCACAGTGACCAAAATGGCCATTTTTACAAAGTTTTGCTTACTCAAAAGCTTCAATTTTGACCCGTTTCAGGCACGGAAATGACTTTAAACACACTTATTTTAGTTGAAAAAGTCATAATTCACATCCAACAGTCATTTAGAGTCAAAAGATTAAATGTTAAAATTTCATCAATATTGACCATTTTGGGAACATTCGACATGTCCGGAGTCATCGTTTTTCATCCGAAAATTGATTTTTTGGACTGTACCAAAAATTATTCAAAAAGTCAATTGGATCGTGCCTCATGTTGAATAACCACTTTTTAAACCCTCACAGTGACCAACATTGCCATTTTTACAGAGTTTTGCATACTCAAAAGCTACAATTTTGACCCGTTTCAGGCACAGAAATGACTTTAAACACACTTATTTTAGTTGAAAAAGTCATAATGCACATCCAACAGTCATTTAGAGTCAAAAGATTAAATGTTAAAATTTCATCATTATAGACCATTTTGGGAAGGTTCGACATGTCCGGAGTCATCGTTTTTCATCCGAAAATTGATTTTTTGGACTGTACCAAAAATGATTCAAAATGTCAATTGGATCGTGCCTCATGTTGAATAACCACTTTTTAAACCCTCACAGTGACCAAAATTGCCATTTTTACAGAGTTTTGCTTACTCAAAAGCTTCAATTTTGACCCGTTTCAGGCACAGAAATGACTTTAAACACACTTATTTTATTTGAAAAAGTCATAATTCACATCCAACAGTCATTTAGAGTCAAAAGATTAAATGTTAAAATTTCATCATTATAGACCATTTTGGGAACGTTCGACATGTCCGGAGTCAACGTTTTTCATCCGAAAATTGATTTTTTGGACTGTACCAAAAATGATTCAAAATCATAATAATAATAATAATAATAAAACATTTATTAAGCGCATGGCTGCACAGCTGTGTATCCCCGCGCTGATTGCTGAAAAAAAAATCACAGAGAATCAAGAGAGGAATGGATCGTGCCTCATGTTGAATAACCACTTTTTAAACCCTCACAGTGACCAAAATTGCCATTTTTACAGAGTTTTGCATACTCAAAAGCTACAATTTTGACCCGTTTCAGGCACAGAAATGACTTTAAACACACTTATTTTAGTTGAAAAAGTCATAATGCACATCCAACAGTCATTTAGAGTCAAAAGATTAAATGTTAAAATTTCATCATTATAGACCATTTTGGGAACGTTCGACATGTCCGGAGTCATCGTTTTTCATCCGAAAATTGATTTTTTGGACTGTACCAAAAATGATTCAAAATGTCAATTGGATCGTGCCTCATGTTGAATAACCACTTTTTAAACCCTCACAGTGACCAAAAGTGCAATTTTTACAGAGTTTTTCTCACTCAAAAGCTTCAATTTTGACCCGTTTCAGGCACAGAAATGACTTTAAACACACTTATTTTAGTTGAAAAAGTCATAATTCACATCCAATAGTCATTTAGAGTCAAAAGATTAAATGTTAAAATGTCATCATTATAGACCATTTTGGGAACGTTCGACATGTCCGGAGTCATCGTTTTTCATCCGAAAATTGATTTTCTGGACTGTACCAAAAATGATTCAAAATGTCAATTGGATCGTGCCTCATGTTGAATAACCACTTTTTAAACCCTCACAGTGACCAAAATGGCCATTTTTACAGAGTTTTGCTTACTCAAAAGCTTCAATTTTGACCCGTTTCAGGCACAGAAATGACTTTAAACACACTTATTTTAGTTGAAAAAGTCATAATTCACATCCAACAGTCATTTAGAGTCAAAAGATTAATGTTAAAATTTCATCATAATAGACCATTTTGGGAACGTTCGACATGTCCGGAGTCATCGTTTTTCATCCGAAAATTGATTTTCTGGACTGTACCAAAAATGATTCAAAATGTCAATTGGATCGTGCCTCATGTTGAATAACCACTTTTTAAACCCTCACAGTGACCAAAATGGCCATTTTTACAGAGTTTTGCTTACTCAAAAGCTTCAATTTTGACCCGTTTCAGGCACAGAAATGACTTTAAACACACTTATTTTAGTTGAAAAAGTCATAATTCACATCCAACAGTCATTTAGGGTCAAAAGATTAAATGTTAAAATTTCATCATTATAGACCATTTTGGGAACGTTCGACATGTCCGGAGTTATCGTTTTTCATCCGAAAATTGATTTTTTGGACTGTACCAAAAATGATTCAAAATGTCAATTGGATCGTGCCTCATGTTGAATAACCACTTTTTAAACCCTCACTGTGACCAAAATTGCAATTTTTACAGAGTTTTGCATACTCAAAAGCTGCAATTTTGACCCGTTTCAGGCACAGAAATGACTTTAAACACACTTATTTTAGTTGAAAAAGTCATAATGCACATCCAACAGTCATTTAGAGTCAAAAGATTAAATGTTAAAATTTCATCATTATAGACCATTTTGGGAACGTTCGACATGTCCGGAGTCATCGTTTTTCATCCGAAAATTGATTTTTTGGACTGTACCAAAAATGATTCAAAATGTCAATTGGATCGTGCCTCATGTTGAATAACCACTTTTTAAACCCTCACAGTGACCAAAATTGCCATTTTTACAGAGTTTTGCTTACTCAAAAGCTTCAATTTTGACCCGTTTCAGGCACAGAAATGACTTTAAACACACTTATTTTATTTGAAAAAGTCATAATTCACATCCAACAGTCATTTAGAGTCAAAAGATTAAATGTTAAAATTTCATCATTATAGACCATTTTGGGAACGTTCGACATGTCCGGAGTCATCGTTTTTCATCCGAAAATGGATTTTTTGGACTGTACCAAAAATTATTCAAAATGTCAATTGGATCGTGCCTCATGTTGAAAAACTACTTTTTAAACCCTCACAGTGACCAAAATTGCCATTTTTACAGAGTTTTGCTTACTCAAAAGCTTCAATTTTGACCCGTTTCAGGCACAGAAATGACTTTAAACACACTTATTTTAGTTGAAAAAGTCATAATGCACATCCAACAGTCATTTAGAGTCAAAAGATTAAATGTTAAAATGTCATCATTATAGACCATTTTGGGAACGTTCGACATGTCCGGAGTCATCGTTTTTCATCCGAAAATTGATTTTTTGGACTGTACCAAAAATGATTCAAAATGTCAATTGGATCGTGCCTCATGTTGAATAACCACTTTTTAAACCCTCACAGTGACCAAAATTGCCATTTTTACAGAGTTTTGCTTACTCAAAAGCTTCAATTTTGACCCGTTTCAGGCACAGAAATGACTTTAAACACACTTATTTTAGTTGAAAAAGTCATAATTCACATCCAACAGTCATTTGGAGTCAAAAGATTAAATGTTAAAATTTCATTATAATAGACCATTTTGGGAACGTTCGACATGTCCGGAGTCATCGTTTTTCATCCGAAAATTGATTTTTTGGACTGTACCAAAAATGATTCAAAATGTCAATTGGATCGTGCCTCATGTTGAATAACCACTTTTTAAACCCTCACAGTGACCAAAATTGCCATTTTTACAGAGTTTTGCATACTCAAAAGCTACAATTTTGACCCGTTTCAGGCACAGAAATGACTTTAAACACACTTATTTTAGTTGAAAAAGTCATAATGCACATCCAACAGTCATTTAGAGTCAAAAGATTAAATGTTAAAATTTCATCATTATAGACCATTTTGGGAACGTTCGACATGTCCGGAGTCATCGTTTTTCATCCGAAAATTGATTTTTTGGACTGTACCAAAAATGATTCAAAATGTCAATTGGATCGTGCCTCATGTTGAATAACCACTTTTTAAACCCTCACAGTGACCAAAAGTGCAATATTTACAGAGTTTTGCTTACTCAAAAGCTTCAATTTTGACCCGTTTCAGGCACAGAAATGACTTTAAACACACTTATTTTAGTTTAAAAAGTCATAATTCACATCCAATAGTTATTTAGAGTCAAAAGAATAAATGTTAAAATTTCATCATTATAGACCATTTTGGGAACGTTCGACACGTCCGTGTCATCGTTTTTCATCCGAAAATTGATTTTCTGGACTGTACCAAAAATGATTCAAAATGTCAATTGGATCGTGCCTCATGTTGAATAACCACTTTTTAAACCCTCACAGTGACCAAAATGGCCATTTTTACAGAGTTTTGCTTACTCAAAAGCTTCAATTTTGACTCGTTTCAGGCACAGAAATGACCTTAAACACACTTATTTTAGTTGAAAAAGTCATAATGCACATCCAACAGTCATTTAGAGTCAAAAGATTAAATGTTAAAATTTCATCATTATAGACCATTTTGGGAACGTTCGACATGTCCGGAGTCATCGTTTTTCATCCGAAAATTGATTTTTTGGACTGTACCAAAAATGATTCAAAATGTCAATTGGATCGTGCCTCATGTTGAATAACCACTTTTTAAACCCTCACAGTCACCAAAATTGCCATTTTTACAGAGTTTTGCTTACTCAAAAGCTTCAATTTTGACCCGTTTCAGGCACAGAAATGACTTTAAACACACTTATTTTATTTGAAAAAGTCATAATTCACATCCAACAGTCATTTAGAGTCAAAAGATTAAATGTTAAAATTTCATCATTATAGACCATTTTGGGAACGTTCGACATGTCCGGAGTCATCGTTTTTCATCCGAAAATTGATTTTTTGGACTGTACCAAAAATGATTCAAAATGTCAATTGGATCGTGCCTCATGTTGAAAAACCACTTTTTAAACCCTCACAGTGACCAAAATTGCCATTTTTACAGAGTTTTGCATACTCAAAAGCTACAATTTTGACCCGTTTCAGGCACGGAAATGACTTTAAACACACTTATTTTAGTTGAAAAAGTCATAATGCACATCCAACAGTCATTTAGAGTCAAAAGATTAAATGTTAAAATTTCATCATTATAGACCATTTTGGGAACGTTCGACATGTCCGGAGTCATCGTTTTTCATCCGAAAATTGATTTTCTGGACTGTACCAAAAATGATTCAAAATGTCAATTGGATCATGCCTCATGTTGAATAACCACTTTTTAAACCCTCACAGTGACCAAAATGGCCATTTTTACAGAGTTTTGCTTACTCAAAAGCTTCAATTTTGACCCGTTTCAGGCACGGAAATGACTTTAAACACACTTATTTTAGTTGAAAAAGTCATAATTCACATCCAACAGTCATTTAGAGTCAAAAGATTAAATGTTAAAATTTCATCATTATAGACCATTTTGGGAACGTTCGACATGTCCAGAGTCATCGTTTTTCATCCGAAAATTGATTTTTTGGACTGTACCAAAAATGATTCAAAAAGTCAATTGGATCGTGCCTCATGTTGAATAACCACTTTTTAAACCCTCACAGTGACCAACATTGCCATTTTTACAGAGTTTTGCATGCTCAAAAGCTACAATTTTGACCCGTTTCAGGCACAGAAATGACTTTAAACACACTTATTTTAGTTGAAAAAGTCATAATGCACATCCAACAGTCATTTAGAGTCAAAAGATTAAATGTTAAAATTTCATCATTATAGACCATTTTGGGAACATTCGACATGTCCGGAGTCATCGTTTTTTATCCGAAAATTGATTTTTTGGACTGTACCAAAAATGATTCAAAATGTCAATTGGATCGTGCCTCATGTTGAATAACCACTTTTTAAACCCTCACAGTGACCAAAATTGCCATTTTTACAGAGTTTTGCTTACTCAAAAGCTTCAATTTTGACCCGTTTCAGGCACAGAAATGACTTTAAACACACTTATTTTATTTGAAAAAGTCATAATTCACATCCAACAGTCATTTAGAGTCAAAAGATTAAATGTTAAAATTTCATCATTATAGACCATTTTGGGAACGTTCGACATGTCCGGAGTCATTGTTTTTCATCCGAAAATTGTTTTTTTGGACTGTACCAAAAATGATTCAAAATGTCAATTGGATCGTGCCTCATGTTGAATAACCACTTTTTAAACCCTCACAGTGACCAAAATTGACGATTTTACAGAGTTTTGCTTACTCAAAAGCTTCAATTTTGACCCGTTTCAGGCACAGAAATGACTTTAAACACACTTATTTTAGTTGAAAAAGTCATAATTCACATCCAACAGTCATTTGGAGTCAAAAGATTAAATGTTAAAATGTCATCATAATAGACCATTTTGGGAACGTTCGACATGTCCGGAGTCATCATTTCTCGTCCGAAAATTGATTTTTTGGACTGTACCAAAAATGATTCAAAATGTCAATTGGATTGTGCCTCATGTTGAATAACCACTTTTTAAACCCTCACAGTGACCAAAATTGCCATTTTTACAGAGTTTTGCTTACTCAAAAGCTTTAATTTTGACACGTTTCAGGCACAGAAATGACTTTAAACATACTTATTTTAGTTAAAAAAGTCATAATTCACATCCAACAGTCATTTAGGGTCAAAATATTAAATGTTAAAATTTCATCATTATAGACCATTTTGGGAACGTTCGACATGTCCGGAGTCATCGTTTTTCATCCGAAAATTGATTTTTTGGACTGTACCAAAAATGATTCAAAATGTCAATTGGATCGTGCCTCATGTTGAATAACCACTTTTTAAACCGTCACAGTGACCAAAATTGCAATTTTTACAGAGTTTTGCATACTCAAAAGCTGCAATTTTGACCCGTTTCAGGCACAGAAATGACTTTAAACACACTTATTTTAGTTGAAAAAGTCATAATGCACATCCAACAGTCATTTGGAGTCAAAAGAATAAATGTTAAAATTTCATCATAATAGACCATTTTGGGAACGTTCGACATGTCCGGAGTCATCGTTTTTCATCCGAAAATTGATTTTTTTGGACTGTACCAAAAATAATTCAAAATGTCAATTGGATCGTGCCTCATGTTGAATAACCACTTTTTAAACCCTCACAGTGACCAAAATGGCCATTTTTACAAAGTTTTGCTTACTCAAAAGCTTCAATTTTGACCCGTTTTAGGCACGGAAATGACTTTAAACACACTTATTTTAGTTGAAAAAGTCATAATTCACATCCAACAGTCATTTAGAGTCAAAAGATTAAATGTTAAAATTTCATCATTATAGACCATTTTGGGAACGTTCGACATGTCCGGAGTCATCGTTTTTCATCCGAAAATTGATTTTTTGGACTGTACCAAAAATTATTCAAAAAGTCAATTGGATCGTGCCTCATGTTGAATAACCACTTTTTAAACCCTCACAGTGACCAACATTGCCATTTTTACAGAGTTTTGCATACTCAAAAGCTACAATTTTGACCCGTTTCAGGCACAGAAATGACTTTAAACACACTTATTTTAGTTGAAAAAGTCATAATGCACATCCAACAGTCATTTAGAGTCAATAGATTAAATGTTAAAATTTCATCATTATAGACCATTTTGGGAACGTTCGACATGTCCGGAGTCATCGTTTTTCATCCGAAAATTGATTTTTTGGACTGTACCAAAAATGATTCAAAATGTCAATTGGATCGTGCCTCATGTTGAATAACCACTTTTTAAACCCTCACAGTGACCAAAAGTGCAATTTTTACAGAGTTTTTCTTACTCAAAAGCTTCAATTTTGACCCGTTTCAGGCACAGAAATGACTTTAAACACACTTATTTTAGTTGAAAAAGTCATAATTCATCTCCAACAGTCATTTAGAGTCAAAAGATTAAATGTTAAAATTTCATCATAATAGACCATTTTGGGAACGTTCGACATGTCCGGAGTCATCGTTTCTCATCCGAAAATTGATTTTTTGGACTGTACCAAAAATGATTCAAAATGTCAATTGGATTGTGCCTCATGTTGAATAACCACTTTTTAAACCCTCACAGTGACCAAAATTGCCATTTTTACAGAGTTTTGCTTACTCAAAAGCTTTAACTTTGACACGTTTCAGGCACAGAAATGACTTTAAACACACTTATTTTAGTTAAAAAAGTCATAATTCACATCCAACAGTCATTTAGGGTCAAAATATTAAATGTTAAAATTTCATCATTATAGACCATTTTGGGAACGTTCGACATGTCCGGAGTCATCGTTTTTCATCCGAAAATTGATTTTCTGGACTGTACCAAAAATGATTCAAAATGTCAATTGGATCGTGCCTCATGTTGAATAACCACTTTTTAAACCCTCACAGTGACCAAAATGGCCATTTTTACAGAGTTTTGCTTACTCAAAAGCTTCAATTTTGACCCGTTTCAGGCACAGAAATGACTTTAAACACACTTATTTTAGTTGAAAAAGTCATAATTCACATCCAACAGTCATTTAGAGTCAAAAGATTAAATGTTAAAATTTCATCATAATAGACCATTTTGGGAACGTTCGACATGTCCGGAGTCATCGTTTCTCATCCGAAAATTGATTTTTTGGACTGTACCAAAAATGATTCAAAATGTCAATTGGATTGTGCCTCATGTTGAATAACCACTTTTTAAACCCTCACAGTGACCAAAATGGCCATTTTTACAAAGTTTTGCTTACTCAAAAGCTTCAATTTTGACCCGTTTCAGGCACGGAAATGACTTTAAACACACTTATTTTAGTTGAAAAAGTCATAATTCACATCCAACAGTCATTTAGAGTCAAAAGATTAAATGTTAAAATTTCATCATTATAGACCATTTTGGGAACGTTCGACATGTCCGGAGTCATCGTTTTTCATCCGAAAATTGATTTTTTGGACTTTACCAAAAATTATTCAAAAGTCAATTGGATCGTGCCTCATGTTGAATAACCACTTTTTAAACCCTCACAGTGACCAACATTGCCATTTTTACAGAGTTTTGCATACTCAAAAGCTACAATTTTGACCTGTTTCAGGCACAGAAATGACTTTAAACACACTTATTTTAGTTGAAAAAGTCATAATGCACATCCAACAGTCATTTAGAGTCAAAAGATTAAATGTTAAAATTTCATCATTATAGACCATTTTGGGAACGTTCGACATGTCCGGAGTCATCGTTTTTCATCCGAAAATTGATTTTTAGGACTGTACCAAAAATGATTCAAAATGTCAATTGGATCGTGCCTCATGTTGAATAACCACTTTTTAAACCCTCACAGTGACCAAAATTGCCATTTTTACAGAGTTTTGCTTACTCAAAAGCTTCAATTATGACCCGTTTCAGGCACAGAAATGACTTTAAACACACTTATTTTATTTGAAAAAGTCATAATTCACATCCAACAGTCATTTAGAGTCAAAAGATTAAATGTTAAAATTTCATCATTATAGACCATTTTGGGAACGTTCGACATGTCCGGAGTCAACGTTTTTCATCCGAAAATTGATTTTTTGGACTGTACCAAAAATGATTCAAAATCATAATAATAATAATAATAATAAAACATTTATTAAGCGCATGGCTGCACAGCTGTGTATCCCCGCGCTGATTGCTGAAAAAAAAATCACAGAGAATCAAGAGAGGAATGGATCGTGCCTCATGTTGAATAACCACTTTTTAAACCCTCACAGTGACCAAAATTGCCATTTTTACAGAGTTTTGCATACTCAAAAGCTACAATTTTGACCCGTTTCAGGCACAGAAATGACTTTAAACACACTTATTTTAGTTGAAAAAGTCATAATGCACATCCAACAGTCATTTAGAGTCAAAAGATTAAATGTTAAAATTTCATCATTATAGACCATTTTGGGAACGTTCGACATGTCCGGAGTCATCGTTTTTCATCCGAAAATTGATTTTTTGGACTGTACCAAAAATGATTCAAAATGTCAATTGGATCGTGCCTCATGTTGAATAACCACTTTTTAAACCCTCACAGTGACCAAAAGTGCAATTTTTACAGAGTTTTTCTTACTCAAAAGCTTCAATTTTGACCCGTTTCAGGCACATAAATGACTTTAAACACACTTATTTTAGTTGAAAAAGTCATAATTCACATCCAATAGTCATTTAGAGTCAAAAGATTAAATGTTAAAATGTCATCATTATAGACCATTTTGGGAACGTTCGACATGTCCGGAGTCATCGTTTTTCATCCGAAAATTGATTTTCTGGACTGTACCAAAAATGATTCAAAATGTCAATTGGATCGTGCCTCATGTTGAATAACCACTTTTTAAACCCTCACAGTGACCAAAATGGCCATTTTTACAGAGTTTTGCTTACTCAAAAGCTTCAATTTTGACCCGTTTCAGGCACAGAAATGACTTTAAACACACTTATTTTAGTTGAAAAAGTCATAATTCACATCCAACAGTCATTTAGAGTCAAAAGATTAAATGTTAAAATTTCATCATTATAGACCATTTTGGGAACGTTCGACATGTCCGGAGTCATCGTTTTTCATCCGAAAATTGATTTTTTGGACTGTACCAAAAATGATTCAAAATGTCAGTTGGATCGTGCCTCATGTTGAATAACCACTTTTTAAACCCTCACAGTGACCAAAATTGACGATTTTACAGAGTTTTGCTTACTCAAAAGCTTCAATTTTGACCCGTTTCAGGCACAGAAATGACTTTAAACACACTTATTTTAGTTGAAAAAGTCATAATTCACATCCAACAGTCATTTGGAGTCAAAAGATTAAATGTTAAAATTTCATCATAATAGACCATTTTGGGAACGTTCGACATGTCCGGAGTCATCGTTTTTCATCCGAAAATTGCTTTTTTGGACTGTACCAAAAATGATTCAAAATGTCAATTGGATCGTGCCTCATGTTGAATAACCACTTTTTAAACCCTCACAGTGACCAAAATGGCCATTTTTACAGATTTTTGCTTACTCAAAAGCTTCAATTTTGACCCGTTTCAGGCACAGAAATGACTTTAAACACACTTATTTTAGTTGAAAAAGTCATAATTCACATCCAACAGTCATTTAGAGTCAAAAGATTAAATGTTAAAATTTCATCATAATAGACCATTTTGGGAACGTTCGACATGTCCGGAGTCATCATTTCTCATCCGAAAATTGATTTTTTGGACTGTACCAAAAATGATTCAAAATGTCAATTGGATTGTGCCTCATGTTGAATAACCACTTTTTAAACCCTCACAGTGACCAAAATTGCCATTTTTACAGAGTTTTGCTTACTCAAAAGCTTCAATTTTGACCCGTTTCAGGCACAGAAATGACTTTAAAACACACTTATTTTAGTTGAAAAAGTCATAATTCACATCCAACAGTCATTTAGAGTCAAAAGATTAAATGTTAAAATTTCATCATTATAGACCATTTTGGGAACGTTCGACATGTCCGGAGTCATCGTTTTTCATCCGAAAATTGATTTTCTGGACTGTACCAAAAATGATTCAAAATGTCAATTGGATCGTGCCTCATGTTGAATAACCACTTTTTAAACCCTCACAGTGACCAAAATGGCCATTTTTACAGAGTTTTGCTTACTCAAAAGCTTCAATTTTGACCCGTTTCAGGCACAGAAATGACTTTAAACACACTTATTTTAGTTGAAAAAGTCATAATTCACATCCAACAGTCATTTAGAGTCAAAAGATTAAATGTTAAAATTTCATCATAATAGACCATTTTGGGAACGTTCGACATGTCCGGAGTCATCGTTTCTCATCCGAAAATTGATTTTTTGGACTGTACCAAAAATGATTCAAAATGTCAATTGGATTGTGCCTCATGTTGAATAACCACTTTTTAAACCCTCACAGTGACCAAAATGGCCATTTTTACAAAGTTTTGCTTACTCAAAAGCTTCAATTTTGACCCGTTTCAGGCACGGAAATGACTTTAAACACACTTATTTTAGTTGAAAAAGTCATAATTCACATCCAACAGTCATTTAGAGTCAAAAGATTAAATGTTAAAATTTCATCATTATAGACCATTTTGGGAACGTTCGACATGTCCGGAGTCATCGTTTTTCATCCGAAAATTGATTTTTTGGACTGTACCAAAAATTATTCAAAAAGTCAATTGGATCGTGCCTCATGTTGAATAACCACTTTTTAAACCCTCACAGTGACCAACATTGCCATTTTTACAGAGTTTTGCATACTCAAAAGCTACAATTTTGACCTGTTTCAGGCACAGAAATGACTTTAAACACACTTATTTTAGTTGAAAAAGTCATAATGCACATCCAACAGTCATTTAGAGTCAAAAGATTAAATGTTAAAATTTCATCATTATAGACCATTTTGGGAACGTTCGACATGTCCGGAGTCATCGTTTTTCATCCGAAAATTGATTTTTTGGACTGTACCAAAAATGATTCAAAATGTCAATTGGATCGTGCCTCATGTTGAATAACCACTTTTTAAACCCTCACAGTGACCAAAATTGCCATTTTTACAGAGTTTTGCTTACTCAAAAGCTTCAATTATGACCCGTTTCAGGCACAGAAATGACTTTAAACACACTTATTTTATTTGAAAAAGTCATAATTCACATCCAACAGTCATTTAGAGTCAAAAGATTAAATGTTAAAATTTCATCATTATAGACCATTTTGGGAACGTTCGACATGTCCGGAGTCAACGTTTTTCATCCGAAAATTGATTTTTTGGACTGTACCAAAAATGATTCAAAATCATAATAATAATAATAATAATAAAACATTTATTAAGCGCATGGCTGCACAGCTGTGTATCCCCGCGCTGATTGCTGAAAAAAAAATCACAGAGAATCAAGAGAGGAATGGATCGTGCCTCATGTTGAATAACCACTTTTTAAACCCTCACAGTGACCAAAATTGCCATTTTTACAGAGTTTTGCATACTCAAAAGCTACAATTTTGACCCGTTTCAGGCACAGAAATGACTTTAAACACACTTATTTTAGTTGAAAAAGTCATAATGCACATCCAACAGTCATTTAGAGTCAAAAGATTAAATGTTAAAATTTCATCATTATAGACCATTTTGGGAACGTTCGACATGTCCGGAGTCATCGTTTTTCATCCGAAAATTGATTTTTTGGACTGTACCAAAAATGATTCAAAATGTCAATTGGATCGTGCCTCATGTTGAATAACCACTTTTTAAACCCTCACAGTGACCAAAAGTGCAATTTTTACAGAGTTTTTCTTACTCAAAAGCTTCAATTTTGACCCGTTTCAGGCACATAAATGACTTTAAACACACTTATTTTAGTTGAAAAAGTCATAATTCACATCCAATAGTCATTTAGAGTCAAAAGATTAAATGTTAAAATGTCATCATTATAGACCATTTTGGGAACGTTCGACATGTCCGGAGTCATCGTTTTTCATCCGAAAATTGATTTTCTGGACTGTACCAAAAATGATTCAAAATGTCAATTGGATCGTGCCTCATGTTGAATAACCACTTTTTAAACCCTCACAGTGACCAAAATGGCCATTTTTACAGAGTTTTGCTTACTCAAAAGCTTCAATTTTGACCCGTTTCAGGCACAGAAATGACTTTAAACACACTTATTTTAGTTGAAAAAGTCATAATGCACATCCAACAGTCATTTAGAGTCAATAGATTAAATGTTAAAATTTCATCATTATAGACCATTTTGGGAACGTTCGACATGTCCGGAGTCATCGTTTTTCATCCGAAAATTGATTTTTTGGACTGTACCAAAAATGATTCAAAATGTCAATTGGATCGTGCCTCATGTTGAATAACCACTTTTTAAACCCTCACAGTGACCAAAAGTGCAATTTTTACAGAGTTTTTCTTACTCAAAAGCTTCAATTTTGACCCGTTTCAGGCACAGAAATGACTTTAAACACACTTATTTTAGTTGAAAAAGTCATAATTCATCTCCAACAGTCATTTAGAGTCAAAAGATTAAATGTTAAAATTTCATCATAATAGACCATTTTGGGAACGTTCGACATGTCCGGAGTCATCGTTTCTCATCCGAAAATTGATTTTTTGGACTGTACCAAAAATGATTCAAAATGTCAATTGGATCGTGCCTCATGTTGAATAACCACTTTTTAAACCCTCACAGTGACCAAAATTGCCATTTTTACAGAGTTTTGCTTACTCAAAAGCTTCAATTTTGACCCGTTTCAGGCACAGAAATGACTTTAAACACACTTATTTTATTTGAAAAAGTCATAATTCACACCCAAGAGTCATTTAGAGTCAAAAGATTAAGGGGCAGATTTATGAGGCCCTTGCGCCACGTTTACGCCGCTGTTGCGTCACGCAAGGCGGCGTAAACGTGGCGCATCCCTACGAACGATTTACAACGTGACGCATCTAGGCAGATGCGTCACGTTGTAAAGCCCTGCGCCGCTTGTGGGCGTTCCGGCGCAGGGTGGGCGTTCCGGGGCAGGTGCGCCTCGCAAAAGTGGCTGAGTGAAATCTATGAGATTTCACCCAGTACCTTTTAAGCCAATGCTGCGTCAAAAGCCTGCGCCTGCTTGAAGCAGGCGTAGGTCTTGACGCGGCATTGTTAAAATGGGGCACCCCCGAGCCTTGCTGGAGCTGCGTCGCGCTTGCGACGCAACTCCAGCAATGCGCCACATTTCCGGCACAGATGCGTCACGCATCTGTGCCGTTTTTGCACCATGGTGCGCCGCATTATAAATGCGGCGCACCATGGCTGGCGGAGCTGTGGCGCACTGTGGCGCATGTTAACTGGCGCATCCCTGGGGATGCGCCAGTTAACATAAATCTGCCCCTAAATGTTAAAATTTCATCATTATAGACCATTTTGGGAACGTTCGACATGTCCGGAGTCATCGTTTTTCATCCGAAAATTGATTTTTTGGACTGTACCAAAAATGATTCAAAATGTCAATTGGATCGTGCCTCATGTTGAATAACCACTTTTTAAACCCTCATTGTGACCAAAATTGCAATTTTTACAGAGTTTTGCATACTCAAAAGCTGCAATTTTGACCCGTTTCAGGCACAGAAATGACTTTAAACACACTTATTTTAGTTGAAAAAGTCATAATGCACATCCAACAGTCATTTAGAGTCAAAAGATTAAATGTTAAAATTTCATCATTATAGACCATTTTGGGAACGTTCGACATGTCCGGAGTCATCGTTTTTCATCCGAAAATTGATTTTTTGGACTGTACCAAAAATGATTCAAAATGTCAATTGGATCGTGCCTCATGTTGAATAACCACTTTTTAAACCCTCATTGTGACCAAAAGTGCAATATTTACAGAGTTTTGCTTACTCAAAAGCTTCAATTTTGACCCGTTTCAGGCACAGAAATGACTTTAAACACACTTATTTTAGTTTAAAAAGTCATAATTCACATCCAATAGTCATTTAGAGTCAAAAGAATAAATGTTAAAATTTCATCATTATAGACCATTTTGGGAACGTTCGACATGTCCGTGTCATCGTTTTTCATCCGAAAATTGATTTTCTGGACTGTACCAAAAATGATTCAAAATGTCAATTGGATCGTGCCTCATGTTGAATAACCACTTTTTAAACCCTCACAGTGACCAAAATGGCCATTTTTACAGAGTTTTGCTTACTCAAAAGCTTCAATTTTGACTCGTTTCAGGCACAGAAATGACCTTAAACACACTTATTTTAGTTGAAAAAGTCATTATGCACATCCAACAGTCATTTAGAGTCAAAAGATTAAATGTTAAAATTTCATCATTATAGACCATTTTGGGAACGTTCGACATGGCCGAAAAATCGTTTTTTATCCGAAAATTGATTTTTTGGACTGTACCAAAAATGATTCAAAATGTCAATTGGATCGTGCCTCATGTTGAATAACCACTTTTTAAACCCTCACAGTGACCAAAATTGCCATTTTTACAGAGTTTTGCTTACTCAAAAGCTTCAATTTTGACCCGTTTCAGGCACAGAAATGACTTTAAACACACTTATTTTATTTGAAAAAGTCATAATTCACATCCAACAGTCATTTAGAGTCAAAAGATTAAATGTTAAAATTTCATCATTATAGACCATTTTGGGAACGTTCGACATGTCCGGAGTCATTGTTTTTCATCCGAAAATTGATTTTTTGGACTGTACCAAAATGATTCAAAATGTCAATTGGATCGTGCCTCATGTTGAATAACCACTTTTTAAACCCTCACAGTGACCAAAATTGACGATTTTACAGAGTTTTGCTTACTCAAAAGCTTCAATTTTGACCCGTTTCAGGCACAGAAATGACTTTAAACACACTTATTTTAGTTGAAAAAGTCATAATTCACATCCAACAGTCATTTGGAGTCAAAAGATTAAATGTTAAAATGTCATCATAATAGACCATTTTGGGAACGTTCGACATGTCCGGAGTCATCATTTCTCATCCGAAAATTGATTTTTTGGACTGTACCAAAAATGATTCAAAATGTCAATTGGATTGTGCCTCATGTTGAATAACCACTTTTTAAACCCTCACAGTGACCAAAATTGCCATTTTTACAGAGTTTTGCTTACTCAAAAGCTTTAATTTTGACACGTTTCAGGCACAGAAATGACTTTAAACACACTTATTTTAGTTAAAAAAGTCATAATTCACATCCAACAGTCATTTAGGGTCAAAATATTAAATGTTAAAATTTCATCATTATAGACCATTTTGGGAACGTTCGACATGTCCGGAGTCATCGTTTTTCATCCGAAAATTGATTTTTTGGACTGTACCAAAAATGATTCAAAATGTCAATTGGATCGTGCCTCATGTTGAATAACCACTTTTTAAACCCTCACAGTGACCAAAATTGCAATTTTTACAGAGTTTTGCATACTCAAAAGCTGCAATTTTGACCCGTTTCAGGCACAGAAATGACTTTAAACACACTTATTTTAGTTGAAAAAGTCATAATGCACATCCAACAGTCATTTGGAGTCAAAAGAATAAATGTTAAAATTTCATCATAATAGACCATTTTGGGAACGTTCGACATGTCCGGAGTCATCGTTTTTCATCCGAAAATTGATTTTTTTGGACTGTACCAAAAATAATTCAAAATGTCAATTGGATCGTGCCTCATGTTGAATAACCACTTTTTAAACCCTCACAGTGACCAAAATGGCCATTTTTACAGAGTTTTGCTTACTCAAAAGCTTTAACTTTGACACGTTTCAGGCACAGAAATGACTTTAAACACACTTATTTTAGTTAAAAAAGTCATAATTCACATCCAACAGTCATTTAGAGTCAAAAGAATAAATGTTAAAATTTCATCATTATAGACCATTTTGGGAACGTTCGACATGTCCGGAGTCATCGTTTTTCATCCGAAAATTGATTTTTTGGACTGTACCAAAAATGATTCAAAATGTCAATTGGATCGTGCCTCATGTTGAAAAACCACTTTTTAAACCCTCACAGTGACCAAAATTGCCATTTTTACAGAGTTTTGCATACTCAAAAGCTACAATTTTGACCCGTTTCAGGCACAGAAATGACTTTAAACACACTTATTTTAGTTGAAAAAGTCATAATGCACATCCAACAGTCATTTGGAGTCAAAAGAATAAATGTTAAAATTTCATCATAATAGACCATTTTGGGAACGTTCGACATGTCCGGAGTCATCGTTTTTCATCCGAAAATTGATTTTCTGGACTGTACCAAAAATGATTCAAAATGTCAATTGGATCATGCCTCATGTTGAATAACCACTTTTTAAACCCTCACAGTGACCAAAATGGCCATTTTTACAGAGTTTTGCTTACTCAAAAGCTTCAATTTTGACCCGTTTCAGGCACAGAAATGACTTTAAACACACTTATTTTAGTTGAAAAAGTCATAATGCACATCCAACAGTCATTTAGAGTCAATAGATTAAATGTTAAAATTTCATCATTATAGACCATTTTGGGAACGTTCGACATGTCCGGAGTCATCGTTTTTCATCCGAAAATTGATTTTTTGGACTGTACCAAAAATGATTCAAAATGTCAATTGGATCGTGCCTCATGTTGAATAACCACTTTTTAAACCCTCACAGTGACCAAAAGTGCAATTTTTACAGAGTTTTTCTTACTCAAAAGCTTCAATTTTGACCCGTTTCAGGCACAGAAATGACTTTAAACACACTTATTTTAGTTGAAAAAGTCATAATTCACATCCAATAGTCATTTAGAGTCAAAAGATTAAATGTTAAAATGTCATCATTATAGACCATTTTGGGAACGTTCGACATGTCCGGAGTCATCGTTTTTCATCCGAAAATTGATTTTCTGGACTGTACCAAAAATGATTCAAAATGTCAATTGGATCGTGCCTCATGTTGAATAACCACTTT
Organism: Lissotriton vulgaris; assembly: GCF_964263255.1. Lineage (NCBI taxonomy): Eukaryota > Metazoa > Chordata > Amphibia > Caudata > Salamandridae > Lissotriton > Lissotriton vulgaris. Next base: position 449,269 of record NW_028242254.1, read on the forward strand.
TTAAACCCTCACAGTGACCAAAATGGCCATTTTTACAGAGTTTTGCTTACTCAAAAGCTTCAATTTTGACCCGTTTCAGGCACAGAAATGACTTTAAACACACTTATTTTAGTTGAAAAAGTCATAATTCACATCCAACAGTCATTTAGAGTCAAAAGATTAAATGTTAAAATGTCATCATAATAGACCATTTTGGGAACGTTCGACATGTCCGGAGTCATCATTTCTCATCCGAAAATTGATTTTTTGGACTGTACCAAAAATGATTCAAAATGTCAATTGGATTGTGCCTCATGTTGAATAACCACTTTTTAAACCCTCACAGTGACCAAAATTGCCATTTTTACAGAGTTTTGCTTACTCAAAAGCTTTAATTTTGACACGTTTCAGGCACAGAAATGACTTTAAACACACTTATTTTAGTTAAAAAAGTCATAATTCACATCCAACAGTCATTTAGGGTCAAAATATTAAATGTTAAAATTTCATCATTATAGACCATTTTGGGAACGTTCGACATGTCCGGAGTCATCGTTTTTCATCCGAAAATTGATTTTTTGGACTGTACCAAAAATGATTCAAAATGTCAATTGGATCGTGCCTCATGTTGAATAACCACTTTTTAAACCCTCACAGTGACCAAAATTGCCATTTTTACAGAGTTTTGCATACTCAAAAGCTACAATTTTGACCCGTTTCAGGCACAGAAATGACTTTAAACACACTTATTTTAGTTGAAAAAGTCATAATGCACATCCAACAGTCATTTGGAGTCAAAAGAATAAATGTTAAAATTTCATCATAATAGACCATTTTGGGAACGTTCGACATGTCCGGAGTCATCGTTTTTCATCCGAAAATTGATTTTCTGGACTGTACCAAAAATGATTCAAAATGTCAATTGGATCATGCCTCATGTTGAATAACCACTTTTTAAACCCTCACAGTGACCAAAATGGCCATTTTTACAGAGTTTTGCTTACTCAAAAGCTTCAATTTTGACCCGTTTCAGGCACAGAAATGACTTTAAACACACTTATTTTAGTTGAAAAAGTCATAATGCACATCCAACAGTCATTAGGAGTCAATAGATTAAATGTTAAAATTTCATCATTATAGACCATTTTGGGAACGTTCGACATGTCCGGAGTCATCGTTTTTCATCCGAAAATTGATTTTTTGGACTGTACCAAAAATGATTCAAAATGTCAATTGGATCGTGCCTCATGTTGAATAACCACTTTTTAAACCCTCACAGTGACCAAAAGTGCAATTTTTACAGAGTTTTTCTTACTCAAAAGCTTCAATTTTGACCCGTTTCAGGCACAGAAATGACTTTAAACACACTTATTTTAGTTGAAAAAGTCATAATTCACATCCAATAGTCATTTAGAGTCAAAAGATTAAATGTTAAAATGTCATCATTATAGACCATTTTGGGAACGTTCGACATGTCCGGAGTCATCGTTTTTCATCCGAAAATTGATTTTCTGGACTGTACCAAAAATGATTCAAAATGTCAATTGGATCGTGCCTCATGTTGAATAACCACTTTTTAAACCCTCACAGTGACCAAAATGGCCATTTTTACAGAGTTTTGCTTACTCAAAAGCTTCAATTTTGACCCGTTTCAGGCACAGAAATGACTTTAAACACACTTATTTTAGTTGAAAAAGTCATAATTCACATCCAACAGTCATTTAGAGTCAAAAGATTAAATGTTAAAATTTCATCATTATAGACCATTTTGGGAACGTTCGACATGTCCGGAGTCATCGTTTTTCATCCGAAAATTGATTTTTTGGACTGTACCAAAAATGATTCAAAATGTCAGTTGGATCGTGCCTCATGTTGAATAACCACTTTTTAAACCCTCACAGTGACCAAAATTGACGATTTTACAGAGTTTTGCTTACTCAAAAGCTTCAATTTTGACCCGTTTCAGGCACAGAAATGACTTTAAACACACTTATTTTAGTTGAAAAAGTCATAATTCACATCCAACAGTCATTTGGAGTCAAAAGATTAAATGTTAAAATTTCATCATAATAGACCATTTTGGGAACGTTCGACATGTCCGGAGTCATCGTTTTTCATCCGAAAATTGCTTTTTTGGACTGTACCAAAAATGATTCAAAATGTCAATTGGATCGTGCCTCATGTTGAATAACCACTTTTTAAACCCTCACAGTGACCAAAATGGCCATTTTTACAGAGTTTTGCTTACTCAAAAGCTTCAATTTTGACCCGTTTCAGGCACAGAAATGACTTTAAACACACTTATTTTAGTTGAAAAAGTCATAATGCACATCCAACAGTCATTTAGAGTCAATAGATTAAATGTTAAAATTTCATCATTATAGACCATTTTGGGAACGTTCGACATGTCCGGAGTCATCGTTTTTCATCCGAAAATTGATTTTTTGGACTGTACCAAAAAAGATTCAAAATGTCAATTGGATCGTGCCTCATGTTGAATAACCACTTTTTAAACCCTCACAGTGACCAAAAGTGCAATTTTTACAGAGTTTTTCTTACTCAAAAGCTTCAATTTTGACCCGTTTCAGGCACAGAAATGACTTTAAACACACTTATTTTAGTTGAAAAAGTCATAATTCATCTCCAACAGTCATTTAGAGTCAAAAGATTAAATGTTAAAATTTCATCATAATAGACCATTTTGGGAACGTTCGACATGTCCGGAGTCATCGTTTCTCATCCGAAAATTGATTTTTTGGACTGTACCAAAAATGATTCAAAATGTCAATTGGATCGTGCCTCATGTTGAATAACCACTTTTTAAACCCTCACAGTGACCAAAATTGCCATTTTTACAGAGTTTTGCTTACTCAAAAGCTTCAATTTTGACCCGTTTCAGGCACAGAAATGACTTTAAACACACTTATTTTATTTGAAAAAGTCATAATTCACACCCAAGAGTCATTTAGAGTCAAAAGATTAAATGTTAAAATTTCATCATTATAGACCATTTTGGGAACGTTCGACATGTCCGGAGTCATCGTTTTTCATCCGAAAATTGATTTTTTGGACTGTACCAAAAATGATTCAAAATGTCAATTGGATCGTGCCTCATGTTGAATAACCACTTTTTAAACCCTCACAGTGACCAAAAGTGCAATATTTACAGAGTTTTGCTTACTCAAAAGCTTCAATTTTGACCCGTTTCAGGCACAGAAATGACTTTAAACACACTTATTTTAGTTTAAAAAGTCATAATTCACATCCAATAGTCATTTAGAGTCAAAAGAATAAATGTTAAAATTTCATCATTATAGACCATTTTGGGAACGTTCGACATGTCCGTGTCATCGTTTTTCATCCGAAAATTGATTTTCTGGACTGTACCAAAAATGATTCAAAATGTCAATTGGATCGTGCCTCATGTTGAATAACCACTTTTTAAACCCTCACAGTGACCAAAATGGCCATTTTTACAGAGTTTTGCTTACTCAAAAGCTTCAATTTTGACTCGTTTCAGGCACAGAAATGACCTTAAACACACTTATTTTAGTTGAAAAAGTCATAATGCACATCCAACAGTCATTTAGAGTCAAAAGATTAAATGTTAAAATTTCATCATTATAGACCATTTTGGGAACGTTCGACATGGCCGAAAAATCGTTTTTTATCCGAAAATTGATTTTTTGGACTGTACCAAAAATGATTCAAAATGTCAATTGGATCGTGCCTCATGTTGAATAACCACTTTTTAAACCCTCACAGTGACCAAAATTGCCATTTTTACAGAGTTTTGCTTACTCAAAAGCTTCAATTTTGACCCGTTTCAGGCACAGAAATGACTTTAAACACACTTATTTTATTTGAAAAAGTCATAATTCACATCCAACAGTCATTTAGAGTCAAAAGATTAAATGTTAAAATTTCATCATTATAGACCATTTTGGGAACGTTCGACATGTCCGGAGTCATTGTTTTTCATCCGAAAATTGATTTTTTGGACTGTACCAAAAATGATTCAAAATGTCAATTGGATCGTGCCTCATGTTGAATAACCACTTTTTAAACCCTCACAGTGACCAAAATTGACGATTTTACAGAGTTTTGCTTACTCAAAAGCTTCAATTTTGACCCGTTTCAGGCACAGAAATGACTTTAAACACACTTATTTTAGTTGAAAAAGTCATAATTCACATCCAACAGTCATTTGGAGTCAAAAGATTAAATGTTAAAATGTCATCATAATAGACCATTTTGGGAACGTTCGACATGTCCGGAGTCATCATTTCTCATCCGAAAATTGATTTTTTGGACTGTACCAAAAATGATTCAAAATGTCAATTGGATTGTGCCTCATGTTGAATAACCACTTTTTAAACCCTCACAGTGACCAAAATTGCCATTTTTACAGAGTTTTGCTTACTCAAAAGCTTTAATTTTGACACGTTTCAGGCACAGAAATGACTTTAAACACACTTATTTTAGTTAAAAAAGTCATAATTCACATCCAACAGTCATTTAGGGTCAAAATATTAAATGTTAAAATTTCATCATTATAGACCATTTTGGGAACGTTCGACATGTCCGGAGTCATCGTTTTTCATCCGAAAATTGATTTTTTGGACTGTACCAAAAATGATTCAAAATGTCAATTGGATCGTGCCTCATGTTGAATAACCACTTTTTAAACCCTCACAGTGACCAAAATTGCAATTTTTACAGAGTTTTGCATACTCAAAAGCTGCAATTTTGACCCGTTTCAGGCACAGAAATGACTTTAAACACACTTATTTTAGTTGAAAAAGTCATAATGCACATCCAACAGTCATTTGGAGTCAAAAGAATAAATGTTAAAATTTCATCATAATAGACCATTTTGGGAACGTTCGACATGTCCGGAGTCATCGTTTTTCATCCGAAAATTGATTTTTTTGGACTGTACCAAAAATAATTCAAAATGTCAATTGGATCGTGCCTCATGTTGAATAACCACTTTTTAAACCCTCACAGTGACCAAAATGGCCATTTTTACAGAGTTTTGCTTACTCAAAAGCTTTAACTTTGACACGTTTCAGGCACAGAAATGACTTTAAACACACTTATTTTAGTTAAAAAAGTCATAATTCACATCCAACAGTCATTTAGAGTCAAAAGAATAAATGTTAAAATTTCATCATTATAGACCATTTTGGGAACGTTCGACATGTCCGGAGTCATCGTTTTTCATCCGAAAATTGATTTTTTGGACTGTACCAAAAATGATTCAAAATGTCAATTGGATCGTGCCTCATGTTGAAAAACCACTTTTTAAACCCTCACAGTGACCAAAATTGCCATTTTTACAGAGTTTTGCATACTCAAAAGCTACAATTTTGACCCGTTTCAGGCACAGAAATGACTTTAAACACACTTATTTTAGTTGAAAAAGTCATAATGCACATCCAACAGTCATTTGGAGTCAAAAGAATAAATGTTAAAATTTCATCATAATAGACCATTTTGGGAACGTTCGACATGTCCGGAGTCATCGTTTTTCATCCGAAAATTGATTTTCTGGACTGTACCAAAAATGATTCAAAATGTCAATTGGATCATGCCTCATGTTGAATAACCACTTTTTAAACCCTCACAGTGACCAAAATGGCCATTTTTACAGAGTTTTGCTTACTCAAAAGCTTCAATTTTGACCCGTTTCAGGCACAGAAATGACTTTAAACACACTTATTTTAGTTGAAAAAGTCATAATGCACATCCAACAGTCATTTAGAGTCAATAGATTAAATGTTAAAATTTCATCATTATAGACCATTTTGGGAACGTTCGACATGTCCGGAGTCATCGTTTTTCATCCGAAAATTGATTTTTTGGACTGTACCAAAAATGATTCAAAATGTCAATTGGATCGTGCCTCATGTTGAATAACCACTTTTTAAACCCTCACAGTGACCAAAAGTGCAATTTTTACAGAGTTTTTCTTACTCAAAAGCTTCAATTTTGACCCGTTTCAGGCACAGAAATGACTTTAAACACACTTATTTTAGTTGAAAAAGTCATAATTCACATCCAATAGTCATTTAGAGTCAAAAGATTAAATGTTAAAATGTCATCATTATAGACCATTTTGGGAACGTTCGACATGTCCGGAGTCATCGTTTTTCATCCGAAAATTGATTTTCTGGACTGTACCAAAAATGATTCAAAATGTCAATTGGATCGTGCCTCATGTTGAATAACCACTTTTTAAACCCTCACAGTGACCAAAATGGCCATTTTTACAGAGTTTTGCTTACTCAAAAGCTTCAATTTTGACCCGTTTCAGGCACAGAAATGACTTTAAACACACTTATTTTAGTTGAAAAAGTCATAATTCACATCCAACAGTCATTTAGAGTCAAAAGATTAAATGTTAAAATGTCATCATAATAGACCATTTTGGGAACGTTCGACATGTCCGGAGTCATCATTTCTCATCCGAAAATTGATTTTTTGGACTGTACCAAAAATGATTCAAAATGTCAATTGGATTGTGCCTCATGTTGAATAACCACTTTTTAAACCCTCACAGTGACCAAAATTGCCATTTTTACAGGGTTTTGCTTACTCAAAAGCTTTAATTTTGACACGTTTCAGGCACAGAAATGACTTTAAACACACTTATTTTAGTTAAAAAAGTCATAATTCACATCCAACAGTCATTTAGGGTCAAAATATTAAATGTTAAAATTTCATCATTATAGACCATTTTGGGAACGTTCGACATGTCCGGAGTCATCGTTTTTCATCCGAAAATTGATTTTTTGGACTGTACCAAAAATGATTCAAAATGTCAATTGGATCGTGCCTCATGTTGAATAACCACTTTTTAAACCCTCACAGTGACCAAAATTGCAATTTTTACAGAGTTTTGCATACTCAAAAGCTGCAATTTTGACCCGTTTCAGGCACAGAAATGACTTTAAACACACTTATTTTAGTTGAAAAAGTCATAATGCACATCCAACAGTCATTTGGAGTCAAAAGAATAAATGTTAAAATTTCATCATAATAGACCATTTTGGGAACGTTCGACATGTCAGGAGTCATCGTTTTTCATCCGAAAATTGATTTTTTTGGACTGTACCAAAAATAATTCAAAATGTCAATTGGATCGTGCCTCATGTTGAATAACCACTTTTTAAACCCTCACAGTGACCAAAATGGCCATTTTTACAGAGTTTTGCTTACTCAAAAGCTTTAACTTTGACACGTTTCAGGCACAGAAATGACTTTAAACACACTTATTTTAGTTAAAAAAGTCATAATTCACATCCAACAGTCATTTAGAGTCAAAAGAATAAATGTTAAAATTTCATCATTATAGACCATTTTGGGAACGTTCGACATGTCCGGAGTCATCGTTTTTCATCCGAAAATTGATTTTTTGGACTGTACCAAAAATGATTCAAAATGTCAATTGGATCGTGCCTCATGTTGAAAAACCACTTTTTAAACCCTCACAGTGACCAAAATTGCCATTTTTACAGAGTTTTGCATACTCAAAAGCTACAATTTTGACCCGTTTCAGGCACAGAAATGACTTTAAACACACTTATTTTAGTTGAAAAAGTCATAATGCACATCCAACAGTCATTTGGAGTCAAAAGAATAAATGTTAAAATTTCATCATAATAGACCATTTTGGGAACGTTCGACATGTCCGGAGTCATCGTTTTTCATCCGAAAATTGATTTTCTGGACTGTACCAAAAATGATTCAAAATGTCAATTGGATCATGCCTCATGTTGAATAACCACTTTTTAAACCCTCACAGTGACCAAAATGGCCATTTTTACAGAGTTTTGCTTACTCAAAAGCTTCAATTTTGACCCGTTTCAGGCACAGAAATGACTTTAAACACACTTATTTTAGTTGAAAAAGTCATAATGCACATCCAACAGTCATTTAGAGTCAATAGATTAAATGTTAAAATTTCATCATTATAGACCATTTTGGGAACGTTCGACATGTCCGGAGTCATCGTTTTTCATCCGAAAATTGATTTTTTGGACTGTACCAAAAATGATTCAAAATGTCAATTGGATCGTGCCTCATGTTGAATAACCACTTTTTAAACCCTCACAGTGACCAAAAGTGCAATTTTTACAGAGTTTTTCTTACTCAAAAGCTTCAATTTTGACCCGTTTCAGGCACAGAAATGACTTTAAACACACTTATTTTAGTTGAAAAAGTCATAATTCACATCCAATAGTCATTTAGAGTCAAAAGATTAAATGTTAAAATGTCATCATTATAGACCATTTTGGGAACGTTCGACATGTCCGGAGTCATCGTTTTTCATCCGAAAATTGATTTTCTGGACTGTACCAAAAATGATTCAAAATGTCAATTGGATCGTGCCTCATGTTGAATAACCACTTTTTAAACCCTCACAGTGACCAAAATGGCCATTTTTACAGAGTTTTGCTTACTCAAAAGCTTCAATTTTGACCCGTTTCAGGCACAGAAATGACTTTAAACACACTTATTTTAGTTGAAAAAGTCATAATTCACATCCAACAGTCATTTAGAGTCAAAAGATTAAATGTTAAAATTTCATCATTATAGACCATTTTGGGAACGTTCGACATGTCCGGAGTCATCGTTTTTCATCCGAAAATTGATTTTTTGGACTGTACCAAAAATGATTCAAAATGTCAGTTGGATCGTGCCTCATGTTGAATAACCACTTTTTAAACCCTCACAGTGACCAAAATTGACGATTTTACAGAGTTTTGCTTACTCAAAAGCTTCAATTTTGACCCGTTTCAGGCACAGAAATGACTTTAAACACACTTATTTTAGTTGAAAAAGTCATAATTCACATCCAACAGTCATTTGGAGTCAAAAGATTAAATGTTAAAATTTCATCATAATAGACCATTTTGGGAACGTTCGACATGTCCGGAGTCATCGTTTTTCATCCGAAAATTGCTTTTTTGGACTGTACCAAAAATGATTCAAAATGTCAATTGGATCGTGCCTCATGTTGAATAACCACTTTTTAAACCCTCACAGTGACCAAAATGGCCATTTTTACAGAGTTTTGCTTACTCAAAAGCTTCAATTTTGACCCGTTTCAGGCACAGAAATGACTTTAAACACACTTATTTTAGTTGAAAAAGTCATAATGCACATCCAACAGTCATTTAGAGTCAATAGATTAAATGTTAAAATTTCATCATTATAGACCATTTTGGGAACGTTCGACATGTCCGGAGTCATCGTTTTTCATCCGAAAATTGATTTTTTGGACTGTACCAAAAAAGATTCAAAATGTCAATTGGATCGTGCCTCATGTTGAATAACCACTTTTTAAACCCTCACAGTGACCAAAAGTGCAATTTTTACAGAGTTTTTCTTACTCAAAAGCTTCAATTTTGACCCGTTTCAGGCACAGAAATGACTTTAAACACACTTATTTTAGTTGAAAAAGTCATAATTCATCTCCAACAGTCATTTAGAGTCAAAAGATTAAATGTTAAAATTTCATCATAATAGACCATTTTGGGAACGTTCGACATGTCCGGAGTCATCGTTTCTCATCCGAAAATTGATTTTTTGGACTGTACCAAAAATGATTCAAAATGTCAATTGGATCGTGCCTCATGTTGAATAACCACTTTTTAAACCCTCACAGTGACCAAAATTGCCATTTTTACAGAGTTTTGCTTACTCAAAAGCTTCAATTTTGACCCGTTTCAGGCACAGAAATGACTTTAAACACACTTATTTTATTTGAAAAAGTCATAATTCACACCCAAGAGTCATTTAGAGTCAAAAGATTAAATGTTAAAATTTCATCATTATAGACCATTTTGGGAACGTTCGACATGTCCGGAGTCATCGTTTTTCATCCGAAAATTGATTTTTTGGACTGTACCAAAAATGATTCAAAATGTCAATTGGATCGTGCCTCATGTTGAATAACCACTTTTTAAACCCTCACAGTGACCAAAAGTGCAATATTTACAGAGTTTTGCTTACTCAAAAGCTTCAATTTTGACCCGTTTCAGGCACAGAAATGACTTTAAACACACTTATTTTAGTTTAAAAAGTCATAATTCACATCCAATAGTCATTTAGAGTCAAAAGAATAAATGTTAAACTTTCATCATTATAGACCATTTTGGGAACGTTCGACATGTCCGTGTCATCGTTTTTCATCCGAAAATTGATTTTCTGGACTGTACCAAAAATGATTCAAAATGTCAATTGGATCGTGCCTCATGTTGAATAACCACTTTTTAAACCCTCACAGTGACCAAAATGGCCATTTTTACAGAGTTTTGCTTACTCAAAAGCTTCAATTTTGACTCGTTTCAGGCACAGAAATGACCTTAAACACACTTATTTTAGTTGAAAAAGTCATAATGCACATCCAACAGTCATTTAGAGTCAAAAGATTAAATGTTAAAATTTCATCATTATAGACCATTTTGGGAACGTTCGACATGGCCGAAAAATCGTTTTTTATCCGAAAATTGATTTTTTGGACTGTACCAAAAATGATTCAAAATGTCAATTGGATCGTGCCTCATGTTGAATAACCACTTTTTAAACCCTCACAGTGACCAAAATTGCCATTTTTACAGAGTTTTGCTTACTCAAAAGCTTCAATTTTGACCCGTTTCAGGCACAGAAATGACTTTAAACACACTTATTTTATTTGAAAAAGTCATAATTCACATCCAACAGTCATTTAGAGTCAAAAGATTAAATGTTAAAATTTCATCATTATAGACCATTTTGGGAACGTTCGACATGTCCGGAGTCATTGTTTTTCATCCGAAAATTGATTTTTTGGACTGTACCAAAAATGATTCAAAATGTCAATTGGATCGTGCCTCATGTTGAATAACCACTTTTTAAACCCTCACAGTGACCAAAATTGACGATTTTACAGAGTTTTGCTTACTCAAAAGCTTCAATTTTGACCCGTTTCAGGCACAGAAATGACTTTAAACACACTTATTTTAGTTGAAAAAGTCATAATTCACATCCAACAGTCATTTGGAGTCAAAAGATTAAATGTTAAAATGTCATCATAATAGACCATTTTGGGAACGTTCGACATGTCCGGAGTCATCATTTCTCATCCGAAAATTGATTTTTTGGACTGTACCAAAAATGATTCAAAATGTCAATTGGATTGTGCCTCATGTTGAATAACCACTTTTTAAACCCTCACAGTGACCAAAATTGCCATTTTTACAGAGTTTTGCTTACTCAAAAGCTTTAATTTTGACACGTTTCAGGCACAGAAATGACTTTAAACACACTTATTTTAGTTAAAAAAGTCATAATTCACATCCAACAGTCATTTAGGGTCAAAATATTAAATGTTAAAATTTCATCATTATAGACCATTTTGGGAACGTTCGACATGTCCGGAGTCATCGTTTTTCATCCGAAAATTGATTTTTTGGACTGTACCAAAAATGATTCAAAATGTCAATTGGATCGTGCCTCATGTTGAATAACCACTTTTTAAACCCTCACAGTGACCAAAATTGCAATTTTTACAGAGTTTTGCATACTCAAAAGCTGCAATTTTGACCCGTTTCAGGCACAGAAATGACTTTAAACACACTTATTTTAGTTGAAAAAGTCATAATGCACATCCAACAGTCATTTGGAGTCAAAAGAATAAATGTTAAAATTTCATCATAATAGACCATTTTGGGAACGTTCGACATGTCCGGAGTCATCGTTTTTCATCCGAAAATTGATTTTTTTGGACTGTACCAAAAATAATTCAAAATGTCAATTGGATCGTGCCTCATGTTGAATAACCACTTTTTAAACCCTCACAGTGACCAAAATGGCCATTTTTACAGAGTTTTGCTTACTCAAAAGCTTTAACTTTGACACGTTTCAGGCACAGAAATGACTTTAAACACACTTATTTTAGTTAAAAAAGTCATAATTCACATCCAACAGTCATTTAGAGTCAAAAGAATAAATGTTAAAATTTCATCATTATAGACCATTTTGGGAACGTTCGACATGTCCGGAGTCATCGTTTTTCATCCGAAAATTGATTTTTTGGACTGTACCAAAAATGATTCAAAATGTCAATTGGATCGTGCCTCATGTTGAAAAACCACTTTTTAAACCCTCACAGTGACCAAAATTGCCATTTTTACAGAGTTTTGCATACTCAAAAGCTACAATTTTGACCCGTTTCAGGCACAGAAATGACTTTAAACACACTTATTTTAGTTGAAAAAGTCATAATGCACATCCAACAGTCATTTGGAGTCAAAAGAATAAATGTTAAAATTTCATCATAATAGACCATTTTGGGAACGTTCGACATGTCCGGAGTCATCGTTTTTCATCCGAAAATTGATTTTCTGGACTGTACCAAAAATGATTCAAAATGTCAATTGGATCATGCCTCATGTTGAATAACCACTTTTTAAACCCTCACAGTGACCAAAATGGCCATTTTTACAGAGTTTTGCTTACTCAAAAGCTTCAATTTTGACCCGTTTCAGGCACAGAAATGACTTTAAACACACTTATTTTAGTTGAAAAAGTCATAATGCACATCCAACAGTCATTTAGAGTCAATAGATTAAATGTTAAAATTTCATCATTATAGACCATTTTGGGAACGTTCGACATGTCCGGAGTCATCGTTTTTCATCCGAAAATTGATTTTTTGGACTGTACCAAAAATGATTCAAAATGTCAATTGGATCGTGCCTCATGTTGAATAACCACTTTTTAAACCCTCACAGTGACCAAAAGTGCAATTTTTACAGAGTTTTTCTTACTCAAAAGCTTCAATTTTGACCCGTTTCAGGCACAGAAATGACTTTAAACACACTTATTTTAGTTGAAAAAGTCATAATTCATCTCCAACAGTCATTTAGAGTCAAAAGATTAAATGTTAAAATTTCATCATAATAGACCATTTTGGGAACGTTCGACATGTCCGGAGTCATCGTTTCTCATCCGAAAATTGATTTTTTGGACTGTACCAAAAATGATTCAAAATGTCAATTGGATTGTGCCTCATGTTGAATAACCACTTTTTAAACCCTCACAGTGACCAAAATTGCCATTTTTACAGAGTTTTGCTTACTCAAAAGCTTCAATTTTGACCCGTTTCAGGCACAGAAATGACTTTAAAACACACTTATTTTAGTTGAAAAAGTCATAATTCACATCCAACAGTCATTTAGAGTCAAAAGATTAAATGTTAAAATTTCATCATTATAGACCATTTTGGGAACGTTCGACATGTCCGGAGTCATCGTTTTTCATCCGAAAATTGATTTTTTGGACTGTACCAAAAATTATTCAAAAAGTCAATTGGATCGTGCCTCATGTTGAATAACCACTTTTTAAACCCTCACAGTGACCAACATTGCCATTTTTACAGAGTTTTGCATACTCAAAAGCTACAATTTTGACCCGTTTCAGGCACAGAAATGACTTTAAACACACTTATTTTAGTTGAAAAAGTCATAATTCACATCCAACAGTCATTTGGAGTCAAAAGATTAAATGTTAAAATTTCATCATAATAGACCATTTTGGGAACGTTCGACATGTCCGGAGTCATCGTTTTTCATCCGAAAATTGCTTTTTTGGACTGTACCAAAAATGATTCAAAATGTCAATTGGATCGTGCCTCATGTTGAATAACCACTTTTTAAACCCTCACAGTGACCAAAATGGCCATTTTTACAGAGTTTTGCTTACTCAAAAGCTTCAATTTTGACCCGTTTCAGGCACAGAAATGACTTTAAACACACTTATTTTAGTTGAAAAAGTCATAATGCACATCCAACAGTCATTTAGAGTCAATAGATTAAATGTTAAAATTTCATCATTATAGACCATTTTGGGAACGTTCGACATGTCCGGAGTCATCGTTTTTCATCCGAAAATTGATTTTTTGGACTGTACCAAAAAAGATTCAAAATGTCAATTGGATCGTGCCTCATGTTGAATAACCACTTTTTAAACCCTCACAGTGACCAAAAGTGCAATTTTTACAGAGTTTTTCTTACTCAAAAGCTTCAATTTTGACCCGTTTCAGGCACAGAAATGACTTTAAACACACTTATTTTAGTTGAAAAAGTCATAATTCATCTCCAACAGTCATTTAGAGTCAAAAGATTAAATGTTAAAATTTCATCATAATAGACCATTTTGGGAACGTTCGACATGTCCGGAGTCATCGTTTCTCATCCGAAAATTGATTTTTTGGACTGTACCAAAAATGATTCAAAATGTCAATTGGATCGTGCCTCATGTTGAATAACCACTTTTTAAACCCTCACAGTGACCAAAATTGCCATTTTTACAGAGTTTTGCTTACTCAAAAGCTTCAATTTTGACCCGTTTCAGGCACAGAAATGACTTTAAACACACTTATTTTATTTGAAAAAGTCATAATTCACACCCAAGAGTCATTTAGAGTCAAAAGATTAAATGTTAAAATTTCATCATTATAGACCATTTTGGGAACGTTCGACATGTCCGGAGTCATCGTTTTTCAACCGAAAATTGATTTTTTGGACTGTACCAAAAATGATTCAAAATGTCAATTGGATCGTGCCTCATGTTGAATAACCACTTTTTAAACCCTCACAGTGACCAAAAGTGCAATATTTACAGAGTTTTGCTTACTCAAAAGCTTCAATTTTGACCCGTTTCAGGCACAGAAATGACTTTAAACACACTTATTTTAGTTTAAAAAGTCATAATTCACATCCAATAGTCATTTAGAGTCAAAAGAATAAATGTTAAAATTTCATCATTATAGACCATTTTGGGAACGTTCGACATGTCCGTGTCATCGTTTTTCATCCGAAAATTGATTTTCTGGACTGTACCAAAAATGATTCAAAATGTCAATTGGATCGTGCCTCATGTTGAATAACCACTTTTTAAACCCTCACAGTGACCAAAATGGCCATTTTTACAGAGTTTTGCTTACTCAAAAGCTTCAATTTTGACTCGTTTCAGGCACAGAAATGACCTTAAACACACTTATTTTAGTTGAAAAAGTCATAATGCACATCCAACAGTCATTTAGAGTCAAAAGATTAAATGTTAAAATTTCATCATTATAGACCATTTTGGGAACGTTCGACATGGCCGAAAAATCGTTTTTTATCCGAAAATTGATTTTTTGGACTGTACCAAAAATGATTCAAAATGTCAATTGGATCGTGCCTCATGTTGAATAACCACTTTTTAAACCCTCACAGTGACCAAAATTGCCATTTTTACAGAGTTTTGCTTACTCAAAAGCTTCAATTTTGACCCGTTTCAGGCACAGAAATGACTTTAAACACACTTTTTTTAGTTGAAAAAGTCATAATTCACATCCAACAGTCATTTAGAGTCAAAAGATTAAATGTTAAAATTTCATCATTATAGACCATTTTGGGAACGTTCGACATGTCCGGAGTCATCGTTTTTCATCCGAAAATTGATTTTTTGGACTGTACCAAAAATGATTCAAAATGTCAGTTGGATCGTGCCTCATGTTGAATAACCACTTTTTAAACCCTCACAGTGACCAAAATTGACGATTTTACAGAGTTTTGCTTACTCAAAAGCTTCAATTTTGACCCGTTTCAGGCACAGAAATGACTTTAAACACACTTATTTTAGTTGAAAAAGTCATAATTCACATCCAACAGTCATTTGGAGTCAAAAGATTAAATGTTAAAATTTCATCATAATAGACCATTTTGGGAACGTTCGACATGTCCGGAGTCATCGTTTTTCATCCGAAAATTGCTTTTTTGGACTGTACCAAAAATGATTCAAAATGTCAATTGGATCGTGCCTCATGTTGAATAACCACTTTTTAAACCCTCACAGTGACCAAAATGGCCATTTTTACAGAGTTTTGCTTACTCAAAAGCTTCAATTTTGACCCGTTTCAGGCACAGAAATGACTTTAAACACACTTATTTTAGTTGAAAAAGTCATAATGCACATCCAACAGTCATTTAGAGTCAATAGATTAAATGTTAAAATTTCATCATTATAGACCATTTTGGGAACGTTCGACATGTCCGGAGTCATCGTTTTTCATCCGAAAATTGATTTTTTGGACTGTACCAAAAAAGATTCAAAATGTCAATTGGATCGTGCCTCATGTTGAATAACCACTTTTTAAACCCTCACAGTGACCAAAAGTGCAATTTTTACAGAGTTTTTCTTACTCAAAAGCTTCAATTTTGACCCGTTTCAGGCACAGAAATGACTTTAAACACACTTATTTTAGTTGAAAAAGTCATAATTCATCTCCAACAGTCATTTAGAGTCAAAAGATTAAATGTTAAAATTTCATCATAATAGACCATTTTGGGAACGTTCGACATGTCCGGAGTCATCGTTTCTCATCCGAAAATTGATTTTTTGGACTGTACCAAAAATGATTCAAAATGTCAATTGGATCGTGCCTCATGTTGAATAACCACTTTTTAAACCCTCACAGTGACCAAAATTGCCATTTTTACAGAGTTTTGCTTACTCAAAAGCTTCAATTTTGACCCGTTTCAGGCACAGAAATGACTTTAAACACACTTATTTTATTTGAAAAAGTCATAATTCACACCCAAGAGTCATTTAGAGTCAAAAGATTAAATGTTAAAATTTCATCATTATAGACCATTTTGGGAACGTTCGACATGTCCGGAGTCATCGTTTTTCATCCGAAAATTGATTTTTTGGACTGTACCAAAAATGATTCAAAATGTCAATTGGATCGTGCCTCATGTTGAATAACCACTTTTTAAACCCTCACAGTGACCAAAAGTGCAATATTTACAGAGTTTTGCTTACTCAAAAGCTTCAATTTTGACCCGTTTCAGGCACAGAAATGACTTTAAACACACTTATTTTAGTTTAAAAAGTCATAATTCACATCCAATAGTCATTTAGAGTCAAAAGAATAAATGTTAAAATTTCATCATTATAGACCATTTTGGGAACGTTCGACATGTCCGTGTCATCGTTTTTCATCCGAAAATTGATTTTCTGGACTGTACCAAAAATGATTCAAAATGTCAATTGGATCGTGCCTCATGTTGAATAACCACTTTTTAAACCCTCACAGTGACCAAAATGGCCATTTTTACAGAGTTTTGCTTACTCAAAAGCTTCAATTTTGACTCGTTTCAGGCACAGAAATGACCTTAAACACACTTATTTTAGTTGAAAAAGTCATAATGCACATCCAACAGTCATTTAGAGTCAAAAGATTAAATGTTAAAATTTCATCATTATAGACCATTTTGGGAACGTTCGACATGGCCGAAAAATCGTTTTTTATCCGAAAATTGATTTTTTGGACTGTACCAAAAATGATTCAAAATGTCAATTGGATCGTGCCTCATGTTGAATAACCACTTTTTAAACCCTCACAGTGACCAAAATTGCCATTTTTACAGAGTTTTGCTTACTCAAAAGCTTCAATTTTGACCCGTTTCAGGCACAGAAATGACTTTAAACACACTTATTTTATTTGAAAAAGTCATAATTCACATCCAACAGTCATTTAGAGTCAAAAGATTAAATGTTAAAATTTCATCATTATAGACCATTTTGGGAACGTTCGACATGTCCGGAGTCATTGTTTTTCATCCGAAAATTGATTTTTTGGACTGTACCAAAAATGATTCAAAATGTCAATTGGATCGTGCCTCATGTTGAATAACCACTTTTTAAACCCTCACAGTGACCAAAATTGACGATTTTACAGAGTTTTGCTTACTCAAAAGCTTCAATTTTGACCCGTTTCAGGCACAGAAATGACTTTAAACACACTTATTTTAGTTGAAAAAGTCATAATTCACATCCAACAGTCATTTGGAGTCAAAAGATTAAATGTTAAAATGTCATCATAATAGACCATTTTGGGAACGTTCGACATGTCCGGAGTCATCATTTCTCATCCGAAAATTGATTTTTTGGACTGTACCAAAAATGATTCAAAATGTCAATTGGATTGTGCCTCATGTTGAATAACCACTTTTTAAACCCTCACAGTGACCAAAATTGCCATTTTTACAGAGTTTTGCTTACTCAAAAGCTTTAATTTTGACACGTTTCAGGCACAGAAATGACTTTAAACACACTTATTTTAGTTAAAAAAGTCATAATTCACATCCAACAGTCATTTAGGGTCAAAATATTAAATGTTAAAATTTCATCATTATAGACCATTTTGGGAACGTTCGACATGTCCGGAGTCATCGTTTTTCATCCGAAAATTGATTTTTTGGACTGTACCAAAAATGATTCAAAATGTCAATTGGATCGTGCCTCATGTTGAATAACCACTTTTTAAACCCTCACAGTGACCAAAATTGCAATTTTTACAGAGTTTTGCATACTCAAAAGCTGCAATTTTGACCCGTTTCAGGCACAGAAATGACTTTAAACACACTTATTTTAGTTGAAAAAGTCATAATGCACATCCAACAGTCATTTGGAGTCAAAAGAATAAATGTTAAAATTTCATCATAATAGACCATTTTGGGAACGTTCGACATGTCCGGAGTCATCGTTTTTCATCCGAAAATTGATTTTTTTGGACTGTACCAAAAATAATTCAAAATGTCAATTGGATCGTGCCTCATGTTGAATAACCACTTTTTAAACCCTCACAGTGACCAAAATGGCCATTTTTACAGAGTTTTGCTTACTCAAAAGCTTTAACTTTGACACGTTTCAGGCACAGAAATGACTTTAAACACACTTATTTTAGTTAAAAAAGTCATAATTCACATCCAACAGTCATTTAGAGTCAAAAGAATAAATGTTAAAATTTCATCATTATAGACCATTTTGGGAACGTTCGACATGTCCGGAGTCATCGTTTTTCATCCGAAAATTGATTTTTTGGACTGTACCAAAAATGATTCAAAATGTCAATTGGATCGTGCCTCATGTTGAAAAACCACTTTTTAAACCCTCACAGTGACCAAAATTGCCATTTTTACAGAGTTTTGCATACTCAAAAGCTACAATTTTGAAACGTTTCAGGCACAGAAATGACTTTAAACACACTTATTTTAGTTGAAAAAGTCATAATGCACATCCAACAGTCATTTGGAGTCAAAAGAATAAATGTTAAAATTTCATCATAATAGACCATTTTGGGAACGTTCGACATGTCCGGAGTCATCGTTTTTCATCCGAAAATTGATTTTCTGGACTGTACCAAAAATGATTCAAAATGTCAATTGGATCATGCCTCATGTTGAATAACCACTTTTTAAACCCTCACAGTGACCAAAATGGCCATTTTTACAGAGTTTTGCTTACTCAAAAGCTTCAATTTTGACCCGTTTCAGGCACAGAAATGACTTTAAACACACTTATTTTAGTTGAAAAAGTCATAATGCACATCCAACAGTCATTTAGAGTCAATAGATTAAATGTTAAAATTTCATCATTATAGACCATTTTGGGAACGTTCGACATGTCCGGAGTCATCGTTTTTCATCCGAAAATTGATTTTTTGGACTGTACCAAAAATGATTCAAAATGTCAATTGGATCGTGCCTCATGTTGAATAACCACTTTTTAAACCCTCACAGTGACCAAAAGTGCAATTTTTACAGAGTTTTTCTTACTCAAAAGCTTCAATTTTGACCCGTTTCAGGCACAGAAATGACTTTAAACACACTTATTTTAGTTGAAAAAGTCATAATTCATCTCCAACAGTCATTTAGAGTCAAAAGATTAAATGTTAAAATTTCATCATAATAGACCATTTTGGGAACGTTCGACATGTCCGGAGTCATCGTTTCTCATCCGAAAATTGATTTTTTGGACTGTACCAAAAATGATTCAAAATGTCAATTGGATTGTGCCTCATGTTGAATAACCACTTTTTAAACCCTCACAGTGACCAAAATTGCCATTTTTACAGAGTTTTGCTTACTCAAAAGCTTCAATTTTGACCCGTTTCAGGCACAGAAATGACTTTAAAACACACTTATTTTAGTTGAAAAAGTCATAATTCACATCCAACAGTCATTTAGAGTCAAAAGATTAAATGTTAAAATTTCATCATTATAGACCATTTTGGGAACGTTCGACATGTCCGGAGTCATCGTTTTTCATCCGAAAATTGATTTTTTGGACTGTACCAAAAATTATTCAAAAAGTCAATTGGATCGTGCCTCATGTTGAATAACCACTTTTTAAACCCTCACAGTGACCAACATTGCCATTTTTACAGAGTTTTGCATACTCAAAAGCTACAATTTTGACCCGTTTCAGGCACAGAAATGACTTTAAACACACTTATTTTAGTTGAAAAAGTCATAATGCACATCCAACAGTCATTTAGAGTCAATAGATTAAATGTTAAAATTTCATCATTATAGACCATTTTGGGAACGTTCGACATGTCCGGAGTCATCGTTTTTCATCCGAAAATTGATTTTTTGGACTGTACCAAAAATGATTCAAAATGTCAATTGGATCGTGCCTCATGTTGAATAACCACTTTTTAAACCCTCACAGTGACCAAAAGTGCAATTTTTACAGAGTTTTTCTTACTCAAAAGCTTCAATTTTGACCCGTTTCAGGCACAGAAATGACTTTAAACACACTTATTTTAGTTGAAAAAGTCATAATTCATCTCCAACAGTCATTTAGAGTCAAAAGATTAAATGTTAAAATTTCATCATAATAGACCATTTTGGGAACGTTCGACATGTCCGGAGTCATCGTTTCTCATCCGAAAATTGATTTTTTGGACTGTACCAAAAATGATTCAAAATGTCAATTGGATCGTGCCTCATGTTGAATAACCACTTTTTAAACCCTCACAGTGACCAAAATTGCCATTTTTACAGAGTTTTGCTTACTCAAAAGCTTCAATTTTGACCCGTTTCAGGCACAGAAATGACTTTAAACACACTTATTTTATTTGAAAAAGTCATAATTCACACCCAAGAGTCATTTAGAGTCAAAAGATTAAATGTTAAAATTTCATCATTATAGACCATTTTGGGAACGTTCGACATGTCCGGAGTCATCGTTTTTCATCCGAAAATTGATTTTTTGGACTGTACCAAAAATGATTCAAAATGTCAATTGGATCGTGCCTCATGTTGAATAACCACTTTTTAAACCCTCACAGTGACCAAAATTGCAATTTTTACAGAGTTTTGCATACTCAAAAGCTGCAATTTTGACCCGTTTCAGGCACAGAAATGACTTTAAACACACTTATTTTAGTTGAAAAAGTCATAATGCACATCCAACAGTCATTTAGAGTCAAAAGATTAAATGTTAAAATTTCATCATTATAGACCATTTTGGGAACGTTCGACATGTCCGGAGTCATCGTTTTTCATCCGAAAATTGATTTTTTGGACTGTACCAAAAATGATTCAAAATGTCAATTGGATCGTGCCTCATGTTGAATAACCACTTTTTAAACCCTCACAGTGACCAAAAGTGCAATATTTACAGAGTTTTGCTTACTCAAAAGCTTCAATTTTGACCCGTTTCAGGCACAGAAATGACTTTAAACACACTTATTTTAGTTTAAAAAGTCATAATTCACATCCAATAGTCATTTAGAGTCAAAAGAATAAATGTTAAAATTTCATCATTATAGACCATTTTGGGAACGTTCGACATGTCCGTGTCATCGTTTTTCATCCGAAAATTGATTTTCTGGACTGTACCAAAAATGATTCAAAATGTCAATTGGATCGTGCCTCATGTTGAATAACCACTTTTTAAACCCTCACAGTGACCAAAATGGCCATTTTTACAGAGTTTTGCTTACTCAAAAGCTTCAATTTTGACTCGTTTCAGGCACAGAAATGACCTTAAACACACTTATTTTAGTTGAAAAAGTCATAATGCACATCCAACAGTCATTTAGAGTCAAAAGATTAAATGTTAAAATTTCATCATTATAGACCATTTTGGGAACGTTCGACATGGCCGAAAAATCGTTTTTTATCCGAAAATTGATTTTTTGGACTGTACCAAAAATGATTCAAAATGTCAATTGGATCGTGCCTCATGTTGAATAACCACTTTTTAAACCCTCACAGTGACCAAAATTGCCATTTTTACAGAGTTTTGCTTACTCAAAAGCTTCAATTTTGACCCGTTTCAGGCACAGAAATGACTTTAAACACACTTATTTTATTTGAAAAAGTCATAATTCACATCCAACAGTCATTTAGAGTCAAAAGATTAAATGTTAAAATTTCATCATTATAGACCATTTTGGGAACGTTCGACATGTCCGGAGTCATTGTTTTTCATCCGAAAATTGATTTTTTGGACTGTACCAAAAATGATTCAAAATGTCAATTGGATCGTGCCTCATGTTGAATAACCACTTTTTAAACCCTCACAGTGACCAAAATTGACGATTTTACAGAGTTTTGCTTACTCAAAAGCTTCAATTTTGACCCGTTTCAGGCACAGAAATGACTTTAAACACACTTATTTTAGTTGAAAAAGTCATAATTCACATCCAACAGTCATTTGGAGTCAAAAGATTAAATGTTAAAATGTCATCATAATAGACCATTTTGGGAACGTTCGACATGTCCGGAGTCATCATTTCTCATCCGAAAATTGATTTTTTGGACTGTACCAAAAATGATTCAAAATGTCAATTGGATTGTGCCTCATGTTGAATAACCACTTTTTAAACCCTCACAGTGACCAAAATTGCCATTTTTACAGAGTTTTGCTTACTCAAAAGCTTTAATTTTGACACGTTTCAGGCACAGAAATGACTTTAAACACACTTATTTTAGTTAAAAAAGTCATAATTCACATTCAACAGTCATTTAGGGTCAAAATATTAAATGTTAAAATTTCATCATTATAGACCATTTTGGGAACGTTCGACATGTCCGGAGTCATCGTTTTTCATCCGAAAATTGATTTTTTGGACTGTACCAAAAATGATTCAAAATGTCAATTGGATCGTGCCTCATGTTGAATAACCACTTTTTAAACCCTCACAGTGACCAAAATTGCAATTTTTACAGAGTTTTGCATACTCAAAAGCTGCAATTTTGACCCGTTTCAGGCACAGAAATGACTTTAAACACACTTATTTTAGTTGAAAAAGTCATAATGCACATCCAACAGTCATTTGGAGTCAAAAGAATAAATGTTAAAATTTCATCATAATAGACCATTTTGGGAACGTTCGACATGTCCGGAGTCATCGTTTTTCATCCGAAAATTGATTTTTTTGGACTGTACCAAAAATAATTCAAAATGTCAATTGGATCGTGCCTCATGTTGAATAACCACTTTTTAAACCCTCACAGTGACCAAAATGGCCATTTTTACAGAGTTTTGCTTACTCAAAAGCTTTAACTTTGACACGTTTCAGGCACAGAAATGACTTTAAACACACTTATTTTAGTTAAAAAAGTCATAATTCACATCCAACAGTCATTTAGAGTCAAAAGAATAAATGTTAAAATTTCATCATTATAGACCATTTTGGGAACGTTCGACATGTCCGGAGTCATCGTTTTTCATCCGAAAATTGATTTTTTGGACTGTACCAAAAATGATTCAAAATGTCAATTGGATCGTGCCTCATGTTGAAAAACCACTTTTTAAACCCTCACAGTGACCAAAATTGCCATTTTTACAGAGTTTTGCATACTCAAAAGCTACAATTTTGACCCGTTTCAGGCACAGAAATGACTTTAAACACACTTATTTTAGTTGAAAAAGTCATAATGCACATCCAACAGTCATTTGGAGTCAAAAGAATAAATGTTAAAATTTCATCATAATAGACCATTTTGGGAACGTTCGACATGTCCGGAGTCATCGTTTTTCATCCGAAAATTGATTTTCTGGACTGTACCAAAAATGATTCAAAATGTCAATTGGATCATGCCTCATGTTGAATAACCACTTTTTAAACCCTCACAGTGACCAAAATGGCCATTTTTACAGAGTTTTGCTTACTCAAAAGCTTCAATTTTGACCCGTTTCAGGCACAGAAATGACTATAAACACACTTATTTTAGTGGAAAAAGTCATAATGCACATCCAACAGTCATTTAGAGTCAATAGATTAAATGTTAAAATTTCATCATTATAGACCATTTTGGGAACGTTCGACATGTCCGGAGTCATCGTTTTTCATCCGAAAATTGATTTTTTGGACTGTACCAAAAATGATTCAAAATGTCAATTGGATCGTGCCTCATGTTGAATAACCACTTTTTAAACCCTCACAGTGACCAAAAGTGCAATTTTTACAGAGTTTTTCTTACTCAAAAGCTTCAATTTTGACCCGTTTCAGGCACAGAAATGACTTTAAACACACTTATTTTAGTTGAAAAAGTCATAATTCACATCCAATAGTCATTTAGAGTCAAAAGATTAAATGTTAAAATGTCATCATTATAGACCATTTTGGGAACGTTCGACATGTCCGGAGTCATCGTTTTTCATCCGAAAATTGATTTTCTGGACTGTACCAAAAATGATTCAAAATGTCAATTGGATCGTGCCTCATGTTGAATAACCACTTTTTAAACCCTCACAGTGACCAAAATGGCCATTTTTACAGAGTTTTGCTTACTCAAAAGCTTCAATTTTGACCCGTTTCAGGCACAGAAATGACTTTAAACACACTTATTTTAGTTGAAAAAGTCATAATTCACATCCAACAGTCATTTAGAGTCAAAAGATTAAATGTTAAAATTTCATCATTATAGACCATTTTGGGAACGTTCGACATGTCCGGAGTCATCGTTTTTCATCCGAAAATTGATTTTTTGGACTGTACCAAAAATGATTCAAAATGTCAGTTGGATCGTGCCTCATGTTGAATAACCACTTTTTAAACCCTCACAGTGACCAAAATTGACGATTTTACAGAGTTTTGCTTACTCAAAAGCTTCAATTTTGACCCGTTTCAGGCACAGAAATGACTTTAAACACACTTATTTTAGTTGAAAAAGTCATAATTCACATCCAACAGTCATTTGGAGTCAAAAGATTAAATGTTAAAATTTCATCATAATAGACCATTTTGGGAACGTTCGACATGTCCGGAGTCATCGTTTTTCATCCGAAAATTGCTTTTTTGGACTGTACCAAAAATGATTCAAAATGTCAATTGGATCGTGCCTCATGTTGAATAACCACTTTTTAAACCCTCACAGTGACCAAAATGGCCATTTTTACAGAGTTTTGCTTACTCAAAAGCTTCAATTTTGACCCGTTTCAGGCACAGAAATGACTTTAAACACACTTATTTTAGTTGAAAAAGTCATAATTCACATCCAACAGTCATTTAGAGTCAAAAGATTAAATGTTAAAATTTCATCATTATAGACCATTTTGGGAACGTTCGACATGTCCGGAGTCATTGTTTTTCATCCGAAAATTGATTTTTTGGACTGTACCAAAAATGATTCAAAATGTCAATTGGATCGTGCCTCATGTTGAATAACCACTTTTTAAACCCTCACAGTGACCAAAATTGACGATTTTACAGAGTTTTGCTTACTCAAAAGCTTCAATTTTGACCCGTTTCAGGCACAGAAATGACTTTAAACACACTTATTTTAGTTGAAAAAGTCATAATTCACATCCAACAGTCATTTGGAGTCAAAAGATTAAATGTTAAAATGTCATCATAATAGACCATTTTGGGAACGTTCGACATGTCCGGAGTCATCATTTCTCATCCGAAAATTGATTTTTTGGACTGTACCAAAAATGATTCAAAATGTCAATTGGATTGTGCCTCATGTTGAATAACCACTTTTTAAACCCTCACAGTGACCAAAATTGCCATTTTTACAGAGTTTTGCTTACTCAAAAGCTTTAATTTTGACACGTTTCAGGCACAGAAATGACTTTAAACACACTTATTTTAGTTAAAAAAGTCATAATTCACATCCAACAGTCATTTAGGGTCAAAATATTAAATGTTAAAATTTCATCATTATAGACCATTTTGGGAACGTTCGACATGTCCGGAGTCATCGTTTTTCATCCGAAAATTGATTTTTTGGACTGTACCAAAAATGATTCAAAATGTCAATTGGATCGTGCCTCATGTTGAATAACCACTTTTTAAACCCTCACAGTGACCAAAATTGCAATTTTTACAGAGTTTTGCATACTCAAAAGCTGCAATTTTGACCCGTTTCAGGCACAGAAATGACTTTAAACACACTTATTTTAGTTGAAAAAGTCATAATGCACATCCAACAGTCATTTGGAGTCAAAAGAATAAATGTTAAAATTTCATCATAATAGACCATTTTGGGAACGTTCGACATGTCCGGAGTCATCGTTTTTCATCCGAAAATTGATTTTTTTGGACTGTACCAAAAATAATTCAAAATGTCAATTGGATCGTGCCTCATGTTGAATAACCACTTTTTAAACCCTCACAGTGACCAAAATGGCCATTTTTACAGAGTTTTGCTTACTCAAAAGCTTTAACTTTGACACGTTTCAGGCACAGAAATGACTTTAAACACACTTATTTTAGTTAAAAAAGTCATAATTCACATCCAACAGTCATTTAGAGTCAAAAGAATAAATGTTAAAATTTCATCATTATAGACCATTTTGGGAACGTTCGACATGTCCGGAGTCATCGTTTTTCATCCGAAAATTGATTTTTTGGACTGTACCAAAAATGATTCAAAATGTCAATTGGATCGTGCCTCATGTTGAAAAACCACTTTTTAAACCCTCACAGTGACCAAAATTGCCATTTTTACAGAGTTTTGCATACTCAAAAGCTACAATTTTGACCCGTTTCAGGCACAGAAATGACTTTAAACACACTTATTTTAGTTGAAAAAGTCATAATGCACATCCAACAGTCATTTGGAGTCAAAAGAATAAATGTTAAAATTTCATCATAATAGACCATTTTGGGAACGTTCGACATGTCCGGAGTCATCGTTTTTCATCCGAAAATTGATTTTCTGGACTGTACCAAAAATGATTCAAAATGTCAATTGGATCATGCCTCATGTTGAATAACCACTTTTTAAACCCTCACAGTGACCAAAATGGCCATTTTTACAGAGTTTTGCTTACTCAAAAGCTTCAATTTTGACCCGTTTCAGGCACAGAAATGACTTTAAACACACTTATTTTAGTGGAAAAAGTCATAATGCACATCCAACAGTCATTTAGAGTCAATAGATTAAATGTTAAAATTTCATCATTATAGACCATTTTGGGAACGTTCGACATGTCCGGAGTCATCGTTTTTCATCCGAAAATTGATTTTTTGGACTGTACCAAAAATGATTCAAAATGTCAATTGGATCGTGCCTCATGTTGAATAACCACTTTTTAAACCCTCACAGTGACCAAAAGTGCAATTTTTACAGAGTTTTTCTTACTCAAAAGCTTCAATTTTGACCCGTTTCAGGCACAGAAATGACTTTAAACACACTTATTTTAGTTGAAAAAGTCATAATTCACATCCAATAGTCATTTAGAGTCAAAAGATTAAATGTTAAAATGTAATCATTATAGACCATTTTGGGAACGTTCGACATGTCCGGAGTCATCGTTTTTCATCCGAAAATTGATTTTCTGGACTGTACCAAAAATGATTCAAAATGTCAATTGGATCGTGCCTCATGTTGAATAACCACTTTTTAAACCCTCACAGTGACCAAAATGGCCATTTTTACAGAGTTTTGCTTACTCAAAAGCTTCAATTTTGACCCGTTTCAGGCACAGAAATGACTTTAAACACACTTATTTTAGTTGAAAAAGTCATAATTCACATCCAACAGTCATTTAGAGTCAAAAGATTAAATGTTAAAATTTCATCATTATAGACCATTTTGGGAACGTTCGACATGTCCGGAGTCATCGTTTTTCATCCGAAAATTGATTTTTTGGACTGTACCAAAAATGATTCAAAATGTCAGTTGGATCGTGCCTCATGTTGAATAACCACTTTTTAAACCCTCACAGTGACCAAAATTGACGATTTTACAGAGTTTTGCTTACTCAAAAGCTTCAATTTTGACCCGTTTCAGGCACAGAAATGACTTTAAACACACTTATTTTAGTTGAAAAAGTCATAATTCACATCCAACAGTCATTTGGAGTCAAAAGATTAAATGTTAAAATTTCATCATAATAGACCATTTTGGGAACGTTCGACATGTCCGGAGTCATCGTTTTTCATCCGAAAATTGCTTTTTTGGACTGTACCAAAAATGATTCAAAATGTCAATTGGATCGTGCCTCATGTTGAATAACCACTTTTTAAACCCTCACAGTGACCAAAATTGCAATTTTTACAGAGTTTTGCATACTCAAAAGCTGCAATTTTGACCCGTTTCAGGCACAGAAATGACTTTAAACACACTTATTTTAGTTGAAAAAGTCATAATGCACATCCAACAGTCATTTGGAGTCAAAAGAATAAATGTTAAAATTTCATCATAATAGACCATTTTGGGAACGTTCGACATGTCCGGAGTCATCGTTTTTCATCCGAAAATTGATTTTTTTGGACTGTACCAAAAATAATTCAAAATGTCAATTGGATCGTGCCTCATGTTGAATAACCACTTTTTAAACCCTCACAGTGACCAAAATGGCCATTTTTACAGAGTTTTGCTTACTCAAAAGCTTTAACTTTGACACGTTTCAGGCACAGAAATGACTTTAAACACACTTATTTTAGTTAAAAAAGTCATAATTCACATCCAACAGTCATTTAGAGTCAAAAGAATAAATGTTAAAATTTCATCATTATAGACCATTTTGGGAACGTTCGACATGTCCGGAGTCATCGTTTTTCATCCGAAAATTGATTTTTTGGACTGTACCAAAAATGATTCAAAATGTCAATTGGATCGTGCCTCATGTTGAAAAACCACTTTTTAAACCCTCACAGTGACCAAAATTGCCATTTTTACAGAGTTTTGCATACTCAAAAGCTACAATTTTGACCCGTTTCAGGCACAGAAATGACTTTAAACACACTTATTTTAGTTGAAAAAGTCATAATGCACATCCAACAGTCATTTGGAGTCAAAAGAATAAATGTTAAAATTTCATCATAATAGACCATTTTGGGAACGTTCGACATGTCCGGAGTCATCGTTTTTCATCCGAAAATTGATTTTCTGGACTGTACCAAAAATGATTCAAAATGTCAATTGGATCATGCCTCATGTTGAATAACCACTTTTTAAACCCTCACAGTGACCAAAATGGCCATTTTTACAGAGTTTTGCTTACTCAAAAGCTTCAATTTTGACCCGTTTCAGGCACAGAAATGACTATAAACACACTTATTTTAGTGGAAAAAGTCATAATGCACATCCAACAGTCATTTAGAGTCAATAGATTAAATGTTAAAATTTCATCATTATAGACCATTTTGGGAACGTTCGACATGTCCGGAGTCATCGTTTTTCATCCGAAAATTGATTTTTTGGACTGTACCAAAAATGATTCAAAATGTCAATTGGATCGTGCCTCATGTTGAATAACCACTTTTTAAACCCTCACAGTGACCAAAAGTGCAATTTTTACAGAGTTTTTCTTACTCAAAAGCTTCAATTTTGACCCGTTTCAGGCACAGAAATGACTTTAAACACACTTATTTTAGTTGAAAAAGTCATAATTCACATCCAATAGTCATTTAGAGTCAAAAGATTAAATGTTAAAATGTCATCATTATAGACCATTTTGGGAACGTTCGACATGTCCGGAGTCATCGTTTTTCATCCGAAAATTGATTTTCTGGACTGTACCAAAAATGATTCAAAATGTCAATTGGATCGTGCCTCATGTTGAATAACCACTTTTTAAACCCTCACAGTGACCAAAATGGCCATTTTTACAGAGTTTTGCTTACTCAAAAGCTTCAATTTTGACCCGTTTCAGGCACAGAAATGACTTTAAACACACTTATTTTAGTTGAAAAAGTCATAATTCACATCCAACAGTCATTTAGAGTCAAAAGATTAAATGTTAAAATTTCATCATTATAGACCATTTTGGGAACGTTCGACATGTCCGGAGTCATCGTTTTTCATCCGAAAATTGATTTTTTGGACTGTACCAAAAATGATTCAAAATGTCAGTTGGATCGTGCCTCATGTTGAATAACCACTTTTTAAACCCTCACAGTGACCAAAATTGACGATTTTACAGAGTTTTGCTTACTCAAAAGCTTCAATTTTGACCCGTTTCAGGCACAGAAATGACTTTAAACACACTTATTTTAGTTGAAAAAGTCATAATTCACATCCAACAGTCATTTGGAGTCAAAAGATTAAATGTTAAAATTTCATCATAATAGACCATTTTGGGAACGTTCGACATGTCCGGAGTCATCGTTTTTCATCCGAAAATTGCTTTTTTGGACTGTACCAAAAATGATTCAAAATGTCAATTGGATCGTGCCTCATGTTGAATAACCACTTTTTAAACCCTCACAGTGACCAAAATGGCCATTTTTACAGAGTTTTGCTTACTCAAAAGCTTCAATTTTGACCCGTTTCAGGCACAGAAATGACTTTAAACACACTTATTTTAGTTGAAAAAGTCATAATTCACATCCAACAGTCATTTAGAGTCAAAAGATTAAATGTTAAAATTTCATCATTATAGACCATTTTGGGAACGTTCGACATGTCCGGAGTCATTGTTTTTCATCCGAAAATTGATTTTTTGGACTGTACCAAAAATGATTCAAAATGTCAATTGGATCGTGCCTCATGTTGAATAACCACTTTTTAAACCCTCACAGTGACCAAAATTGACGATTTTACAGAGTTTTGCTTACTCAAAAGCTTCAATTTTGACCCGTTTCAGGCACAGAAATGACTTTAAACACACTTATTTTAGTTGAAAAAGTCATAATTCACATCCAACAGTCATTTGGAGTCAAAAGATTAAATGTTAAAATGTCATCATAATAGACCATTTTGGGAACGTTCGACATGTCCGGAGTCATCATTTCTCATCCGAAAATTGATTTTTTGGACTGTACCAAAAATGATTCAAAATGTCAATTGGATTGTGCCTCATGTTGAATAACCACTTTTTAAACCCTCACAGTGACCAAAATTGCCATTTTTACAGAGTTTTGCTTACTCAAAAGCTTTAATTTTGACACGTTTCAGGCACAGAAATGACTTTAAACACACTTATTTTAGTTAAAAAAGTCATAATTCACATCCAACAGTCATTTAGGGTCAAAATATTAAATGTTAAAATTTCATCATTATAGACCATTTTGGGAACGTTCGACATGTCCGGAGTCATCGTTTTTCATCCGAAAATTGATTTTTTGGACTGTACCAAAAATGATTCAAAATGTCAATTGGATCGTGCCTCATGTTGAATAACCACTTTTTAAACCCTCACAGTGACCAAAATTGCAATTTTTACAGAGTTTTGCATACTCAAAAGCTGCAATTTTGACCCGTTTCAGGCACAGAAATGACTTTAAACACACTTATTTTAGTTGAAAAAGTCATAATTCACATCCAATAGTCATTTAGAGTCAAAAGATTAAATGTTAAAATTTCATCATAATAGACCATTTTGGGAACGTTCGACATGTCCGGAGTCATCGTTTTTCATCCGAAAATTGATTTTCTGGACTGTACCAAAAATGATTCAAAATGTCAATTGGATCATGCCTCATGTTGAATAACCACTTTTTAAACCCTCACAGTGACCAAAATGGCCATTTTTACAGAGTTTTGCTTACTCAAAAGCTTCAATTTTGACCCGTTTCAGGCACAGAAATGACTATAAACACACTTATTTTAGTGGAAAAAGTCATAATGCACATCCAACAGTCATTTAGAGTCAATAGATTAAATGTTAAAATTTCATCATTATAGACCATTTTGGGAACGTTCGACATGTCCGGAGTCATCGTTTTTCATCCGAAAATTGATTTTTTGGACTGTACCAAAAATGATTCAAAATGTCAATTGGATCGTGCCTCATGTTGAATAACCACTTTTTAAACCCTCACAGTGACCAAAAGTGCAATTTTTACAGAGTTTTTCTTACTCAAAAGCTTCAATTTTGACCCGTTTCAGGCACAGAAATGACTTTAAACACACTTATTTTAGTTGAAAAAGTCATAATTCACATCCAACAGTCATTTAGAGTCAAAAGATTAAATGTTAAAATTTCATCATTATAGACCATTTTGGGAACGTTCGACATGTCCGGAGTCATCGTTTTTCATCCGAAAATTGATTTTTTGGACTGTACCAAAAATGATTCAAAATGTCAGTTGGATCGTGCCTCATGTTGAATAACCACTTTTTAAACCCTCACAGTGACCAAAATTGACGATTTTACAGAGTTTTGCTTACTCAAAAGCTTCAATTTTGACCCGTTTCAGGCACAGAAATGACTTTAAACACACTTATTTTAGTTGAAAAAGTCATAATTCACATCCAACAGTCATTTGGAGTCAAAAGATTAAATGTTAAAATTTCATCATAATAGACCATTTTGGGAACGTTCGACATGTCCGGAGTCATCGTTTTTCATCCGAAAATTGCTTTTTTGGACTGTACCAAAAATGATTCAAAATGTCAATTGGATCGTGCCTCATGTTGAATAACCACTTTTTAAACCCTCACAGTGACCAAAATGGCCATTTTTACAGAGTTTTGCTTACTCAAAAGCTTCAATTTTGACCCGTTTCAGGCACAGAAATGACTTTAAACACACTTATTTTAGTTGAAAAAGTCATAATTCACATCCAACAGTCATTTAGAGTCAAAAGATTAAATGTTAAAATTTCATCATTATAGACCATTTTGGGAACGTTCGACATGTCCGGAGTCATTGTTTTTCATCCGAAAATTGATTTTTTGGACTGTACCAAAAATGATTCAAAATGTCAATTGGATCGTGCCTCATGTTGAATAACCACTTTTTAAACCCTCACAGTGACCAAAATTGACGATTTTACAGAGTTTTGCTTACTCAAAAGCTTCAATTTTGACCCGTTTCAGGCACAGAAATGACTTTAAACACACTTATTTTAGTTGAAAAAGTCATAATTCACATCCAACAGTCATTTGGAGTCAAAAGATTAAATGTTAAAATGTCATCATAATAGACCATTTTGGGAACGTTCGACATGTCCGGAGTCATCATTTCTCATCCGAAAATTGATTTTTTGGACTGTACCAAAAATGATTCAAAATGTCAATTGGATTGTGCCTCATGTTGAATAACCACTTTTTAAACCCTCACAGTGACCAAAATTGCCATTTTTACAGAGTTTTGCTTACTCAAAAGCTTTAATTTTGACACGTTTCAGGCACAGAAATGACTTTAAACACACTTATTTTAGTTAAAAAAGTCATAATTCACATCCAACAGTCATTTAGGGTCAAAATATTAAATGTTAAAATTTCATCATTATAGACCATTTTGGGAACGTTCGACATGTCCGGAGTCATCGTTTTTCATCCGAAAATTGATTTTTTGGACTGTACCAAAAATGATTCAAAATGTCAATTGGATCGTGCCTCATGTTGAATAACCACTTTTTAAACCCTCACAGTGACCAAAATTGCAATTTTTACAGAGTTTTGCATACTCAAAAGCTGCAATTTTGACCCGTTTCAGGCACAGAAATGACTTTAAACACACTTATTTTAGTTGAAAAAGTCATAATGCACATCCAACAGTCATTTGGAGTCAAAAGAATAAATGTTAAAATTTCATCATAATAGACCATTTTGGGAACGTTCGACATGTCCGGAGTCATCGTTTTTCATCCGAAAATTGATTTTTTTGGACTGTACCAAAAATAATTCAAAATGTCAATTGGATCGTGCCTCATGTTGAATAACCACTTTTTAAACCCTCACAGTGACCAAAATGGCCATTTTTACAGAGTTTTGCTTACTCAAAAGCTTTAACTTTGACACGTTTCAGGCACAGAAATGACTTTAAACACACTTATTTTAGTTAAAAAAGTCATAATTCACATCCAACAGTCATTTAGAGTCAAAAGAATAAATGTTAAAATTTCATCATTATAGACCATTTTGGGAACGTTCGACATGTCCGGAGTCATCGTTTTTCATCCGAAAATTGATTTTTTGGACTGTACCAAAAATGATTCAAAATGTCAATTGGATCGTGCCTCATGTTGAAAAACCACTTTTTAAACCCTCACAGTGACCAAAATTGCCATTTTTACAGAGTTTTGCATACTCAAAAGCTACAATTTTGACCCGTTTCAGGCACAGAAATGACTTTAAACACACTTATTTTAGTTGAAAAAGTCATAATGCACATCCAACAGTCATTTGGAGTCAAAAGAATAAATGTTAAAATTTCATCATAATAGACCATTTTGGGAACGTTCGACATGTCCGGAGTCATCGTTTTTCATCCGAAAATTGATTTTCTGGACTGTACCAAAAATGATTCAAAATGTCAATTGGATCATGCCTCATGTTGAATAACCACTTTTTAAACCCTCACAGTGACCAAAATGGCCATTTTTACAGAGTTTTGCTTACTCAAAAGCTTCAATTTTGACCCGTTTCAGGCACAGAAATGACTTTAAACACACTTATTTTAGTGGAAAAAGTCATAATGCACATCCAACAGTCATTTAGAGTCAATAGATTAAATGTTAAAATTTCATCATTATAGACCATTTTGGGAACGTTCGACATGTCCGGAGTCATCGTTTTTCATCCGAAAATTGATTTTTTGGACTGTACCAAAAATGATTCAAAATGTCAATTGGATCGTGCCTCATGTTGAATAACCACTTTTTAAACCCTCACAGTGACCAAAAGTGCAATTTTTACAGAGTTTTTCTTACTCAAAAGCTTCAATTTTGACCCGTTTCAGGCACAGAAATGACTTTAAACACACTTATTTTAGTTGAAAAAGTCATAATTCACATCCAATAGTCATTTAGAGTCAAAAGATTAAATGTTAAAATGTAATCATTATAGACCATTTTGGGAACGTTCGACATGTCCGGAGTCATCGTTTTTCATCCGAAAATTGATTTTCTGGACTGTACCAAAAATGATTCAAAATGTCAATTGGATCGTGCCTCATGTTGAATAACCACTTTTTAAACCCTCACAGTGACCAAAATGGCCATTTTTACAGAGTTTTGCTTACTCAAAAGCTTCAATTTTGACCCGTTTCAGGCACAGAAATGACTTTAAACACACTTATTTTAGTTGAAAAAGTCATAATTCACATCCAACAGTCATTTAGAGTCAAAAGATTAAATGTTAAAATTTCATCATTATAGACCATTTTGGGAACGTTCGACATGTCCGGAGTCATCGTTTTTCATCCGAAAATTGATTTTTTGGACTGTACCAAAAATGATTCAAAATGTCAGTTGGATCGTGCCTCATGTTGAATAACCACTTTTTAAACCCTCACAGTGACCAAAATTGACGATTTTACAGAGTTTTGCTTACTCAAAAGCTTCAATTTTGACCCGTTTCAGGCACAGAAATGACTTTAAACACACTTATTTTAGTTGAAAAAGTCATAATTCACATCCAACAGTCATTTGGAGTCAAAAGATTAAATGTTAAAATTTCATCATAATAGACCATTTTGGGAACGTTCGACATGTCCGGAGTCATCGTTTTTCATCCGAAAATTGCTTTTTTGGACTGTACCAAAAATGATTCAAAATGTCAATTGGATCGTGCCTCATGTTGAATAACCACTTTTTAAACCCTCACAGTGACCAAAATGGCCATTTTTACAGAGTTTTGCTTACTCAAAAGCTTTAATTTTGACCCGTTTCAGGCACAGAAATGACTTTAAACACACTTATTTTAGTTGAAAAAGTCATAATTCACATCCAACAGTCATTTAGAGTCAAAAGATTAAATGTTAAAATTTCATCATAATAGACCATTTTGGGAACGTTCGACATGTCCGGAGTCATCATTTCTCATCCGAAAATTGATTTTTTGGACTGTACCAAAAATGATTCAAAATGTCAATTGGATTGTGCCTCATGTTGAATAACCACTTTTTAAACCCTCACAGTGACCAAAATTGCCATTTTTACAGAGTTTTGCTTACTCAAAAGCTTCAATTTTGACCCGTTGCAGGCACAGAAATGACTTTAAAACACACTTATTTTAGTTGAAAAAGTCATAATTCACATCCAACAGTCATTTAGAGTCAAAAGATTAAATGTTAAAATTTCATCATTATAGACCATTTTGGGAACGTTCGACATGTCCGGAGTCATCGTTTTTCATCCGAAAATTGATTTTTTGGACTGTACCAAAAATTATTCAAAAAGTCAATTGGATCGTGCCTCATGTTGAATAACCACTTTTTAAACCCTCACAGTGACCAACATTGCCATTTTTACAGAGTTTTGCATACTCAAAAGCTACAATTTTGACCCGTTTCAGGCACAGAAATGACTTTAAACACACTTATTTTAGTTGAAAAAGTCATAATGCACATCCAACAGTCATTTAGAGTCAATAGATTAAATGTTAAAATTTCATCATTATAGACCATTTTGGGAACGTTCGACATGTCCGGAGTCATCGTTTTTCATCCGAAAATTGATTTTTTGGACTGTACCAAAAAAGATTCAAAATGTCAATTGGATCGTGCCTCATGTTGAATAACCACTTTTTAAACCCTCACAGTGACCAAAAGTGCAATTTTTACAGAGTTTTTCTTACTCAAAAGCTTCAATTTTGACCCGTTTCAGGCACAGAAATGACTTTAAACACACTTATTTTAGTTGAAAAAGTCATAATTCATCTCCAACAGTCATTTAGAGTCAAAAGATTAAATGTTAAAATTTCATCATAATAGACCATTTTGGGAACGTTCGACATGTCCGGAGTCATCGTTTCTCATCCGAAAATTGATTTTTTGGACTGTACCAAAAATGATTCAAAATGTCAATTGGATCGTGCCTCATGTTGAATAACCACTTTTTAAACCCTCACAGTGACCAAAATTGCCATTTTTACAGAGTTTTGCTTACTCAAAAGCTTCAATTTTGACCCGTTTCAGGCACAGAAATGACTTTAAACACACTTATTTTATTTGAAAAAGTCATAATTCACACCCAAGAGTCATTTAGAGTCAAAAGATTAAATGTTAAAATTTCATCATTATAGACCATTTTGGGAACGTTCGACATGTCCGGAGTCATCGTTTTTCATCCGAAAATTGATTTTTTGGACTGTACCAAAAATGATTCAAAATGTCAATTGGATCGTGCCTCATGTTGAATAACCACTTTTTAAACCCTCACAGTGACCAAAATTGCAATTTTTACAGAGTTTTGCATACTCAAAAGCTGCAATTTTGACCCGTTTCAGGCACAGAAATGACTTTAAACACACTTATTTTAGTTGAAAAAGTCATAATGCACATCCAACAGTCATTTAGAGTCAAAAGATTAAATGTTAAAATTTCATCATTATAGACCATTTTGGGAACGTTCGACATGTCCGAAGTCATCGTTTTTCATCCGAAAATTGATTTTTTGGACTGTACCAAAAATGATTCAAAATGTCAATTGGATCGTGCCTCATGTTGAATAACCACTTTTTAAACCCTCACAGTGACCAAAAGTGCAATATTTACAGAGTTTTGCTTACTCAAAAGCTTCAATTTTGACCCGTTTCAGGCACAGAAATGACTTTAAACACACTTATTTTAGTTTAAAAAGTCATAATTCACATCCAATAGTCATTTAGAGTCAAAAGAATAAATGTTAAAATTTCATCATTATAGACCATTTTGGGAACGTTCGACATGTCCGTGTCATCGTTTTTCATCCGAAAATTGATTTTCTGGACTGTACCAAAAATGATTCAAAATGTCAATTGGATCGTGCCTCATGTTGAATAACCACTTTTTAAACCCTCACAGTGACCAAAATGGCCATTTTTACAGAGTTTTGCTTACTCAAAAGCTTCAATTTTGACTCGTTTCAGGCACAGAAATGACCTTAAACACACTTATTTTAGTTGAAAAAGTCATAATGCACATCCAACAGTCATTTAGAGTCAAAAGATTAAATGTTAAAATTTCATCATTATAGACCATTTTGGGAACGTTCGACATGTCCGGAGTCATCGTTTTTCATCCGAAAATTGATTTTTTGGACTGTACCAAAAATGATTCAAAATGTCAATTGGATCGTGCCTCATGTTGAATAACCACTTTTTAAACCCTCACAGTGACCAAAAGTGCAATATTTACAGAGTTTTGCTTACTCAAAAGCTTCAATTTTGACCCGTTTCAGGCACAGAAATGACTTTAAACACACTTATTTTAGTTTAAAAAGTCATAATTCACATCCAATAGTCATTTAGAGTCAAAAGAATAAATGTTAAAATTTCATCATTATAGACCATTTTGGGAACGTTCGACATGTCCGTGTCATCGTTTTTCATCCGAAAATTGATTTTCTGGACTGTACCAAAAATGATTCAAAATGTCAATTGGATCGTGCCTCATGTTGAATAACCACTTTTTAAACCCTCACAGTGACCAAAATTGCCATTTTTACAGAGTTTTGCTTACTCAAAAGCTTCAATTTTGACCCGTTTCAGGCACAGAAATGACTTTAAACACACTTATTTTATTTGAAAAAGTCATAATTCACATCCAACAGTCATTTAGAGTCAAAAGATTAAATGTTAAAATTTCATCATTATAGACCATTTTGGGAACGTTCGACATGTCCGGAGTCATTGTTTTTCATCCGAAAATTGATTTTTTGGACTGTACCAAAAATGATTCAAAATGTCAATTGGATCGTGCCTCATGTTGAATAACCACTTTTTAAACCCTCACAGTGACCAAAATTGACGATTTTACAGAGTTTTGCTTACTCAAAAGCTTCAATTTTGACCCGTTTCAGGCACAGAAATGACTTTAAACACACTTATTTTAGTTGAAAAAGTCATAATTCACATCCAACAGTCATTTGGAGTCAAAAGATTAAATGTTAAAATGTCATCATAATAGACCATTTTGGGAACGTTCGACATGTCCGGAGTCATCATTTCTCATCCGAAAATTGATTTTTTGGACTGTACCAAAAATGATTCAAAATGTCAATTGGATTGTGCCTCATGTTGAATAACCACTTTTTAAACCCTCACAGTGACCAAAATTGCCATTTTTACAGAGTTTTGCTTACTCAAAAGCTTTAATTTTGACACGTTTCAGGCACAGAAATGACTTTAAACACACTTATTTTAGTTAAAAAAGTCATAATTCACATCCAACAGTCATTTAGGGTCAAAATATTAAATGTTAAAATTTCATCATTATAGACCATTTTGGGAACGTTCGACATGTCCGGAGTCATCGTTTTTCATCCGAAAATTGATTTTTTGGACTGTACCAAAAATGATTCAAAATGTCAATTGGATCGTGCCTCATGTTGAATAACCACTTTTTAAACCCTCACAGTGACCAAAATTGCAATTTTTACAGAGTTTTGCATACTCAAAAGCTGCAATTTTGACCCGTTTCAGGCACAGAAATGACTTTAAACACACTTATTTTAGTTGAAAAAGTCATAATGCACATCCAACAGTCATTTGGAGTCAAAAGAATAAATGTTAAAATTTCATCATAATAGACCATTTTGGGAACGTTCGACATGTCCGGAGTCATCGTTTTTCATCCGAAAATTGATTTTTTTGGACTGTACCAAAAATAATTCAAAATGTCAATTGGATCGTGCCTCATGTTGAATAACCACTTTTTAAACCCTCACAGTGACCAAAATGGCCATTTTTACAGAGTTTTGCTTACTCAAAAGCTTTAACTTTGACACGTTTCAGGCACAGAAATGACTTTAAACACACTTATTTTAGTTAAAAAAGTCATAATTCACATCCAACAGTCATTTAGAGTCAAAAGAATAAATGTTAAAATTTCATCATTATAGACCATTTTGGGAACGTTCGACATGTCCGGAGTCATCGTTTTTCATCCGAAAATTGATTTTTTGGACTGTACCAAAAATGATTCAAAATGTCAATTGGATCGTGCCTCATGTTGAAAAACCACTTTTTAAACCCTCACAGTGACCAAAATTGCCATTTTTACAGAGTTTTGCATACTCAAAAGCTACAATTTTGACCCGTTTCAGGCACAGAAATGACTTTAAACACACTTATTTTAGTTGAAAAAGTCATAATGCACATCCAACAGTCATTTGGAGTCAAAAGAATAAATGTTAAAATTTCATCATAATAGACCATTTTGGGAACGTTCGACATGTCCGGAGTCATCGTTTTTCATCCGAAAATTGATTTTCTGGACTGTACCAAAAATGATTCAAAATGTCAATTGGATCATGCCTCATGTTGAATAACCACTTTTTAAACCCTCACAGTGACCAAAATGGCCATTTTTACAGAGTTTTGCTTACTCAAAAGCTTCAATTTTGACCCGTTTCAGGCACAGAAATGACTTTAAACACACTTATTTTAGTTGAAAAAGTCATAATGCACATCCAACAGTCATTTAGAGTCAATAGATTAAATGTTAAAATTTCATCATTATAGACCATTTTGGGAACGTTCGACATGTCCGGAGTCAACGTTTTTCATCCGAAAATTGATTTTTTGGACTGTACCAAAAATGATTCAAAATCATAATAATAATAATAATAATAAAACATTTATTAAGCGCATGGCTGCACAGCTGTGTATCCCCGCGCTGATTGCTGAAAAAAAAATCACAGAGAATCAAGAGAGGAATGGATCGTGCCTCATGTTGAATAACCACTTTTTAAACCCTCACAGTGACCAAAATTGCCATTTTTACAGAGTTTTGCATACTCAAAAGCTACAATTTTGACCCGTTTCAGGCACAGAAATGACTTTAAACACACTTATTTTAGTTGAAAAAGTCATAATGCACATCCAACAGTCATTTAGAGTCAAAAGATTAAATGTTAAAATTTCATCATTATAGACCATTTTGGGAACGTTCGACATGTCCGGAGTCATCGTTTTTCATCCGAAAATTGATTTTTTGGACTGTACCAAAAATGATTCAAAATGTCAATTGGATCGTGCCTCATGTTGAATAACCACTTTTTAAACCCTCACAGTGACCAAAATGGCCATTTTTACAGAGTTTTGCTTACTCAAAAGCTTCAATTTTGACCCGTTTCAGGCACAGAAATGACTTTAAACACACTTATTTTAGTTGAAAAAGTCATAATTCACATCCAACAGTCATTTGGAGTCAAAAGATTAAATGTTAAAATTTCATCATAATAGACCATTTTGGGAATGTTCGACATGTCCCGAGTCATCGTTTTTCATCCGAAAATTGATTTTTTGGACTGTACCAAAAATGATTCAAAATGTCAATTGGATCGTGCCTCATGTTGAATAACCACTTTTTAAACCCTCACAGTGACCAAAATGGCCATTTTTACAAAGTTTTGCTTACTCAAAAGCTTCAATTTTGACCCGTTTCAGGCACGGAAATGACTTTAAACACACTTATTTTAGTTGAAAAAGTCATAATTCACATCCAACAGTCATTTAGAGTCAAAAGATTAAATGTTAAAATTTCATCATTATAGACCATTTTGGGAACGTTCGACATGTCCGGAGTCATCGTTTTTCATCCGAAAATTGATTTTTTGGACTGTACCAAAAATTATTCAAAAAGTCAATTGGATCGTGCCTCATGTTGAATAACCACTTTTTAAACCCTCACAGTGACCAACATTGCCATTTTTACAGAGTTTTGCATACTCAAAAGCTACAATTTTGACCTGTTTCAGGCACAGAAATGACTTTAAACACACTTATTTTAGTTGAAAAAGTCATAATGCACATCCAGCAGTCATTTAGAGTCAAAAGATTAAATGTTAAAATTTCATCATTATAGACCATTTTGGGAACGTTCGACATGTCCGGAGTCATCGTTTTTCATCCGAAAATTGATTTTTTGGACTGTACCAAAAATGATTCAAAATGTCAATTGGATCGTGCCTCATGTTGAATAACCACTTTTTAAACCCTCACAGTGACCAAAATTGCCATTTTTACAGAGTTTTGCTTACTCAAAAGCTTCAATTATGACCCGTTTCAGGCACAGAAATGACTTTAAACACACTTATTTTATTTGAAAAAGTCATAATTCACATCCAACAGTCATTTAGAGTCAAAAGATTAAATGTTAAAATTTCATCATTATAGACCATTTTGGGAACGTTCGACATGTCCGGAGTCAACGTTTTTCATCCGAAAATTGATTTTTTGGACTGTACCAAAAATGATTCAAAATGTCAATTGGATCGTGCCTCATGTTGAATAACCACTTTTTAAACCCTCACAGTGACCAAAATGGCCATTTTTACAAAGTTTTGCTTACTCAAAAGCTTCAATTTTGACCCGTTTCAGGCACGGAAATGACTTTAAACACACTTATTTTAGTTGAAAAAGTCATAATTCACATCCAACAGTCATTTAGAGTCAAAAGATTAAATGTTAAAATTTCATCATTATAGACCATTTTGGGAACGTTCGACATGTCCGGAGTCATCGTTTTTCATCCGAAAATTGATTTTTTGGACTGTACCAAAAATTATTCAAAAAGTCAATTGGATCGTGCCTCATGTTGAATAACCACTTTTTAAACCCTCACAGTGACCAACATTGCCATTTTTACAGAGTTTTGCATACTCAAAAGCTACAATTTTGACCTGTTTCAGGCACAGAAATGACTTTAAACACACTTATTTTAGTTGAAAAAGTCATAATGCACATCCAACAGTCATTTAGAGTCAAAAGATTAAATGTTAAAATTTCATCATTATAGACCATTTTGGGAACGTTCGACATGTCCGGAGTCATCGTTTTTCATCCGAAAATTGATTTTTTGGACTGTACCAAAAATGATTCAAAATGTCAATTGGATCGTGCCTCATGTTGAATAACCACTTTTTAAACCCTCACAGTGACCAAAATTGCCATTTTTACAGAGTTTTGCTTACTCAAAAGCTTCAATTATGACCCGTTTCAGGCACAGAAATGACTTTAAACACACTTATTTTATTTGAAAAAGTCATAATTCACATCCAACAGTCATTTAGAGTCAAAAGATTAAATGTTAAAATTTCATCATTATAGACCATTTTGGGAACGTTCGACATGTCCGGAGTCAACGTTTTTCATCCGAAAATTGATTTTTTGGACTGTACCAAAAATGATTCAAAATGTCAATTGGATCGTGCCTCATGTTGAATAACCACTTTTTAAACCCTCACAGTGACCAAAATGGCCATTTTTACAAAGTTTTGCTTACTCAAAAGCTTCAATTTTGACCCGTTTCAGGCACGGAAATGACTTTAAACACACTTATTTTAGTTGAAAAAGTCATAATTCACATCCAACAGTCATTTAGAGTCAAAAGATTAAATGTTAAAATTTCATCATTATAGACCATTTTGGGAACGTTCGACATGTCCGGAGTCATCGTTTTTCATCCGAAAATTGATTTTTTGGACTGTACCAAAAATTATTCAAAAAGTCAATTGGATCGTGCCTCATGTTGAATAACCACTTTTTAAACCCTCACAGTGACCAACATTGCCATTTTTACAGAGTTTTGCATACTCAAAAGCTACAATTTTGACCTGTTTCAGGCACAGAAATGACTTTAAACACACTTATTTTAGTTGAAAAAGTCATAATGCACATCCAACAGTCATTTAGAGTCAAAAGATTAAATGTTAAAATTTCATCATTATAGACCATTTTGGGAACGTTCGACATGTCCGGAGTCATCGTTTTTCATCCGAAAATTGATTTTTTGGACTGTACCAAAAATGATTCAAAATGTCAATT
This sequence comes from Lissotriton vulgaris, assembly GCF_964263255.1. Taxonomy (NCBI): domain Eukaryota; kingdom Metazoa; phylum Chordata; class Amphibia; order Caudata; family Salamandridae; genus Lissotriton; species Lissotriton vulgaris. The sequence continues at coordinate 493,191 of NW_028242254.1, forward strand.
GGATCGTGCCTCATGTTGAATAACCACTTTTTAAACCCTCACAGTGACCAAAATTGCCATTTTTACAGAGTTTTGCTTACTCAAAAGCTTCAATTATGACCCGTTTCAGGCACAGAAATGACTTTAAACACACTTATTTTATTTGAAAAAGTCATAATTCACATCCAACAGTCATTTAGAGTCAAAAGATTAAATGTTAAAATTTCATCATTATAGACCATTTTGGGAACGTTCGACATGTCCGGAGTCATCGTTTTTCATCCGAAAATTGATTTTTTGGACTGTACCAAAAATGATTCAAAATGTCAATTGGATCGTGCCTCATGTTGAATAACCACTTTTTAAACCCTCACAGTGACCAAAATTGCCATTTTTACAGAGTTTTGCTTACTCAAAAGCTTCAATTATGACCCGTTTCAGGCACAGAAATGACTTTAAACACACTTATTTTATTTGAAAAAGTCATAATTCACATCCAACAGTCATTTAGAGTCAAAAGATTAAATGTTAAAATTTCATCATTATAGACCATTTTGGGAACGTTCGACATGTCCGGAGTCAACGTTTTTCATCCGAAAATTGATTTTTTGGACTGTACCAAAAATGATTCAAAATCATAATAATAATAATAATAATAAAACATTTATTAAGCGCATGGCTGCACAGCTGTGTATCCCCGCGCTGATTGCTGAAAAAAAAATCACAGAGAATCAAGAGAGGAATGGATCGTGCCTCATGTTGAATAACCACTTTTTAAACCCTCACAGTGACCAAAATTGCCATTTTTACAGAGTTTTGCATACTCAAAAGCTACAATTTTGACCCGTTTCAGGCACAGAAATGACTTTAAACACACTTATTTTAGTTGAAAAAGTCATAATGCACATCCAACAGTCATTTAGAGTCAAAAGATTAAATGTTAAAATTTCATCATTATAGACCATTTTGGGAACGTTCGACATGTCCGGAGTCATCGTTTTTCATCCGAAAATTGATTTTTTGGACTGTACCAAAAATGATTCAAAATGTCAATTGGATCGTGCCTCATGTTGAATAACCACTTTTTAAACCCTCACAGTGACCAAAAGTGCAATTTTTACAGAGTTTTTCTTACTCAAAAGCTTCAATTTTGACCCGTTTCAGGCACAGAAATGACTTTAAACACACTTATTTTAGTTGAAAAAGTCATAATTCACATCCAATAGTCATTTAGAGTCAAAAGATTAAATGTTAAAATGTCATCATTATAGACCATTTTGGGAACGTTCGACATGTCCGGAGTCATCGTTTTTCATCCGAAAATTGATTTTCTGGACTGTACCAAAAATGATTCAAAATGTCAATTGGATCGTGCCTCATGTTGAATAACCACTTTTTAAACCCTCACAGTGACCAAAATGGCCATTTTTACAGAGTTTTGCTTACTCAAAAGCTTAAATTTTGACCCGTTTCAGGCACAGAAATGACTTTAAACACACTTATTTTAGTTGAAAAAGTCATAATTCACATCCAACAGTCATTTAGAGTCAAAAGATTAAATGTTAAAATTTCATCATTATAGACCATTTTGGGAACGTTCGACATGTCCGGAGTCATCGTTTTTCATCCGAAAATTGATTTTTTGGACTGTACCAAAAATGATTCAAAATGTCAATTGGATCGTGCCTCATGTTGAATAACCACTTTTTAAACCCTCACAGTGACCAAAATTGACGATTTTACAGAGTTTTGCTTACTCAAAAGCTTCAATTTTGACCCGTTTCAGGCACAGAAATGACTTTAAACACACTTATTTTAGTTGAAAAAGTCATAATTCACATCCAACAGTCATTTGGAGTCAAAAGATTAAATGTTAAAATTTCATCATAATAGACCATTTTGGGAACGTTCGACATGTCCGGAGTCATCGTTTTTCATCCGAAAATTGCTTTTTTGGACTGTACCAAAAATGATTCAAAATGTCAATTGGATCGTGCCTCATGTTGAATAACCACTTTTTAAACCCTCACAGTGACCAAAATGGCCATTTTTACAGAGTTTTGCTTACTCAAAAGCTTCAATTTTGACCCGTTTCAGGCACAGAAATGACTTTAAACACACTTATTTTAGTTGAAAAAGTCATAATTCACATCCAACAGTCATTTAGAGTCAAAAGATTAAATGTTAAAATTTCATCATAATAGACCATTTTGGGAACGTTCGACATGTCCGGAGTCATCATTTCTCATCCGAAAATTGATTTTTTGGACTGTACCAAAAATGATTCAAAATGTCAATTGGATTGTGCCTCATGTTGAATAACCACTTTTTAAACCCTCACAGTGACCAAAATTGCCATTTTTACAGAGTTTTGCTTACTCAAAAGCTTCAATTTTGACCCGTTTCAGGCACAGAAATGACTTTAAAACACACTTATTTTAGTTGAAAAAGTCATAATTCACATCCAACAGTCATTTAGAGTCAAAAGATTAAATGTTAAAATTTCATCATTATAGACCATTTTGGGAACGTTCGACATGTCCGGAGTCATCGTTTTTCATCCGAAAATTGATTTTTTGGACTGTACCAAAAATTATTCAAAAAGTCAATTGGATCGTGCCTCATGTTGAATAACCACTTTTTAAACCCTCACAGTGACCAACATTGCCATTTTTACAGAGTTTTGCATACTCAAAAGCTACAATTTTGACCCGTTTCAGGCACAGAAATGACTTTAAACACACTTATTTTAGTTGAAAAAGTCATAATGCACATCCAACAGTCATTTAGAGTCAATAGATTAAATGTTAAAATTTCATCATTATAGACCATTTTGGGAACGTTCGACATGTCCGGAGTCATCGTTTTTCATCCGAAAATTGATTTTTTGGACTGTACCAAAAATGATTCAAAATGTCAATTGGATCGTGCCTCATGTTGAATAACCACTTTTTAAACCCTCACAGTGACCAAAATGGCCATTTTTACAGAGTTTTGCTTACTCAAAAGCTTCAATTTTGACCCGTTTCAGGCACAGAAATGACTTTAAACACACTTATTTTAGTTGAAAAAGTCATAATTCACATCCAACAGTCATTTAGAGTCAAAAGATTAAATGTTAAAATTTCATCATAATAGACCATTTTGGGAACGTTCGACATGTCCGGAGTCATCGTTTCTCATCCGAAAATTGATTTTTTGGACTGTACCAAAAATGATTCAAAATGTCAATTGGATTGTGCCTCATGTTGAATAACCACTTTTTAAACCCTCACAGTGACCAAAATGGCCATTTTTACAAAGTTTTGCTTACTCAAAAGCTTCAATTTTGACCCGTTTCAGGCACGGAAATGACTTTAAACACACTTATTTTAGTTGAAAAAGTCATAATTCACATCCAACAGTCATTTAGAGTCAAAAGATTAAATGTTAAAATGTCATCATTATAGACCATTTTGGGAACGTTCGACATGTCCGGAGTCATCGTTTTTCATCCGAAAATTGATTTTTTGGACTGTACCAAAAATTATTCAAAAAGTCAATTGGATCGTGCCTCATGTTGAATAACCACTTTTTAAACCCTCACAGTGACCAACATTGCCATTTTTACAGAGTTTTGCATACTCAAAAGCTACAATTTTGACCTGTTTCAGGCACAGAAATGACTTTAAACACACTTATTTTAGTTGAAAAAGTCATAATGCACATCCAACAGTCATTTAGAGTCAAAAGATTAAATGTTAAAATTTCATCATTATAGACCATTTTGGGAACGTTCGACATGTCCGGAGTCATCGTTTTTCATCCGAAAATTGATTTTTTGGACTGTACCAAAAATGATTCAAAATGTCAATTGGATCGTGCCTCATGTTGAATAACCACTTTTTAAACCATCACAGTGACCAAAATTGCCATTTTTACAGAGTTTTGCTTACTCAAAAGCTTCAATTATGACCCGTTTCAGGCACAGAAATGACTTTAAACACACTTATTTTATTTGAAAAAGTCATAATTCACATCCAACAGTCATTTAGAGTCAAAAGATTAAATGTTAAAATTTCATCTTTATAGACCATTTTGGGAACGTTCGACATGTCCGGAGTCAACGTTTTTCATCCGAAAATTGATTTTTTGGACTGTACCAAAAATGATTCAAAATCATAATAATAATAATAATAATAAAACATTTATTAAGCGCATGGCTGCACAGCTGTGTATCCCCGCGCTGATTGCTGAAAAAAAATCACAGAGAATCAAGAGAGGAATGGATCGTGCCTCATGTTGAATAACCACTTTTTAAACCCTCACAGTGACCAAAATTGCCATTTTTACAGAGTTTTGCATACTCAAAAGCTACAATTTTGACCCGTTTCAGGCACAGAAATGACTTTAAACACACTTATTTTAGTTGAAAAAGTCATAATGCACATCCAACAGTCATTTAGAGTCAAAAGATTAAATGTTAAAATTTCATCATTATAGACCATTTTGGGAACGTTCGACATGTCCGGAGTCATCGTTTTTCATCCGAAAATTGATTTTTTGGACTGTACCAAAAATGATTCAAAATGTCAATTGGATCGTGCCTCATGTTGAATAACCACTTTTTAAACCCTCACAGTGACCAAAATTGACGATTTTACAGAGTTTTGCTTACTCAAAAGCTTCAATTTTGACCCGTTTCAGGCACAGAAATGACTTTAAACACACTTATTTTAGTTGAAAAAGTCATAATTCACATCCAACAGTCATTTGGAGTCAAAAGATTAAATGTTAAAATTTCATCATAATAGACCATTTTGGGAACGTTCGACATGTCCGGAGTCATCGTTTTTCATCCGAAAATTGCTTTTTTGGACTGTACCAAAAATGATTCAAAATGTCAATTGGATCGTGCCTCATGTTGAATAACCACTTTTTAAACCCTCACAGTGACCAAAATGGCCATTTTTACAGAGTTTTGCTTACTCAAAAGCTTCAATTTTGACCCGTTTCAGGCACAGAAATGACTTTAAACACACTTATTTTAGTTGAAAAAGTCATAATTCACATCCAACAGTCATTTAGAGTCAAAAGATTAAATGTTAAAATTTCATCATAATAGACCATTTTGGGAACGTTCGACATGTCCGGAGTCATCATTTCTCATCCGAAAATTGATTTTTTGGACTGTACCAAAAATTATTCAAAATGTCAATTGGATTGTGCCTCATGTTGAATAACCACTTTTTAAACCCTCACAGTGACCAAAATTGCCATTTTTACAGAGTTTTGCTTACTCAAAAGCTTCAATTTTGACCCGTTTCAGGCACAGAAATGACTTTAAAACACACTTATTTTAGTTGAAAAAGTCATAATTTACCTCCAACAGTCATTTAGAGTCAAAAGATTAAATGTTAAAATTTCATCATAATAGACCATTTTGGGAACGTTCGACATGTCCGGAGTCATCGTTTCTCATCCGAAAATTGATTTTTTGGACTGTACCAAAAATGATTCAAAATGTCAATTGGATTGTGCCTCATGTTGAATAACCACTTTTTAAACCCTCACAGTGACCAAAATTGCAATTTTTACAGAGTTTTGCTTACTCAAAAGCTTTAATTTTGACACGTTTCAGGCACAGAAATGACTTTAAACACACTTATTTTAGTTAAAAAAGTCATAATTCACATCCAACAGTCATTTAGGGTCAAAATATTAAATGTTAAAATTTCATCATTATAGACCATTTTGGGAACGTTCGACATGTCCGGAGTCATCGTTTTTCATCCGAAAATTGATTTTTTGGACTGTACCAAAAATGATTCAAAATGTCAATTGGATCGTGCCTCATGTTGAATAACCACTTTTTAAACCCTCACAGTGACCAAAATTGCAATTTTTACAGAGTTTTTCTTACTCAAAAGCTTCAATTTTGACCCGTTTCAGGCACAGAAATGACTTTAAACACACTTATTTTAGTTGAAAAAGTCATAATTCACATCCAATAGTCATTTAGAGTCAAAAGATTAAATGTTAAAATGTCATCATTATAGACCATTTTGGGAACGTTCGACATGTCCGGAGTCATCGTTTTTCATCCGAAAATTGATTTTCTGGACTGTACCAAAAATGATTCAAAATGTCAATTGGATCGTGCCTCATGTTGAATAACCACTTTTTAAACCCTCACAGTGACCAAAATGACCATTTTTACAGAGTTTTGCTTACTCAAAAGCTTCAATTTTGACCCGTTTCAGGCACAGAAATGACTTTAAACACACTTATTTTAGTTGAAAAAGTCATAATTCACATCCAACAGTCATTTAGAGTCAAAAGATTAATGTTAAAATTTCATCATAATAGACCATTTTGGGAACGTTCGACATGTCCGGAGTCATCGTTTTTCATCCGAAAATTGATTTTCTGGACTGTACCAAAAATGATTCAAAATGTCAAGTGGATCGTGCCTCATGTTGAATAACCACTTTTTAAACCCTCACAGTGACCAAAATGGCCATTTTTACAGAGTTTTGCTTACTCAAAAGCTTCAATTTTGACCCGTTTCAGGCACAGAAATGACTTTAAACACACTTATTTTAGTTGAAAAAGTCATAATTCACATCCAACAGTCATTTAGGGTCAAAAGATTAAATGTTAAAATTTCATCATTATAGACCATTTTGGGAACGTTCGACATGTCCGGAGTTATCGTTTTTCATCCGAAAATTGATTTTTTGGACTGTACCAAAAATGATTCAAAATGTCAATTGGATCGTGCCTCATGTTGAATAACCACTTTTTAAACCCTCACAGTGACCAAAATGGCCATTTTTACAGAGTTTTGCTTACTCAAAAGCTTCAATTTTGACCCGTTTCAGGCACAGAAATGACTTTAAACACACTTATTTTAGTTGAAAAAGTCATAATTCACATCCAACAGTCATTTAGAGTCAAAAGATTAAATGTTAAAATTTCATCATAATAGACCATTTTGGGAACGTTCGACATGTCCGGAGTCATCATTTCTCATCCGAAAATTGATTTTTTGGACTGTACCAAAAATGATTCAAAATGTCAATTGGATTGTGCCTCATGTTGAATAACCACTTTTTAAACCCTCACAGTGACCAAAATTGCCATTTTTACAGAGTTTTGCTTACTCAAAAGCTTCAATTTTGACCCGTTTCAGGCACAGAAATGACTTTAAAACACACTTATTTTAGTTGAAAAAGTCATAATTTACCTCCAACAGTCATTTAGAGTCAAAAGATTAAATGTTAAAATTTCATCATAATAGACCATTTTGGGAACGTTCGACATGTCCGGAGTCATCGTTTCTCATCCGAAAATTGATTTTTTGGACTGTACCAAAAATGATTCAAAATGTCAATTGGATTGTGCCTCATGTTGAATAACCACTTTTTAAACCCTCACAGTGACCAAAATTGCCATTTTTACAGAGTTTTGCTTACTCAAAAGCTTTAATTTTGACACGTTTCAGGCACAGAAATGACTTTAAACACACTTATTTTAGTTAAAAAAGTCATAATTCACATCCAACAGTCATTTAGGGTCAAAATATTAAATGTTAAAATTTCATCATTATAGACCATTTTGGGAACGTTCGACATGTCCGGAGTCATCGTTGTTCATCCGAAAATTGATTTTTTGGACTGTACCAAAAATGATTCAAAATGTCAATTGGATCGTGCCTCATGTTGAATAACCACTTTTTAAACCCTCACAGTGACCAAAATTGCAATTTTTACAGAGTTTTTCTTACTCAAAAGCTTCAATTTTGACCCGTTTCAGGCACAGAAATGACTTTAAACACACTTATTTTAGTTGAAAAAGTCATAATTCACATCCAATAGTCATTTAGAGTCAAAAGATTAAATGTTAAAATGTCATCATTATAGACCATTTTGGGAACGTTCGACATGTCCGGAGTCATCGTTTTTCATCCGAAAATTGATTTTCTGGACTGTACCAAAAATGATTCAAAATGTCAATTGGATCGTGCCTCATGTTGAATAACCACTTTTTAAACCCTCACAGTGACCAAAATGACCATTTTTACAGAGTTTTGCTTACTCAAAAGCTTCAATTTTGACCCGTTTCAGGCACAGAAATGACTTTAAACACACTTATTTTAGTTGAAAAAGTCATAATTCACATCCAACAGTCATTTAGAGTCAAAAGATTAATGTTAAAATTTCATCATAATAGACCATTTTGGGAACGTTCGACATGTCCGGAGTCATCGTTTTTCATCCGAAAATTGATTTTCTGGACTGTACCAAAAATGATTCAAAATGTCAAGTGGATCGTGCCTCATGTTGAATAACCACTTTTTAAACCCTCACAGTGACCAAAATGGCCATTTTTACAGAGTTTTGCTTACTCAAAAGCTTCAATTTTGACCCGTTTCAGGCACAGAAATGACTTTAAACACACTTATTTTAGTTGAAAAAGTCATAATTCACATCCAACAGTCATTTAGGGTCAAAAGATTAAATGTTAAAATTTCATCATTATAGACCATTTTGGGAACGTTCGACATGTCCGGAGTTATCGTTTTTCATCCGAAAATTGATTTTTTGGACTGTACCAAAAATGATTCAAAATGTCAATTGGATCGTGCCTCATGTTGAATAACCACTTTTTAAACCCTCACTGTGACCAAAATTGCAATTTTTACAGAGTTTTGCATACTCAAAAGCTGCAATTTTGACCCGTTTCAGGCACAGAAATGACTTTAAACACACTTATTTTAGTTGAAAAAGTCATAATGCACATCCAACAGTCATTTAGAGTCAAAAGATTAAATGTTAAAATTTCATCATTATAGACCATTTTGGGAACGTTCGACATGTCCGGAGTTATCGTTTTTCATCCGAAAATTGATTTTTTGGACTGTACCAAAAATGATTCAAAATGTCAATTGGATCGTGCCTCATGTTGAATAACCACTTTTCAAACCCTCACAGTGACCAAAATTGCCATTTTTACAGAGTTTTGCTTACTCAAAAGCTTCAATTTTGACCCGTTTCAGGCACAGAAATGACTTTAAACACACTTATTTTAGTTGAAAAAGTCATAATTCACATCCAACAGACATTTGGAGTCAAAAGATTAAATGTTAAAATTTCATTATAATAGACCATTTTGGGAACGTTCGACATGTCCGGAGTCATAGTTTTTCATCCGAAAATTGATTTTTTGGACTGTACCAAAAATGATTCAAAATGTCAATTGGATCGTGCCTCATGTTGAATAACCACTTTTTAAACCCTCACAGTGACCAAAATGGCCATTTTTACAGAGTTTTGCTTACTCAAAAGCTTCAATTTTGACCCGTTTCAGGCACGGAAATGACTTTAAACACACTTATTTTATTTGAAAAAGTCATAATTCACATCCAACAGTCATTTAGAGTCAAAATATTAAATGTTAAAATTTCATCATTATAGACCATTTTGGGAACGTTCGACATGTCCGGAGTCATCGTTTTTCATCCGAAAATTGATTTTTTGGACTGTACCAAAAATGATTCAAAATGTCAATTGGATCGTGCCTCATGTTGAATAACCACTTTTTAAACCCTCACAGTGACCAAAATTGCCATTTTTACAGAGTTTTGCATACTCAAAAGCTACAATTTTGACCCGTTTCAGGCACAGAAATGACTTTAAACACACTTATTTTAGTTGAAAAAGTCATAATTCACATCCAATAGTCATTTAGAGTCAAAAGAATAAATGTTAAACTTTCATCATTATAGACCATTTTGGGAACGTTCGACATGTCCGGAGTCATCGTTTTTCATCCGAAAATTGATTTTCTGGACTGTACCAAAAATGATTCAAAATGTCAATTGGATCGTGCCTCATGTTGAATAACCACTTTTTAAACCCTCACATTGACCAAAATGGCCATTTTTACAGAGTTTTGCTTACTCAAAAGCTTCAATTTTGACTCGTTTCAGGCACAGAAATGACCTTAAACACACTTATTTTAGTTGAAAAAGTCATAATTCACATCCAACAGTCATTTAGAGTCAAAAGATTAAATGTTAAAATTTCATCATTATAGACCATTTTGGGAACGTTCGACATGTCCGGAGTCATCGTTTTTCATCCGAAAATTGATTTTCTGGACTGTACCAAAAATGATTCAAAATGTCAATTGGATCATGCCTCATGTTGAATAACCACTTTTTAAACCCTCACAGTGACCAAAATGGCCATTTTTACAGAGTTTTGCTTACTCAAAAGCTTCAATTTTGACCCGTTTCAGGAACAGAAATGACTTTAAACACACTTATTTTAGTTGAAAAAGTCATAATTCACATCCAACAGTCATTTGGAGTCAAAAGATTAAATGTTAAAATTTCATCATAATAGACCATTTTGGGAATGTTCGACATGTCCGGAGTCATCGTTTTTCATCCGAAAATTGATTTTTTGGACTGTACCAAAAATGATTCAAAATGTCAATTGGATCGTGCCTCATGTTGAATAACCACTTTTTAAACCCTCACAGTGACCAAAATGGCCATTTTTACAGAGTTTTGCTTACTCAAAAGCTTCAATTTTGACACGTTTCAGGCACGGAAATGACTTTAAACACACTTATTTTAGTTGAAAAAGTCATAATTCACATCCAACAGTCATTTAGAGTCAAAAGATTAAATGTTAAAATTTCATCATTATAGACCATTTTGGGAACGTTCGACATGTCCAGAGTCATCGTTTTTCATCCGAAAATTGATTTTTTGGACTGTACCAAAAATGATTCAAAAAGTCAATTGGATCGTGCCTCATGTTGAATAACCACTTTTTAAACCCTCACAGTGACCAACATTGCCATTTTTACAGAGTTTTGCATGCTCAAAAGCTACAATTTTGACCCGTTTCAGGCACAGAAATGACTTTAAACACACTTATTTTAGTTGAAAAAGTCATAATGCACATCCAACAGTCATTTAGAGTCAAAAGATTAAATGTTAAAATTTCATCATTATAGACCATTTTGGGAACGTTCGACATGTCCGGAGTCATCGTTTTTCATCCGAAAATTGATTTTTTGGACTGTACCAAAAATGATTCAAAATGTCAATTGGATCGTGCCTCATGTTGAATAACCACTTTTTAAACCCTCACAGTGACCAAAATTGCCATTTTTACAGAGTTTTGCTTACTCAAAAGCTTCAATTTTGACCCGTTTCAGGCACAGAAATGACTTTAAACACACTTATTTTATTTGAAAAAGTCATAATTCACATCCAACAGTCATTTAGAGTCAAAAGATTAAATGTTAAAATTTCATCATTATAGACCATTTTGGGAACGTTCGACATGTCCGGAGTCATCGTTTTTCATCCGAAAATTGATTTTTTGGACTGTACCAAAAATGATTCAAAATGTCAATTGGATCGTGCCTCATGTTGAATAACCACTTTTTAAACCCTCACAGTGACCAAAATTGACGATTTTACAGAGTTTTGCTTACTCAAAAGCTTCAATTTTGACCCGTTTCAGGCACAGAAATGACTTTAAACACACTTATTTTAGTTGAAAAAGTCATAATTCACATCCAACAGTCATTTGGAGTCAAAAGATTAAATGTTAAAATGTAATCATAATAGACCATTTTGGGGACGTTCGACATGTCCGGAGTCATCATTTCTCATCCGAAAATTGATTTTTTGGACTGTACCAAAAATGATTCAAAATGTCAATTGGATTGTGCCTCATGTTGAATAACCACTTTTTAAACCCTCACAGTGACCAAAATTGCCATTTTTACAGAGTTTTGCTTACTCAAAAGCTTTAATTTTGACACGTTTCAGGCACAGAAATGACTTTAAACACACTTATTTTAGTTAAAAAAGTCATAATTCACATCCAACAGTCATTTAGGGTCAAAATATTAAATGTTAAAATTTCATCATTATAGACCATTTTGGGAACGTTCGACATGTCCGGAGTCATCGTTTTTCATCCGAAAATTGATTTTTTGGACTGTACCAAAAATGATTCAAAATGTCAATTGGATCGTGCCTCATGTTGAATAACCACTTTTTAAACCCTCACAGTGACCAAAATTGCAATTTTTACAGAGTTTTGCATACTCAAAAGCTGCAATTTTGACCCGTTTCAGGCACAGAAATGACTTTAAACACACTTATTTTAGTTGAAAAAGTCATAATGCACATCCAACAGTCATTTGGAGTCAAAAGAATAAATGTTAAAATTTCATCATAATAGACCATTTTGGGAACGTTCGACATGTCCGGAGTCATCGTTTTTCATCCGAAAATTGATTTTTTTGGACTGTACCAAAAATAATTCAAAATGTCAATTGGATCGTGCCTCATGTTGAATAACTACTTTTTAAACCCTCACAGTGACCAAAATGGCCATTTTTACAAAGTTTTGCTTACTCAAAAGCTTCAATTTTGACCCGTTTTAGGCACGGAAATGACTTTAAACACACTTATTTTAGTTGAAAAAGTCATAATTCACATCCAACAGTCATTTAGAGTCAAAAGATTAAATGTTAAAATTTCATCATTATAGACCATTTTGGGAACGTTCGACATGTCCGGAGTCATCGTTTTTCATCCGAAAATTGATTTTTTGGACTGTACCAAAAATTATTCAAAAAGTCAATTGGATCGTGCCTCATGTTGAATAACCACTTTTTAAACCCTCACAGTGACCAACATTGCCATTTTTACAGAGTTTTGCATACTCAAAAGCTACAATTTTGACCCGTTTCAGGCACAGAAATGACTTTAAACACACTTATTTTAGTTGAAAAAGTCATAATGCACATCCAACAGTCATTTAGAGTCAATAGATTAAATGTTAAAATTTCATCATTATAGACCATTTTGGGAACGTTCGACATGTCCGGAGTCATCGTTTTTCATCCGAAAATTGATTTTTTGGACTGTACCAAAAATGATTCAAAATGTCAATTGGATCGTGCCTCATGTTGAATAACCACTTTTTAAACCCTCACAGTGACCAAAATTGCCATTTTTACAGAGTTTTGCTTACTCAAAAGCTTCAATTTTGACCCGTTTCAGGCACAGAAATGACTTTAAACACACTTATTTTATTTGAAAAAGTCATAATTCACATCCAACAGTCATTTAGAGTCAAAAGATTGAATGTTAAAATTTCATCATTATAGACCATTTTGGGAACGTTCGACATGTCCGGAGTCATCGTTTTTCATCCGAAAATTGATTTTTTGGACTGTACCAAAAATGATTCAAAATCATAATAATAATAATAATAATAAAACATTTATTAAGCGCATGGCTGCACAGCTGTGTATCCCCGCGCTGATTGCTGAAAAAAAACTCACAGAGAATCAAGAGAGGAATGGATCGTGCCTCATGTTGAATAACCACTTTTTAAACCCTCACAGTGACCAAAATTGCCATTTTTACAGAGTTTTGCATACTCAAAAGCTACAATTTTGACCCGTTTCAGGCACAGAAATGACTTTAAACACACTTATTTTAGTTGAAAAAGTCATAATGCACATCCAACAGTCATTTAGAGTCAAAAGATTAAATGTTAGAATTTCATCATTATAGACCATTTTGGGAACGTTCGACATGTCCGGAGTCATCGTTTTTCATCCGAAAATTGATTTTTTGGACTGTCCCAAAATGATTCAAAATGTCAATTGGATCGTGCCTCATGTTGAATAACCACTTTTTAAACCCTCACAGTGACCAAAAGTGCAATTTTTACAGAGTTTTTCTTACTCAAAAGCTTCAATTTTGACCCGTCTCAGGCACAGAAATGACTTTAAACACACTTATTTTAGTTGAAAAAGTCATAATTCACATCCAATAGTCATTTAGAGTCAAAAGATTAAATGTTAAAATTTCATCATTATAGACCATTTTGGGAACGTTCGACATGTCCGGAGTCATCGTTTTTCATCCGAAAATTGATTTTCTGGACTGTACCAAAAATGATTCAAAATGTCAATTGGATCGTGCCTCATGTTGAATAACCACTTTTTAAACCCTCACAGTGACCAAAATGGCCATTTTTACAGAGTTTTGCTTACTCAAAAGCTTCAATTTTGACCCGTTTCAGGCACAGAAATGACTTTAAACACACTTATTTTAGTTGAAAAAGTCATAATGCACATCCAACAGTCATTAAGAGTCAAAAGATTAAATGTTAAAATTTCATCATTATAGACCATTTTGGGAACGTTCGACATGTCCGGAGTCATCGTTTTTCATCCGAAAATTGATTTTTTGGACTGTACCAAAAATGATTCAAAATGTCAATTGGATCGTGCCTCATGTTGAATAACCACTTTTTAAACCCTCACAGTGACCAAAATTGCCATTTTTACAGAGTTTTGCTTACTCAAAAGCTTCAATTTTGACCTGTTTCAGGCACAGAAATGACTTTAAACACACTTATTTTATTTGAAAAAGTCATAATTCACATCCAACAGTCATTTAGAGTCAAAAGATTAAATGTTAAAATGTCATCATTATAGACCATTTTGGGAACGTTCGACATGTCCGGAGTCATCGTTTTTCATCCGAAAATTGATTTTTTGGACTGTACCAAAAATGATTCAAAATGTCAATTGGATCGTGCCTCATGTTGAATAACCACTTTTTAAACCCTCACAGTGACCAAAATGGCCATTTTTACAGAGTTTTGCTTACTCAAAAGCTTCAATTTTGACCCGTTTCAGGCACGGAAATGACTTTAAACACACTTATTTTAGTTGAAAAAGTCATAATTCACATCTAACAGTCATTTAGACTCAAAAGATTAAATGTTAAAATTTCATCATTATAGACCATTTTGGGAACGTTCGACATGTCCAGAGTCATCGTTTTTCATCCGAAAATTGATTTTTTGGACTGTACCAAAAATGATTCAAAAAGTCAATTGGATCGTGCCTCATGTTGAATAACCACTTTTTAAACCCTCACAGTGACCAACATTGCCATTTTTACAGAGTTTTGCATGCTCAAAAGCTACAATTTTGACCCGTTTCAGGCACAGAAATGACTTTAAACACACTTATTTTAGTTGAAAAAGTCATAATGCACATCCAACAGTCATTTAGAGTCAAAAGATTAAATGTTAAAATTTCATCATTATAGACCATTTTGGGAACGTTCGACATGTCCGGAGTCATCGTTTTTCATCCGAAAATTGATTTTTTGGACTGTACCAAAAATGATTCAAAATGTCAATTGGATCGTGCCTCATGTTGAATAACCACTTTTTAAACCCTCACAGTGGCCAAAATTGCCATTTTTACAGAGTTTTGCTTACTCAAAAGCTTCAATTTTGACCCGTTTCAGGCACAGAAATGACTTTAAACACACTTATTTTATTTGAAAAAGTCATAATTCACATCCAACAGTCATTTAGAGTCAAAAGATTAAATGTTAAAATTTCATCATTATAGACCATTTTGGGAACGTTCGACATGTCCGGAGTCATCGTTTTTCATCCGAAAATTGATTTTTTGGACTGTACCAAAAATGATTCAAAATGTCAATTGGATCGTGCCTCATGTTGAATAACCACTTTTTAAACCCTCACAGTGACCAAAATTGACGATTTTACAGAGTTTTGCTTACTCAAAAGCTTCAATTTTGACCCGTTTCAGGCACAGAAATGACTTTAAACACACTTATTTTATTTGAAAAAGTCATAATTCACATCCAACAGTCATTTGGAGTCAAAAGATTAAATGTTAAAATTTCATCATTATAGACCATTTTGGGAACGTTCGACATGTCCGGAGTCATCGTTTTTCATCCGAAAATTGATTTTTTGGACTGTACCAAAAATGATTCAAAATGTCAATTGGATTGTGCCTCATGTTGAATAACCACTTTTTAAACCCTCACAGTGACCAAAATTGCCATTTTTACAGAGTTTTGCTTACTCAAAAGCTTCAATTTTGACACGTTTCAGGCACAGAAATGACTTTAAACACACTTTTTAGTTAAAAAAGTCATAATTCACATCCAACAGTCATTTAGGGTCAAAAGATTAAATGTTAAAATTTCATCATTATATTCCATTTTGGGAACGTTCGACATGTCCGGAGTCATCGTTTTTCATCCGAAAATTGATTTTTTGGACTGTACCAAAAATGATTCAAAATGTCAATTGGATCGTGCCTCATGTTGAATAACCACTTTTTAAACCCTCACAGTGACCAAAATGGCCATTTTTACAGAGTTTTGCTTACTCAAAAGCTTCAATTTTGACCCGTTTCAGGCACGGAAATGACTTTAAACACACTTATTTTAGTTGAAAAAGTCATAATTCACATCCAACAGTCATTTAGAGTCAAAAGATTAAATGTTAAAATTTCATCATTATAGACCATTTTGGGAACGTTCGACATGTCCGGAGTCATCGTTTTTCATCCGAAAATTGATTTTTTGGACTGTACCAAAAATGATTCAAAATGTCAATTGGATCGTGCCTCATGTTGAATAACCACTTTTTAAACCCTCACAGTGACCAAAATTGCCATTTTTACAGAGTTTTGCTTACTCAAAAGCTTCAATTATGACCCGTTTCAGGCACAGAAATGACTTTAAACACACTTATTTTATTTGAAAAAGTCATAATTCACATCCAACAGTCATTTAGAGTCAAAAGATTAAATGTTAAAATTTCATCATTATAGACCATTTTGGGAACGTTCGACATGTCCGGAGTCAACGTTTTTCATCCGAAAATTGATTTTTTGGACTGTACCAAAAATGATTCAAAATCATAATAATAATAATAATAATAAAACATTTATTAAGCGCATGGCTGCACAGCTGTGTATCCCCGCGCTGATTGCTGAAAAAAAATCACAGAGAATCAAGAGAGGAATGGATCGTGCCTCATGTTGAATAACCACTTTTTAAACCCTCACAGTGACCAAAATTGCCATTTTTACAGAGTTTTGCATACTCAAAAGCTACAATTTTGACCCGTTTCAGGCACAGAAATGACTTTAAACACACTTATTTTAGTTGAAAAAGTCATAATGCACATCCAACAGTCATTTAGAGTCAAAAGATTAAATGTTAAAATTTCATCATTATAGACCATTTTGGGAACGTTCGACATGTCCGGAGTCATCGTTTTTCATCCGAAAATTGATTTTTTGGACTGTACCAAAAATGATTCAAAATGTCAATTGGATCGTGCCTCATGTTGAATAACCACTTTTTAAACCCTCACAGTGACCAAAAGTGCAATTTTTACAGAGTTTTTCTTACTCAAAAGCTTCAATTTTGACCCGTTTCAGGCACAGAAATGACTTTAAACACACTTATTTTATTTGAAAAAGTCATAATTCACATCCAATAGTCATTTAGAGTCAAAAGATTAAATGTTAAAATGTCATCATTATAGACCATTTTGGGAACGTTCGACATGTCCGGAGTCATCGTTTTTCATCCGAAAATTGATTTTCTGGACTGTACCAAAAATGATTCAAAATGTCAATTGGATCGTGCCTCATGTTGAATAACCACTTTTTAAACCCTCACAGTGACCAAAATGGCCATTTTTACAGAGTTTTGCTTACTCAAAAGCTTCCATTTTGACCCGTTTCAGGCACAGAAATGACTTTAAACACACTTATTTTAGTTGAAAAAGTCATAATTCACATCCAACAGTCATTTAGAGTCAAAAGATTAAATGTTAAAATTTCATCATTATAGACCATTTTGGGAACGTTCGACATGTCCGGAGTCATCGTTTTTCATCCGAAAATTGATTTTTTGGACTGTACCAAAAATGATTCAAAATGTCAATTGGATCGTGCCTCATGTTGAATAACCACTTTTTAAACCCTCACAGTGACCAAAATTGACGATTTTACAGAGTTTTGCTTACTCAAAAGCTTCAATTTTGACCCGTTTCAGGCACAGAAATGACTTTAAACACACTTATTTTAGTTGAAAAAGTCATAATTCACATCCAACAGTCATTTGGAGTCAAAAGATTAAATGTTAAAATTTCATCATAATAGACCATTTTGGGAACGTTCGACATGTCCGGAGTCATCGTTTTTCATCCGAAAATTGCTTTTTTGGACTGTACCAAAAATGATTCAAAATGTCAATTGGATCGTGCCTCATGTTGAATAACCACTTTTTAAACCCTCACAGTGACCAAAATGGCCATTTTTACAGAGTTTTGCTTACTCAAAAGCTTCAATTTTGACCCGTTTCAGGCACAGAAATGACTTTAAACACACTTATTTTAGTTGAAAAAGTCATAATTCACATCCAACAGTCATTTAGAGTCAAAAGATTAAATGTTAAAATTTCATCATAATAGACCATTTTGGGAACGTTCGACATGTCCGGAGTCATCATTTCTCATCCGAAAATTGATTTTTTGGACTGTACCAAAAATGATTCAAAATGTCAATTGGATTGTGCCTCATGTTGAATAACCACTTTTTAAACCCTCACAGTGACCAAAATTGCCATTTTTACAGAGTTTTGCTTACTCAAAAGCTTCAATTTTGACCCGTTTCAGGCACAGAAATGACTTTAAAACACACTTATTTTAGTTGAAAAAGTCATAATTCACATCCAACAGTCATTTAGAGTCAAAAGATTAAATGTTAAAATTTCATCATTATAGACCATTTTGGGAACGTTCGACATGTCCGGAGTCAACGTTTTTCATCCGAAAATTGATTTTTTGGACTGTACCAAAAATGATTCAAAATCATAATAATAATAATAATAATAAAACATTTATTAAGCGCATGGCTGCACAGCTGTGTATCCCCGCGCTGATTGCTGAAAAAAAAATCACAGAGAATCAAGAGAGGAATGGATCGTGCCTCATGTTGAATAACCACTTTTTAAACCCTCACAGTGACCAAAATGGCCATTTTTACAGAGTTTTGCATACTCAAAAGCTACAATTTTGACCCGTTTCAGGCACAGAAATGACTTTAAACACACTTATTTTAGTTGAAAAAGTCATAATGCACATCCAACAGTCATTTAGAGTCAAAAGATTAAATGTTAAAATTTCATCATTATAGACCATTTTGGGAACGTTCGACATGTCCGGAGTCATCGTTTTTCATCCGAAAATTGATTTTTTGGACTGTACCAAAAATGATTCAAAATGTCAATTTGATCGTGCCTCATGTTGAATAACCACTTTTTAAACCCTCACAGTGACCAAAAGTGCAATTTTTACAGAGTTTTTCTTACTCAAAAGCTTCAATTTTGACCCGTTTCAGGCACAGAAATGACTTTAAACACACTTATTTTAGTTGAAAAAGTCATAATTCACATCCAATAGTCATTTAGAGTCAAAAGATTAAATGTTAAAATGTCATCATTATAGACCATTTTGGGAACGTTCGACATGTCCGGAGTCATCGTTTTTCATCCGAAAATTGATTTTCTGGACTGTACCAAAAATGATTCAAAATGTCAATTGGATCGTGCCTCATGTTGAATAACCACTTTTTAAACCCTCACAGTGACCAAAATGGCCATTTTTACAGAGTTTTGCTTACTCAAAAGCTTCAATTTTGACCCGTTTCAGGCACAGAAATGACTTTAAACACACTTATTTTAGTTGAAAAAGTCATAATTCACATCCAACAGTCATTTGGAGTCAAAAGATTAAATGTTAAAATTTCATCATAATAGACCATTTTGGGAATGTTCGACATGTCCGGAGTCATCGTTTTTCATCCGAAAATTGATTTTTTGGACTGTACCAAAAATGATTCAAAATGTCAATTGGATCGTGCCTCATGTTGAATAACCACTTTTTAAACCCTCACAGTGACCAAAATGGCCATTTTTACAGAGTTTTGCTTACTCAAAAGCTTCAATTTTGACCCGTTTCAGGCACGGAAATGACTTTAAACACACTTATTTTAGTTGAAAAAGTCATAATTCACATCCAACAGTCATTTAGAGTCAAAAGATTAAATGTTAAAATTTCATCATTATAGACCGTTTTGGGAACGTTCGACATGTCCAGAGTCATCGTTTTTCATCCGAAAGTTGATTTTTTGGACTGTACCAAAAATGATTCAAAAAGTCAATTGGATCGTGCCTCATGTTGAATAACCACTTTTTAAACCCTCACAGTGACCAAAATTGCCATTTTTACAGAGTTTTGCTTACTCAAAAGCTTCAATTTTGACCCGTTTCAGGCACGGAAATGACTTTAAACACACTTATTTTAGTTGAAAAAGTCATAATTCACATCCAACAGTCATTTAGAGTCAAAAGATTAAATGTTAAAATTTCATCATTATAGACCATTTTGGGAACGTTCGACATGTCCGGAGTCATCGTTTTTCATCCGAAAATTGATTTTTTGGACTGTACCAAAAATGATTCAAAATGTCAATTGGATCGTGCCTCATGTTGAATAACCACTTTTTAAACCCTCACAGTGACCAAAATTGACGATTTTACAGAGTTTTGCTTACTCAAAAGCTTCAATTTTGACCCGTTTCAGGCACAGAAATGACTTTAAACACACTTATTTTATTTGAAAAAGTCATAATTCACATCCAACAGTCATTTGGAGTCAAAAGATTAAATGTTAAAATGTCATCATTATAGACCATTTTGGGAACGTTCGACATGTCCGGAGTCATCGTTTTTCATCCGAAAATTGATTTTTTGGACTGTACCAAAAATCATTCAAAATGTCAATTGGATCGTGCCTCATGTTGAATAACCACTTTTTAAACCCTCACAGTGACCAAAATTGCAATTTTTACAGAGTTTTGCATACTCAAAAGCTGCAATTTTGACCCGTTTCAGGCACAGAAATGACTTTAAACACACTTATTTTAGTTGAAAAAGTCATAATGCACATCCAACAGTCATTTGGAGTCAAAAGAATAAATAATAAAATTTCATCATAATAGACCATTTTGGGAACGTTCGACATGTCCGGAGTCATCGTTTCTCATCCGAAAATTGATTTTTTGGACTGTACCAAAAATGATTCAAAATGTCAATTGGATTGTGCCTCATGTTGAATAACCACTTTTTAAACCCTCACAGTGACCAAAATTGCCATTTTTACAGAGTTTTGCTTACTCAAAAGCTTCAATTTTGACACGTTTCAGGCACAGAAATGACTTTAAACACACTTTTTAGTTAAAAAAGTCATAATTCACATCCAACAGTCATTTAGGGTCAAAAGATTAAATGTTAAAATTTCATCATTATATTCCATTTTGGGAACGTTCGACATGTCCGGAGTCATCGTTTTTCATCCGAAAATTGATTTTCTGGACTGTACCAAAAATGATTCAAAATGTCAATTGGATCGTGCCTCATGTTGAATAACCACTTTTTAAACCCTCACAGTGACCAAAATGGCCATTTTTACAGAGTTTTGCTTACTCAAAAGCTTCAATTTTGACCCGTTTCAGGCACAGAAATGACTTTAAACACACTTATTTTAGTTGAAAAAGTCATAATTCACATCCAACAGTCATTTGGAGTCAAAAGATTAAATGTTAAAATTTCATCATAATAGACCATTTTGGGAATGTTCGACATGTCCGGAGTCATCGTTTTTCATCCGAAAATTGATTTTTTGGACTGTACCAAAAATGATTCAAAATGTCAATTGGATCGTGCCTCATGTTGAATAACCACTTTTTAAACCCTCACAGTGACCAAAATGGCCATTTTTACAGAGTTTTGCTTACTCAAAAGCTTCAATTTTGACCCGTTTCAGGCACGGAAATGACTTTAAACACACTTATTTTAGTTGAAAAAGTCATAATTCACATCCAACAGTCATTTAGAGTCAAAAGATTAAATGTTAAAATTTCATCATTATAGACCGTTTTGGGAACGTTCGACATGTCCAGAGTCATCGTTTTTCATCCGAAAGTTGATTTTTTGGACTGTACCAAAAATGATTCAAAAAGTCAATTGGATCGTGCCTCATGTTGAATAACCACTTTTTAAACCCTCACAGTGACCAAAATTGCCATTTTTACAGAGTTTTGCTTACTCAAAAGCTTCAATTTTGACCCGTTTCAGGCACGGAAATGACTTTAAACACACTTATTTTAGTTGAAAAAGTCATAATTCACATCCAACAGTCATTTAGAGTCAAAAGATTAAATGTTAAAATTTCATCATTATAGACCATTTTGGGAACGTTCGACATGTCCGGAGTCATCGTTTTTCATCCGAAAATTGATTTTTTGGACTGTACCAAAAATGATTCAAAATGTCAATTGGATCGTGCCTCATGTTGAATAACCACTTTTTAAACCCTCACAGTGACCAAAATTGACGATTTTACAGAGTTTTGCTTACTCAAAAGCTTCAATTTTGACCCGTTTCAGGCACAGAAATGACTTTAAACACACTTATTTTATTTGAAAAAGTCATAATTCACATCCAACAGTCATTTGGAGTCAAAAGATTAAATGTTAAAATGTCATCATTATAGACCATTTTGGGAACGTTCGACATGTCCGGAGTCATCGTTTTTCATCCGAAAATTGATTTTTTGGACTGTACCAAAAATCATTCAAAATGTCAATTGGATCGTGCCTCATGTTGAATAACCACTTTTTAAACCCTCACAGTGACCAAAATTGCAATTTTTACAGAGTTTTGCATACTCAAAAGCTGCAATTTTGACCCGTTTCAGGCACAGAAATGACTTTAAACACACTTATTTTAGTTGAAAAAGTCATAATGCACATCCAACAGTCATTTGGAGTCAAAAGAATAAATAATAAAATTTCATCATAATAGACCATTTTGGGAACGTTCGACATGTCCGGAGTCATCGTTTCTCATCCGAAAATTGATTTTTTGGACTGTACCAAAAATGATTCAAAATGTCAATTGGATTGTGCCTCATGTTGAATAACCACTTTTTAAACCCTCACAGTGACCAAAATTGCCATTTTTACAGAGTTTTGCTTACTCAAAAGCTTCAATTTTGACACGTTTCAGGCACAGAAATGACTTTAAACACACTTTTTAGTTAAAAAAGTCATAATTCACATCCAACAGTCATTTAGGGTCAAAAGATTAAATGTTAAAATTTCATCATTATATTCCATTTTGGGAACGTTCGACATGTCCGGAGTCATCGTTTTTCATCCGAAAATTGATTTTCTGGACTGTACCAAAAATGATTCAAAATGTCAATTGGATCATGCCTCATGTTGAATAACCACTTTTTAAACCCTCACAGTGACCAAAATGGCCATTTTTACAGAGTTTTGCTTACTCAAAAGCTTCAATTTTGACCCGTTTCAGGCACAGAAATGACTTTAAACACACTTATTTTAGTTGAAAAAGTCATAATTCACATCCAACAGTCATTTGGAGTCAAAAGATTAAATGTTAAAATTTCATCATAATAGACCATTTTGGGAATGTTCGACATGTCCGGAGTCATCGTTTTTCATCCGAAAATTGATTTTTTGGACTGTACCAAAAATGATTCAAAATGTCAATTGGATCGTGCCTCATGTTGAATAACCACTTTTTAAACCCTCACAGTGACCAAAATGGCCATTTTTACAGAGTTTTGCTTACTCAAAAGCTTCAATTTTGACCCGTTTCAGGCACGGAAATGACTTTAAACACACTTATTTTAGTTGAAAAAGTCATAATTCACATCCAACAGTCATTTAGAGTCAAAAGATTAAATGTTAAAATTTCATCATTATAGACCATTTTGGGAACGTTCGACATGTCCAGAGTCATCGTTTTTCATCCGAAAGTTGATTTTTTGGACTGTACCAAAAATGATTCAAAAAGTCAATTGGATCGTGCCTCATGTTGAATAGCCACTTTTTAAACCCTCACAGTGACCAAAATTGCCATTTTTACAGAGTTTTGCTTACTCAAAAGCTTCAATTTTGACCCGTTTCAGGCACAGAAATGACTTTAAACACACTTATTTTATTTGAAAAAGTCATAATTCACATCCAACAGTCATTTAGAGTCAAAAGATTAAATGTTAAAATTTCATCATTATAGACCATTTTGGGAACGTTCGACATGTCCGGAGTCATCGTTTTTCATCCGAAAATTGATTTTTTGGACTGTACCAAAAATGATTCAAAATGTCAATTGGATCGTGCCTCATGTTGAATAACCACTTTTTAAACCCTCACAGTGACCAAAATTGACGATTTTACAGAGTTTTGCTTACTCAAAAGCTTCAATTTTGACCCGTTTCAGGCACAGAAATGACTTTAAACACACTTATTTTATTTGAAAAAGTCATAATTCACATCCAACAGTCATTTAGAGTCAAAAGATTAAATGTTAAAATTTCATCATTATAGACCATTTTGGGAACGTTCGACATGTCCGGAGTCATCGTTTTTCATCCGAAAATTGATTTTTTGGACTGTACCAAAAATGATTCAAAATGTCAATTGGATCGTGCCTCATGTTGAATAACCACTTTTTAAACCCTCACAGTGACCAAAATTGACGATTTTACAGAGTTTTGCTTACTCAAAAGCTTCAATTTTGACCCGTTTCAGGCACAGAAATGACTTTAAACACACTTATTTTATTTGAAAAAGTCATAATTCACATCCAACAGTCATTTGGAGTCAAAAGATTAAATGTTAAAATTTCATCATTATAGACCATTTTGGGAACGTTCGACATGTCCGGAGTCATCGTTTTTCATCCGAAAATTGATTTTTTGGACTGTACCAAAAATGATTCAAAATGTCAATTGGATCGTGCCTCATGTTGA
Organism: Lissotriton vulgaris; assembly: GCF_964263255.1. Lineage (NCBI taxonomy): Eukaryota > Metazoa > Chordata > Amphibia > Caudata > Salamandridae > Lissotriton > Lissotriton vulgaris. Next base: position 517,967 of record NW_028242254.1, read on the forward strand.
ATAACCACTTTTTAAACCCTCACAGTGACCAAAATTGCAATTTTTACAGAGTTTTGCATACTCAAAAGCTGCAATTTTGACCCGTTTCAGGCACAGAAATGACTTTAAACACACTTATTTTAGTTGAAAAAGTCATAATGCACATCCAACAGTCATTTGGAGTCAAAAGAATAAATAATAAAATTTCATCATAATAGACCATTTTGGGAACGTTCGACATGTCCGGAGTCATCGTTTCTCATCCGAAAATTGATTTTTTGGACTGTACCAAAAATGATTCAAAATGTCAATTGGATTGTGCCTCATGTTGAATAACCACTTTTTAAACCCTCACAGTGACCAAAATTGCCATTTTTACAGAGTTTTGCTTACTCAAAAGCTTCAATTTTGACACGTTTCAGGCACAGAAATGACTTTAAACACACTTTTTAGTTAAAAAAGTCATAATTCACATCCAACAGTCATTTAGGGTCAAAAGATTAAATGTTAAAATTTCATCATTATATTCCATTTTGGGAACGTTCGACATGTCCGGAGTCATCGTTTTTCATCCGAAAATTGATTTTCTGGACTGTACCAAAAATGATTCAAAATGTCAATTGGATCGTGCCTCATGTTGAATAACCACTTTTTAAACCCTCACAGTGACCAAAATGGCCATTTTTACAGAGTTTTGCTTACTCAAAAGCTTCAATTTTGACCCGTTTCAGGCACAGAAATGACTTTAAACACACTTATTTTAGTTGAAAAAGTCATAATTCACATCCAACAGTCATTTAGAGTCAAAAGATTAAATGTTAAAATTTCATCATAATAGACCATTTTGGGAACGTTCGACATGTCCGGAGTCATCGTTTCTCATCCGAAAATTTATTTTTTGGACTGTACCAAAAATAATTCAAAATGTCAATTGGATTGTGCCTCATGTTGAATAACCACTTTTTAAACCCTCACAGTGACCAAAATGGCCATTTTTACAAAGTTTTGCTTACTCAAAAGCTTCAATTTTGACCCGTTTCAGGCACGGAAATGACTTTAAACACACTTATTTTAGTTGAAAAAGTCATAATTCACATCCAACAGTCATTTAGAGTCAAAAGATTAAATGTTAAAATTTCATCATTATAGACCATTTTGGGAACGTTCGACATGTCCGGAGTCATCGTTTTTCATCCGAAAATTGATTTTTTGGACTGTACCAAAAATGATTCAAAATGTCAATTGGATCGTGCCTCATGTTGAATAACCACTTTTTAAACCCTCACAGTGACCAAAATTGCCATTTTTACAGAGTTTTGCTTACTCAAAAGCTTCAATTATGACCCGTTTCAGGCACAGAAATGACTTTAAACACACCTTTTTTATTTGAAAAAGTCATAATTCACATCCAACAGTCATTTAGAGTCAAAAGATTAAATGTTAAAATTTCATCATTATAGACCATTTTGGGAACGTTCGACATGTCCGGAGTCAACGTTTTTCATCCGAAAATTGATTTTTTGGACTGTACCAAAAATGATTCAAAATCATAATAATAATAATAATAATAAAACATTTATTAAGCGCATGGCTGCACAGCTGTGTATCCCCGCGCTGATTGCTGAAAAAAAATCACAGAGAATCAAGAGAGGAATGGATCGTGCCTCATGTTGAATAACCACTTTTTAAACCCTCACAGTGACCAAAATTGCCATTTTTACAGAGTTTTGCATACTCAAAAGCTACAATTTTGACCCGTTTCAGGCACAGAAATGACTTTAAACACACTTATTTTAGTTGAAAAAGTCATAATGCACATCCAACAGTCATTTAGAGTCAAAAGATTAAATGTTAAAATTTCATCATTATAGACCATTTTGGGAACGTTCGACATGTCCGGAGTCATCGTTTTTCATCCGAAAATTGATTTTTTGGACTGTACCAAAAATGATTCAAAATGTCAATTGGATCGTGCCTCATGTTGAATAACCACTTTTTAAACCCTCACAGTGACCAAAAGTGCAATTTTTACAGAGTTTTTCTTACTCAAAAGCTTCAATTTTGACCCGTTTCAGGCACAGAAATGACTTTAAACACACTTATTTTATTTGAAAAAGTCATAATTCACATCCAATAGTCATTTAGAGTCAAAAGATTAAATGTTAAAATGTCATCATTATAGACCATTTTGGGAACGTTCGACATGTCCGGAGTCATCGTTTTTCATCCGAAAATTGATTTTCTGGACTGTACCAAAAATGATTCAAAATGTCAATTGGATCGTGCCTCATGTTGAATAACCACTTTTTAAACCCTCACAGTGACCAAAATGGCCATTTTTACAGAGTTTTGCTTACTCAAAAGCTTAAATTTTGACCCGTTTCAGGCACAGAAATGACTTTAAACACACTTATTTTAGTTGAAAAAGTCATAATTCACATCCAACAGTCATTTAGAGTCAAAAGATTAAATGTTAAAATTTCATCATTATAGACCATTTTGGGAACGTTCGACATGTCCGGAGTCATCGTTTTTCATCCGAAAATTGATTTTTTGGACTGTACCAGAAATGATTCAAAATGTCAATTGGATCGTGCCTCATGTTGAATAACCACTTTTTAAACCCTCACAGTGACCAAAATTGACGATTTTACAGAGTTTTGCTTACTCAAAAGCTTCAATTTTGACCCGTTTCAGGCACAGAAATGACTTTAAACACACTTATTTTAGTTGAAAAAGTCATAATTCACATCCAACAGTCATTTAGAGTCAAAAGATTAAATGTTAAAATTTCATCATAATAGACCATTTTGAGAACGTTCGACATGTCCGGAGTCATCATTTCTCATCCGAAAATTGATTTTTTGGACTGTACCAAAAATGATTCAAAATGTCAATTGGATTGTGCCTCATGTTGAATAACCACTTTTTAAACCCTCACAGTGACCAAAATTGCCATTTTTACAGAGTTTTGCTTACTCAAAAGCTTTAATTTTGACACGTTTCAGGCACAGAAATGACTTTAAACACACTTATTTTAGTTAAAAAAGTCATAATTCACATCCAACAGTCATTTAGGGTCAAAATATTAAATGTTAAAATTTCATCATTATAGACCATTTTGGGAACGTTCGACATGTCCGGAGTCATCGTTTTTCATCCGAAAATTGATTTTTTGGAATGTACCAAAAATGATTCAAAATGTCAATTGGATCGTGCCTCATGTTGAATAACCACTTTTTAAACCCTCACAGTGACCAAAATTGCAATTTTTACAGAGTTTTGCATACTCAAAAGCTGCAATTTTGACCCGTTTCAGGCACAGAAATGACTTTAAACACACTTATTTTAGTTGAAAAAGTCATAATGCACATCCAACAGTCATTTGGAGTCAAAAGAATAAATGTTAAAATTTCATCATAATAGACCATTTTGGGAACGTTCGACATGTCCGGAGTCATCGTTTTTCATCCGAAAATTGATTTTTTGGACTGTACTAAAAATAATTCAAAATGTCAATTGGATCGTGCCTCATGTTGAATAACCACTTTTTAAACCCTCACAGTGACCAAAATGGCCATTTTTACAAAGTTTTGCTTACTCAAAAGCTTCAATTTTGACCCGTTTCAGGCACAGAAATGACTTTAAACACACTTATTTTATTTGAAAAAGTCATAATTCACATCCAACAGTCATTTAGAGTCAAAAGATTAAATGTTAAAATTTCATCATTATAGACCATTTTGGGAACGTTCGACATGTCCGGAGTCAACGTTTTTCATCCGAAAATTGATTTTTTGGACTGTACCAAAAATGATTCAAAATCATAATAATAATAATAATAATAAAACATTTATTAAGCGCATGGCTGCACAGCTGTGTATCCCCGCGCTGATTGCTGAAAAAAAAATCACAGAGAATCAAGAGAGGAATGGATCGTGCCTCATGTTGAATAACCACTTTTTAAACCCTCACAGTGACCAAAATTGCCATTTTTACAGAGTTTTGCATACTCAAAAGCTACAATTTTGACCCGTTTCAGGCACAGAAATGACTTTAAACACACTTATTTTAGTTGAAAAAGTCATAATGCACATCCAACAGTCATTTAGAGTCAAAAGATTAAATGTTAAAATTTCATCATTATAGACCATTTTGGGAACGTTCGACATGTCCGGAGTCATCGTTTTTCATCCGAAAATTGATTTTTTGGACTGTACCAAAAATGATTCAAAATGTCAATTGGATCGTGCCTCATGTTGAATAACCACTTTTTAAACCCTCACAGTGACCAAAAGTGCAATTTTTACAGAGTTTTTCTTACTCAAAAGCTTCAATTTTGACCCGTTTCAGGCACAGAAATGACTTTAAACACACTTATTTTAGTTGAAAAAGTCATAATTCACATCCAATAGTCATTTAGAGTCAAAAGATTAAATGTTAAAATGTCATCATTATAGACCATTTTGGGAACGTTCGACATGTCCGGAGTCATCGTTTTTCATCCGAAAATTGATTTTCTGGACTGTACCAAAAATGATTCAAAATGTCAATTGGATCGTGCCTCATGTTGAATAACCACTTTTTAAACCCTCACAGTGACCAAAATGGCCATTTTTACAGAGTTTTGCTTACTCAAAACCTTCAATTTTGACCCGTTTCAGGCACAGAAATGACTTTAAACACACTTATTTTAGTTGAAAAAGTCATAATTCACATCCAACAGTCATTTAGAGTCAAAAGATTAATGTTAAAATTTCATCATAATAGACCATTTTGGGAACGTTCGACATGTCCGGAGTCATCGTTTCTCATCCGAAAATTGATTTTTTGGACTGTACCAAAAATGATTCAAAATGTCAATTGGATTGTGCCTCATGTTGAATAACCACTTTTTAAACCCTCACAGTGACCAAAATCGCCATTTTCACAGAGTTTTGCTTACTCAAAAGCTTCAATTTTGACACGTTTCAGGCACAGAAATGACTTTAAACACACTTATTTTAGTTGAAAAAGTCATAATTCACATCCAACAGTCATTTAGGGTCAAAAGATTAAATGTTAAAATTTCATCATTATAGACCATTTTGGGAACGTTCGACATGTCCGGAGTTATCGTTTTTCATCCGAAAATTGATTTTTTGGACTGTACCAAAAATGATTCAAAATGTCAATTGGATCGTGCCTCATGTTGAATAACCACTTTTTAAACCATCACTGTGACCAAAATTGCAATTTTTACAGAGTTTTGCATACTCAAAAGCTGCAATTTTGACCCGTTTCAGGCACAGAAATGACTTTAAACACACTTATTTTAGTTGAAAAAGTCATAATGCACATCCAACAGTCATTTAGAGTCAAAAGATTAAATGTTAAAATTTCATCATTATAGACCATTTTGGGAACGTTCGACATGTCCGGAGTCATCGTTTTTCATCCGAAAATTGATTTTTTGGACTGTACCAAAAATGATTCAAAATGTCAATTGGATCGTGCCTCATGTTGAATAACCACTTTTTAAACCCTCACAGTGACCAAAATTGCCATTTTTACAGAGTTTTGCTTACTCAAAAGCTTCAATTTTGACCCGTTTCAGGCACAGAAATGACTTTAAACACACTTATTTTAGTTGAAAAAGTCATAATTCACATCCAACAGTCATTTGGAGTCAAAAGATTAAATGTTAAAATTTCATTATAATAGACCATTTTGGGAACGTTCGACATGTCCGGAGTCATCGTTTTTCATCCGAAAATTGATTTTTTGGACTGTACCAAAAATGATTCAAAATGTCAATTGGATCGTGCCTCATGTTGAATAACCACTTTTTAAACCCTCACAGTGACCAAAATGGCCATTTTTACAGAGTTTTGCTTACTCAAAAGCTTCAATTTTGACCCGTTTCAGGCACGGAAATGACTTTAAACACACTTATTTTATTTGAAAAAGTCATAATTCACATCCAACAGTCATTTAGAGTCAAAATATTAAATGTTAAACTTTCATCATTATAGACCATTTTGGGAACGTTCGACATGTCCGGAGTCATCGTTTTTCATCCGAAAATTGATTTTTTGGACTGTACCAAAAATGATTCAAAATGTCAATTGGATCGTGCCTCATGTTGAATAACCACTTTTTAAACCCTCACAGTCACCAAAATTGCCATTTTTACAGAGTTTTGCATACTCAAAAGCTACAATTTTGACCCGTTTCAGGCACGGAAATGACTTTAAACACACTTATTTTAGTTGAAAAAGTCATAATGCACATCCAACAGTCATTTAGAGTCAAAAGATTAAATGTTAAAATTTCATCATTATAGACCATTTTGGGAACGTTCGACATGTCCGGAGTCATCGTTTTTCATCCGAAAATTGATTTTCTGGACTGTACCAAAAATGATTCAAAATGTCAATTGGATCATGCCTCATGTTGAATAACCACTTTTTAAACCCTCACAGTGACCAAAATGGCCATTTTTACAGAGTTTTGCTTACTCAAAAGCTTCAATTTTGACCCGTTTCAGGCACAGAAATGACTTTAAACACACTTATTTTAGTTGAAAAAGTCATAATTCACATCCAACAGTCATTTGGAGTCAAAAGATTAAATGTTAAAATTTCATCATAATAGACCATTTTGGGAATGTTCGACATGTCCGGAGTCATCGTTTTTCATCCGAAAATTGATTTTTTGGACTGTACCAAAAATGATTCAAAATGTCAATTGGATCGTGCCTCATGTTGAATAACCACTTTTTAAACCCTCACAGTGACCAAAATGGCCATTTTTACAGAGTTTTGCTTACTCAAAAGCTTCAATTTTGACCCGTTTCAGGCACGGAAATGACTTTAAACACACTTATTTTAGTTGAAAAAGTCATAATTCACATCCAACAGTCATTTAGAGTCAAAAGATTAAATGTTAAAATTTCATCATTATAGACCATTTTGGGAACGTTCGACATGTCCAGAGTCATCGTTTTTCATCCGAAAGTAGATTTTTTGGACTGTACCAAAAATGATTCAAAAAGTCAATTGGATCGTGCCTCATGTTGAATAACCACTTTTTAAACCCTCACAGTGACCAAAATTGCCATTTTTACAGAGTTTTGCTTACTCAAAAGCTTCAATTTTGACCCGTTTCAGGCACAGAAATGACTTTAAACTCACTTATTTTATTTGAAAAAGTCATAATTCACATCCAACAGTCATTTAGAGTCAAAAGATTAAATGTTAAAATTTCATCATTATAGACCATTTTGGGAACGTTCGACATGTCCGGAGTCATCGTTTTTCATCCGAAAATTGATTTTTTGGACTGTACCAAAAATGATTCAAAATGTCAATTGGATCGTGCCTCATGTTGAATAACCACTTTTTAAACCCTCACAGTGACCAAAATTGACGATTTTACAGAGTTTTGCTTACTCAAAAGCTTCAATTTTGACCCGTTTCAGGCACAGAAATGACTTTAAACACACTTATTTTAGTTGAAAAAGTCATAATTCACATCCAACAGTCATTTGGAGTCAAAAGATTAAATGTTAAAATGTCATCATAATAGACCATTTTGGGAACGTTCGACATGTCCGGAGTCATCATTTCTCATCCGAAAATTGATTTTTTGGACTGTACCAAAAATGATTCAAAATGTCAATTGGATTGTGCCTCATGTTGAATAACCACTTTTTAAACCCTCACAGTGACCAAAATTGCCATTTTTACAGAGTTTTGCTTACTCAAAAGCTTTAATTTTGACACGTTTCAGGCACAGAAATGACTTTAAACACACTTATTTTAGTTAAAAAAGTCATAATTCACATCCAACAGTCATTTAGGGTCAAAATATTAAATGTTAAAATTTCATCATTATAGACCATTTTGGGAACGTTCGACATGTCCGGAGTCATCGTTTTTCATCCGAAAATTGATTTTTTTGGACTGTACCAAAAATAATTCAAAATGTCAATTGGATCGTGCCTCATTTTGAATAACCACTTTTTAAACCCTCACAGTGACCAAAATGGCCATTTTTACAAAGTTTTGCTTACTCAAAAGCTTCAATTTTGACCCGTTTTAGGCACGGAAATGACTTTAAACACACTTATTTTAGTTGAAAAAGTCATAATTCACATCCAACAGTCATTTAGAGTCAAAAGATTAAATGTTAAAATTTCATCATTATAGACCATTTTGGGAACGTTCGACATGTCCGGAGTCATCGTTTTTCATCCGAAAATTGATTTTTTGGACTGTACCAAAAATTATTCAAAAAGTCAATTGGATCGTGCCTCATGTTGAATAACCACTTTTTAAACCCTCACAGTGACCAAAATTGCAATTTTTACAGAGTTTTGCATACTCAAAAGCTGCAATTTTGACCCGTTTCAGGCACAGAAATGACTTTAAACACACTTATTTTAGTTGAAAAAGTCATAATGCACATCCAACAGTCATTTGGAGTCAAAAGAATAAATGTTAAAATTTCATCATAATAGACCATTTTGGGAACGTTCGACATGTCCGGAGTCATCGTTTTTCATCCGAAAATTGATTTTTTTGGACTGTACCAAAAATAATTCAAAATGTCAATTGGATCGTGCCTCATTTTGAATAACCACTTTTTAAACCCTCACAGTGACCAAAATGGCCATTTTTACAAAGTTTTGCTTACTCAAAAGCTTCAATTTTGACCCGTTTTAGGCACGGAAATGACTTTAAACACACTTATTTTAGTTGAAAAAGTCATAATTCACATCCAACAGTCATTTAGAGTCAAAAGATTAAATGTTAAAATTTCATCATTATAGACCATTTTGGGAACGTTCGACATGTCCGGAGTCATCGTTTTTCATCCGAAAATTGATTTTTTGGACTGTACCAAAAATTATTCAAAAAGTCAATTGGATCGTGCCTCATGTTGAATAACCACTTTTTAAACCCTCACAGTGACCAACATTGCCATTTTTACAGAGTTTTGCATACTCAAAAGCTACAATTTTGACCCGTTTCAGGCACAGAAATGACTTTAAACACACTTATTTTAGTTGAAAAAGTCATAATGCACATCCAACAGTCATTTAGAGTCAATAGATTAAATGTTAAAATTTCATCATTATAGACCATTTTGGGAACGTTCGACATGTCCGGAGTCATCGTTTTTCATCCGAAAATTGATTTTTTGGACTGTACCAAAAATGATTCAAAATGTCAATTGGATCGTGCCTCATGTTGAATAACCACTTTTTAAACCCTCACAGTGACCAAAATTGCCATTTTTACAGAGTTTTGCTTACTCAAAAGCTTCAATTTTGACCCGTTTCAGGCACAGAAATGACTTTAAACACACTTATTTTATTTGAAAAAGTCATAATTCACATCCAACAGTCATTTAGAGTCAAAAGATTGAATGTTAAAATTTCATCATTATAGACCATTTTGGGAACGTTCGACATGTCCGGAGTCATCGTTTTTCATCCGAAAATTGATTTTTTGGACTGTACCAAAAATGATTCAAAATCATAATAATAATAATAATAAGAAAACATTTATTAAGCGCATGGCTGCACAGCTGTGTATCCCCGCGCTGATTGCTGAAAAAAACCTCACAGAGAATCAAGAGAGGAATGGATCGTGCCTCATGTTGAATAACCACTTTTTAAACCCTCACAGTGACCAAAATTGCCATTTTTACAGAGTTTTGCATACTCAAAAGCTACAATTTTGACCCGTTTCAGGCACAGAAATGACTTTAAACACACTTATTTTAGTTGAAAAAGTCATAATGCACATCCAACAGTCATTTAGAGTCAAAAGATTAAATGTTAGAATTTCATCATTATAGACCATTTTGGGAACGTTCGACATGTCCGGAGTCATCGTTTTTCATCCGAAAATTGATTTTTTGGACTGTACCAAAAATGATTCAAAATGTCAATTGGATCGTGCCTCATGTTGAATAACCACTTTTTAAACCCTCACAGTGACCAAAAGTGCAATTTTTACAGAGTTTTTCTTACTCAAAAGCTTCAATTTTGACCCGTTTCAGGCACAGAAATGACTTTAAACACACTTATTTTAGTTGAAAAAGTCATAATTCACATCCAATAGTCATTTAGAGTCAAAAGATTAAATGTTAAAATTTCATCATTATAGACCATTTTGGGAACGTTCGACATGTCCGGAGTCATCGTTTTTCATCCGAAAATTGATTTTCTGGACTGTACCAAAAATGATTCAAAATGTCAATTGGATCGTGCCTCATGTTGAATAACCACTTTTTAAACCCTCACAGTGACCAAAATGGCCATTTTTACAGAGTTTTGCTTACTCAAAAGCTTCAATTTTGACCCGTTTCAGGCACAGAAATGACTTTAAACACACTTATTTTAGTTGAAAAAGTCATAATGCACATCCAACAGTCATTTAGAGTCAAAAGATTAAATGTTAAAATTTCATCATTGTAGACCATTTTGGGAACGTTCGACATGTCCGGAGTCATCGTTTTTCATCCGAAAATTGATTTTTTGGACTGTACCAAAAATGATTCAAAATGTCAATTGGATCGTGCCTCATGTTGAATAACCACTTTTTAAACCCTCACAGTGACCAAAATTGCCATTTTTACAGAGTTTTGCTTACTCAAAAGCTTCAATTTTGACCTGTTTCAGGCACAGAAATGACTTTAAACACACTTATTTTATTTGAAAAAGTCATAATTCACATCCAACAGTCATTTAGAGTCAAAAGATTAAATGTTAAAATTTCATCATTATAGACCATTTTGGGAACGTTCGACATGTCCGGAGTCATCGTTTTTCATCCGAAAATTGATTTTTTGGACTGTACCAAAAATGATTCAAAATGTCAATTGGATCGTGCCTCATGTTGAAAAACCACTTTTTAAACCCTCACAGTGACCAAAATTGCCATTTTTACAGAGTTTTGCATACTCAAAAGCTACAATTTTGACCCGTTTCAGGCACGGAAATGACTTTAAACACACTTATTTTAGTTGAAAAAGTCATAATGCACATCCAACAGTCATTTAGAGTCAAAAGATTAAATGTTAAAATTTCATCATTATAGACCATTTTGGGAACGTTCGACATGTCCGGAGTCATCGTTTTTCATCCGAAAATTGATTTTCTGGACTGTACCAAAAATGATTCAAAATGTCAATTGGATCATGCCTCATGTTGAATAACCACTTTTTAAACCCTCACAGTGACCAAAATGGCCATTTTTACAGAGTTTTGCTTACTCAAAAGCTTCAATTTTGACCCGTTTCAGGCACAGAAATGACTTTAAACACACTTATTTTAGTTGAAAAAGTCATAATTCACATCCAACAGTCATTTGGAGTCAAAAGATTAAATGTTAAAATTTCATCATAATAGACCATTTTGGGAATGTTCGACATGTCCGGAGTCATCGTTTTTCATCCGAAAATTGATTTTTTGGACTGTACCAAAAATGATTCAAAATGTCAATTGGATCGTGCCTCATGTTGAATAACCACTTTTTAAACCCTCACAGTGACCAAAATGGCCATTTTTACAGAGTTTTGCTTACTCAAAAGCTTCAATTTTGACCCGTTTCAGGCACGGAAATGACTTTAAACACACTTATTTTAGTTGAAAAAGTCATAATGCACATCCAACAGTCATTTGGAGTCAAAAGAATAAATGTTAAAATTTCATCATTATAGACCATTTTGGGAACGTTCGACATGTCCGGAGTCATCGTTTTTCATCCGAAAATTGATTTTTTGGACTGTACCAAAAATGATTCAAAATGTCAATTGGATCGTGCCTCATGTTGAATAACCACTTTTTAAACCCTCACAGTGACCAAAATTGCCATTTTTACAGAGTTTTGCTTACTCAAAAGCTTCAATTTTGACCCGTTTCAGGCACAGAAATGACTTTAAACACACTTATTTTATTTGAAAAAGTCATAATTCACATCCAACAGTCATTTAGAGTCAAAAGATTGAATGTTAAAATTTCATCAAGATAGACCATTTTGGGAACGTTCGACATGTCCGGAGTCATCGTTTTTCATCCGAAAATTGATTTTTTGGACTGTACCAAAAATGATTCAAAATCATAATAATAATAATAATAATAAAACATTTATTAAGCGCATGGCTGCACAGCTGTGTATCCCCGCGCTGATTGCTGAAAAAAAACTCACAGAGAATCAAGAGAGGAATGGATCGTGCCTCATGTTGAATAACCACTTTTTAAACCCTCACAGTGACCAAAATTGCCATTTTTACAGAGTTTTGCATACTCAAAAGCTACAATTTTGACCCGTTTCAGGCACAGAAATGACTTTAAACACACTTATTTTAGTTGAAAAAGTCATAATGCACATCCATCAGTCATTTAGAGTCAAAAGATTAAATGTTAGAATTTCATCATTATAGACCATTTTGGGAACGTTCGACATGTCCGGAGTCATCGTTTTTCATCCGAAAATTGATTTTTTGGACTGTACCAAAAATGATTCAAAATGTCAATTGGATCGTGCCTCATGTTGAATAACCACTTTTTAAACCCTCACAGTGACCAAAATGGCCATTTTTACAGAGTTTTGCTTACTCAAAAGCTTCAATTTTGACCCGTTTCAGGCACAGAAATGACTTTAAACACACTTATTTTAGTTGAAAAAGTCATAATTCACATCCAACAGTCATTTAGAGTCAAAAGATTAATGTTAAAATTTCATCATAATAGACCATTTTTGGAACGTTCGACATGTCCGGAGTCATCGTTTCTCATCCGAAAATTGATTTTTTGGACTGTACCAAAAATGATTCAAAATGTCAATTGGATTGTGCCTCATGTTGAATAACCACTTTTTAAACCCTCACAGTGACCAAAATCGCCATTTTTACAGAGTTTTGCTTACTCAAAAGCTTCAATTTTGACACGTTTCAGGCACAGAAATGACTTTAAACACACTTATTTTAGTTGAAAAAGTCATAATTCACATCCAACAGTCATTTAGGGTCAAAAGATTAAATGTTAAAATTTCATCATTATAGACCATTTTGGGAACGTTCGACATGTCCGGAGTTATCGTTTTTCATCCGAAAATTGATTTTTTGGACTGTACCAAAAATGATTCAAAATGTCAATTGGATCGTGCCTCATGTTGAATAACCACTTTTTAAACCCTCACTGTGACCAAAATTGCAATTTTTACAGAGTTTTGCTTACTCAAAAGCTTCAATTTTGACCCGTTTCAGGCACAGAAATGACTTTAAACACACTTATTTTAGTTGAAAAAGTCATAATTCACATCCAACAGTCATTTAGAGTCAAAAGATTAAATGTTAAAATTTCATCATTATAGACCATTTTGGGAACGTTCGACATGTCCGGAGTCATCGTTTTTCATCCGAAAATTGATTTTTTGGACTGTACCAAAAATGATTCAAAATGTCAATTGGATCGTGCCTCATGTTGAATAACCACTTTTTAAACCCTCACAGTGACCAAAATTGCCATTTTTACAGAGTTTTGCATACTCAAAAGCTACACTTTTGACCCGTTTCAGGCACAGAAATGACTTTAAACACACTTATTTTAGTTGAAAAAGTCATAATGCACATCCAACAGTCATTTAGAGTCAAAAGATTAAATGTTAAAATTTCATCAATATAGACCATTTTGGGAACGTTCGACATGTCCGGAGTCATCGTTTTTCATCCGAAAATTGATTTTTTGGACTGTACCAAAAATGATTCAAAATGTCAATTGGATCGTGCCTCATGTTGAATAACCACTTTTTAAACCCTCACAGTGACCAAAAGTGCAATATTTACAGAGTTTTGCTTACTCAAAAGCTTCAATTTTGACCCGTTTCAGGCACAGAAATGACTTTAAACACACTTCTTTTAGTTTAAAAAGTCATAATTCACATCCAATAGTCATTTAGAGTCAAAAGAATAAATGTTAAAATTTCATCATTATAGACCATTTTGGGAACGTTCGACATGTCCGGAGTCATCGTTTTTCATCCGAAAATTGATTTTCTGGACTGTACCAAAAATGATTCAAAATGTCAATTGGATCGTGCCTCATGTTGAATAACCACTTTTTAAACCCTCACAGTGACCAAAATGGCCATTTTTACAGAGTTTTGCTTACTCAAAAGCTTCAATTTTGACTCGTTTCAGGCACAGAAATGACCTTAAACACACTTATTTTAGTTGAAAAAGTCATAATGCACATCCAACAGTCATTTAGAGTCAAAAGATTAAATGTTAAAATGTCATCATAATAGACCATTTTGGGAACGTTCGACATGTCCGGAGTCATCGTTTTTCATCCGAAAATTGATTTTTTGGACTGTACCAAAAATGATTCAAAATGTCAATTGGATCGTGCCTCATGTTGAATAACCACTTTTTAAACCCTCACAGTCACCAAAATTGCCATTTTTACAGAGTTTTGCATACTCAAAAGCTACAATTTTGACCCGTTTCAGGCACGGAAATGACTTTAAACACACTTATTTTAGTTGAAAAAGTCATAATGCACATCCAACAGTCATTTAGAGTCAAAAGATTAAATGTTAAAATTTCATCATTATAGACCATTTTGGGAACGTTCGACATGTCCGGAGTCATCGTTTTTCATCCGAAAATTGATTTTCTGGACTGTACCAAAAATGATTCAAAATGTCAATTGGATCATGCCTCATGTTGAATAACCACTTTTTAAACCCTCACAGTGACCAAAATGGCCATTTTTACAGAGTTTTGCTTACTCAAAAGCTTCAATTTTGACCCGTTTCAGGCACAGAAATGACTTTAAACACACTTATTTTAGTTGAAAAAGTCATAATTCACATCCAACAGTCATTTGGAGTCAAAAGATTAAATGTTAAAATTTCATCATAATAGACCATTTTGGGAATGTTCGACATGTCCGGAGTCATCGTTTTTCATCCGAAAATTGATTTTTTGGACTGTACCAAAAATGATTCAAAATGTCAATTGGATCGTGCCTCATGTTGAATAACCACTTTTTAAACCCTCACAGTGACCAAAATGGCCATTTTTACAGAGTTTTGCTTACTCAAAAGCTTCAATTTTGACCCGTTTCAGGCACGGAAATGACTTTAAACACACTTATTTTAGTTGAAAAAGTCATAATTCACATCCAACAGTCATTTAGAGTCAAAAGATTAAATGTTAAAATTTCATCATTATAGACCATTTTGGGAACGTTCGACATGTCCAGAGTCATCGTTTTTCATCCGAAAGTTGATTTTTTGGACTGTACCAAAAATGATTCAAAAAGTCAATTGGATCGTGCCTCATGTTGAATAACCACTTTTTAAACCCTCACAGTGACCAAAATTGACGATTTTACAGAGTTTTGCTTACTCAAAAGCTTCAATTTTGAACCCGTTTCAGGCACAGAAATGACTTTAAACACACTTATTTTAGTTGAAAAAGTCATAATTCACATCCAACAGTCATTTGGAGTCAAAAGATTAAATGTTAAAATGTCATCATAATAGACCATTTTGGGAACGTTCGACATGTCCGGAGTCATCGTTTTTCATCCGAAAATTGATTTTTTGGACTGTACCAAAAATGATTCAAAATCATAATAATAATAATAATAATAAAACATTTATTAAGCGCATGGCTGCACAGCTGTGTATCCCCGCGCTGATTGCTGAAAAAAAAATCACAGAGAATCAAGAGAGGAATGGATCGTGCCTCATGTTGAATAACCACTTTTTAAACCCTCACAGTGACCAAAATTGCCATTTTTACAGAGTTTTGCATACTCAAAAGCTACAATTTTGACCCGTTTCAGGCACAGAAATGACTTTAAACACACTTATTTTAGTTGAAAAAGTCATAATGCACATCCAACAGTCATTTAGAGTCAAAAGATTAAATGTTAAAATTTCATCATTATAGACCATTTTGGGAACGTTCGACATGTCCGGAGTCATCGTTTTTCATCCGAAAATTGATTTTTTGGACTGTACCAAAAATGATTCAAAATGTCAATTGGATCGTGCCTCATGTTGAATAACCACTTTTTAAACCCTCACAGTGACCAAAAGTGCAATTTTTACAGAGTTTTTCTTACTCAAAAGCTTCAATTTTGACCCGTTTCAGGCACAGAAATGACTTTAAACACACTTATTTTAGTTGAAAAAGTCATAATTCACATCCAATAGTCATTTAGAGTCAAAAGATTAAATGTTAAAATGTCATCATTATAGACCATTTTGGGAACGTTCGACATGTCCGGAGTCATCGTTTTTCATCCGAAAATTGATTTTCTGGACTGTACCAAAAATAATTCAAAATGTCAATTGGATCGTGCCTCATGTTGAATAACCACTTTTTAAACCCTCACAGTGACCAAAATGGCCATTTTTACAGAGTTTTGCTTACTCAAAAGCTTAAATTTTTTGACCCGTTTCAGGCACAGAAATGACTTTAAACACACTTATTTTAGTTGAAAAAGTCATAATTCACATCCAACAGTCATTTAGAGTCAAAAGATTAATGTTAAAATGTCATCATAATAGACCATTTTGGGAACGTTCGACATGTCCGGAGTCATCGTTTCTCATCCGAAAATTGATTTTTTGGACTGTACCAAAAATGATTCAAAATGTCAATTGGATTGTGCCTCATGTTGAATAACCACTTTTTAAACCCTCACAGTGACCAAAATCGCCATTTTTACAGAGTTTTGCTTACTCAAAAGCTTCAATTTTGACACGTTTCAGGCACAGAAATGACTTTAAACACACTTATTTTAGTTGAAAAAGTCATAATTCACATCCAACAGTCATTTAGGGTCAAAAGATTAAATGTTAAAATTTCATCATTATAGACCATTTTGGGAACGTTCGACATGTCCGGAGTTATCGTTTTTCATCCGAAAATTGATTTTTTGGACTGTACCAAAAATAATTCAAAATGTCAATTGGATCGTGCCTCATGTTGAATAACCACTTTTTAAACCCTCACTGTGACCAAAATTGCAATTTTTACAGAGTTTTGCATACTCAAAAGCTGCAATTTTGACCCGTTTCAGGCACAGAAATGACTTTAAACACACTTATTTTAGTTGAAAAAGTCATAATGCACATCCAACAGTCATTTAGAGTCAAAAGATTAAATGTTAAAATTTCATCATTATAGACCATTTTGGGAACGTTCGACATGTCCGGAGTCATCGTTTTTCATCCGAAAATTGATTTTTTGGACTGTACCAAAAATGATTCAAAATGTCAATTGGATCGTGCCTCATGTTGAATAACCACTTTTTAAACCCTCACAGTGACCAAAATTGCCATTTTTACAGAGTTTTGCTTACTCAAAAGCTTCAATTTTGACCCGTTTCAGGCACAGAAATGACTTTAAACACACTTATTTTAGTTGAAAAAGTCATAATTCACATCCAACAGTCATTTGGAGTCAAAAGATTAAATGTTAAAATTTCATTATAATAGACCATTTTGGGAACGTTCGACATGTCCGGAGTCATCGTTTTTCATCCGAAAATTGATTTTTTGGACTGTACCAAAAATGATTCAAAATGTCAATTGGATCGTGCCTCATGTTGAATAACCACTTTTTAAACCCTCACAGTGACCAAAATGGCCATTTTTACAGAGTTTTGCTTACTCAAAAGCTTCAATTTTGACCCGTTTCAGGCACGGAAATGACTTTAAACACACTTATTTTATTTGAAAAAGTCATAATTCACATCCAACAGTCATTTAGAGTCAAAATAATAAATGTTAAAATTTCATCATTATAGACCATTTTGGGAACGTTCGACATGTCCGGAGTCATCGTTTTTCATCCGAAAATTGATTTTTTGGACTGTACCAAAAATGATTCAAAATGTCAATTGGATCGTGCCTCATGTTGAATAACCACTTTTTAAACCCTCACAGTCACCAAAATTGCCATTTTTACAGAGTTTTGCATACTCAAAAGCTACAATTTTGACCCGTTTCAGGCACGGAAATGACTTTAAACACACTTATTTTAGTTGAAAAAGTCATAATGCACATCCAACAGTCATTTAGAGTCAAAAGATTAAATGTTAAAATTTCATCATTATAGACCATTTTGGGAACGTTCGACATGTCCGGAGTCATCGTTTTTCATCCGAAAATTGATTTTCTGGACTGTACCAAAAATGATTCAAAATGTCAATTGGATCATGCCTCATGTTGAATAACCACTTTTTAAACCCTCACAGTGACCAAAATGGCCATTTTTACAGAGTTTTGCTTACTCAAAAGCTTCAATTTTGACCCGTTTCAGGCACAGAAATGACTTTAAACACACTTATTTTGGTTGAAAAAGTCATAATTCACATCCAACAGTCATTTGGAGTCAAAAGATTAAATGTTAAAATTTCATCATAATAGACCATTTTGGGAATGTTCGACATGTCCGGAGTCATCGTTTTTCATCCGAAAATTGATTTTTTGGACTGTACCAAAAATGATTCAAAATGTCAATTGGATCGTGCCTCATGTTGAATAACCACTTTTTAAACCCTCACAGTGACCAAAATGGCCATTTTTACAGAGTTTTGCTTACTCAAAAGCTTCAATTTTGACCCGTTTCAGGCACGGAAATGACTTTAAACACACTTATTTTAGTTGAAAAAGTCATAATTCACATCCAACAGTCATTTAGAGTCAAAAGATTAAATGTTAAAATTTCATCATTATAGACCATTTTGGGAACGTTCGACATGTCCAGAGTCATCGTTTTTCATCCGAAAGTTGATTTTTTGGACTGTACCAAAAATGATTCAAAAAGTCAATTGGATCGTGCCTCATGTTGAATAACCACTTTTTAAACCCTCACAGTGACCAAAATTGACGATTTTACAGAGTTTTGCTTACTCAAAAGCTTCAATTTTGAACCCGTTTCAGGCACAGAAATGACTTTAAACACACTTATTTTAGTTGAAAAAGTCATAATTCACATCCAACAGTCATTTGGAGTCAAAAGATTAAATGTTAAAATGTCATCATAATAGACCATTTTGGGAACGTTCGACATGTCCGGAGTCATCGTTTTTCATCCGAAAATTGATTTTTTGGACTGTACCAAAAATGATTCAAAATCATAATAATAATAATAATAATAAAACATTTATTAAGCGCATGGCTGCACAGCTGTGTATCCCCGCGCTGATTGCTGAAAAAAAAATCACAGAGAATCAAGAGAGGAATGGATCGTGCCTCATGTTGAATAACCACTTTTTAAACCCTCACAGTGACCAAAATTGCCATTTTTACAGAGTTTTGCATACTCAAAAGCTACAATTTTGACCCGTTTCAGGCACAGAAATGACTTTAAACACACTTATTTTAGTTGAAAAAGTCATAATGCACATCCAACAGTCATTTAGAGTCAAAAGATTAAATGTTAAAATTTCATCATTATAGACCATTTTGGGAACGTTCGACATGTCCGGAGTCATCGTTTTTCATCCGAAAATTGATTTTTTGGACTGTACCAAAAATGATTCAAAATGTCAATTGGATCGTGCCTCATGTTGAATAACCACTTTTTAAACCCTCACAGTGACCAAAAGTGCAATTTTTACAGAGTTTTTCTTACTCAAAAGCTTCAATTTTGACCCGTTTCAGGCACAGAAATGACTTTAAACACACTTATTTTAGTTGAAAAAGTCATAATTCACATCCAATAGTCATTTAGAGTCAAAAGATTAAATGTTAAAATGTCATCATTATAGACCATTTTGGGAACGTTCGACATGTCCGGAGTCATCGTTTTTCATCCGAAAATTGATTTTCTGGACTGTACCAAAAATAATTCAAAATGTCAATTGGATCGTGCCTCATGTTGAATAACCACTTTTTAAACCCTCACAGTGACCAAAATGGCCATTTTTACAGAGTTTTGCTTACTCAAAAGCTTACATTTTTTGACCCGTTTCAGGCACAGAAATGACTTTAAACACACTTATTTTAGTTGAAAAAGTCATAATTCACATCCAACAGTCATTTAGAGTCAAAAGATTAATGTTAAAATTTCATCATAATAGACCATTTTGGGAACGTTCGACATGTCCGGAGTCATCGTTTCTCATCCGAAAATTGATTTTTTGGACTGTACCAAAAATGATTCAAAATGTCAATTGGATTGTGCCTCATGTTGAATAACCACTTTTTAAACCCTCACAGTGACCAAAATCGCCATTTTTACAGAGTTTTGCTTACTCAAAAGCTTCAATTTTGACACGTTTCAGGCACAGAAATGACTTTAAACACACTTATTTTAGTTGAAAAAGTCATAATTCACATCCAACAGTCATTTAGGGTCAAAAGATTAAATGTTAAAATTTCATCATTATAGACCATTTTGGGAACGTTCGACATGTCCGGAGTTATCGTTTTTCATCCGAAAATTGATTTTTTGGACTGTACCAAAAATAATTCAAAATGTCAATTGGATCGTGCCTCATGTTGAATAACCACTTTTTAAACCCTCACTGTGACCAAAATTGCAATTTTTACAGAGTTTTGCATACTCAAAAGCTGCAATTTTGACCCGTTTCAGGCACAGAAATGACTTTAAACACACTTATTTTAGTTGAAAAAGTCATAATGCACATCCAACAGTCATTTAGAGTCAAAAGATTAAATGTTAAAATTTCATCATTATAGACCATTTTGGGAACGTTCGACATGTCCGGAGTCATCGTTTTTCATCCGAAAATTGATTTTTTGGACTGTACCAAAAATGATTCAAAATGTCAATTGGATCGTGCCTCATGTTGAATAACCACTTTTTAAACCCTCACAGTGACCAAAATTGCCATTTTTACAGAGTTTTGCTTACTCAAAAGCTTCAATTTTGACCCGTTTCAGGCACAGAAATGACTTTAAACACACTTATTTTAGTTGAAAAAGTCATAATTCACATCCAACAGTCATTTGGAGTCAAAAGATTAAATGTTAAAATTTCATTATAATAGACCATTTTGGGAACGTTCGACATGTCCGGAGTCATCGTTTTTCATCCGAAAATTGATTTTTTGGACTGTACCAAAAATGATTCAAAATGTCAATTGGATCGTGCCTCATGTTGAATAACCACTTTTTAAACCCTCACAGTGACCAAAATGGCCATTTTTACAGAGTTTTGCTTACTCAAAAGCTTCAATTTTGACCCGTTTCAGGCACGGAAATGACTTTAAACACACTTATTTTATTTGAAAAAGTCATAATTCACATCCAACAGTCATTTAGAGTCAAAATAATAAATGTTAAAATTTCATCATTATAGACCATTTTGGGAACGTTCGACATGTCCGGAGTCATCGTTTTTCATTCGAAAATTGATTTTTTGGACTGTACCAAAAATGATTCAAAATGTCAATTGGATCGTGCCTCATGTTGAATAACCACTTTTTAAACCCTCACAGTGACCAAAATTGCCATTTTTACAGAGTTTTGCATACTCAAAAGCTACAATTTTGACCCGTTTCAGGCACAGAAATGACTTTAAACACACTTATTTTAGTTGAAAAAGTCATAATGCACATCCAACAGTCATTTAGAGTCAAAAGATTAAATGTTAAAATTTCATCATTATAGACCATTTTGGGAACGTTCGACATGTCCGGAGTCATCGTTTTTCATCCGAAAATTGATTTTTTGGACTGTACCAAAAAGGATTCAAAATGTCAATTGGATCGTGCCTCATGTTGAATAACCACTTTTTAAACCCTCACAGTGACCAAAAGTGCAATATTTACAGAGTTTTGCTTACTCAAAAGCTTCAATTTTGACCCGTTTCAGGCACAGAAATGACTTTAAACACACTTATTTTAGTTTAAAAAGTCATAATTCACATCCAATAGTCATTTAGAGTCAAAAGAATAAATGTTAAAATTTCATCATTATAGACCATTTTGGGAACGTTCGACATGTCCGGAGTCATCGTTTTTCATCCGAAAATTGATTTTCTGGACTGTACCAAAAATGATTCAAAATGTCAATTGGATCGTGCCTCATGTTGAATAACCACTTTTTAAACCCTCACAGTGACCAAAATGGCCATTTTTACAGAGTTTTGCTTACTCAAAAGCTTCAATTTTGACTCGTTTCAGGCACAGAAATGACCTTAAACACACTTATTTTAGTTGAAAAAGTCATAATGCACATCCAACAGTCATTTAGAGTCAAAAGATTAAATGTTAAAATTTCATCATTATAGACCATTTTGGGAACGTTCGACATGTCCGGAGTCATCGTTTTTCATCCGAAAATTGATTTTTTGGACTGTACCAAAAATGATTCAAAATGTCAATTGGATCGTGCCTCATGTTGAATAACCACTTTTTAAACCCTCACAGTCACCAAAATTGCCATTTTTACAGAGTTTTGCATACTCAAAAGCTACAATTTTGACCCGTTTCAGGCACGGAAATGACTTTAAACACACTTATTTTAGTTGAAAAAGTCATAATTCACATCCAACAGTCATTTGGAGTCAAAAGATTAAATGTTAAAATTTCATCATAATAGACCATTTTGGGAATGTTCGACATGTCCGGAGTCATCGTTTTTCATCCGAAAATTGATTTTTTGGACTGTACCAAAAATTATTCAAAATGTCAATTGGATCGTGCCTCATGTTGAATAACCACTTTTTAAACCCTCACAGTGACCAAAATGGCCATTTTTACAGAGTTTTGCTTACTCAAAAGCTTCAATTTTGACCCGTTTCAGGCACGGAAATGACTTTAAACACACTTATTTTAGTTGAAAAAGTCATAATTCACATCCAACAGTCATTTAGAGTCAAAAGATTAAATGTTAAAATTTCATCATTATAGACCATTTTGGGAACGTTCGACATGTCCAGAGTCATCGTTTTTCATCCGAAAGTTGATTTTTTGGACTGTACCAAAAATGATTCAAAAAGTCAATTGGATCGTGCCTCATGTTGAATAACCACTTTTTAAACCCTCACAGTGACCAAAATTGCCATTTTTACAGAGTTTTGCTTACTCAAAAGCTTCAATTTTGACCCGTTTCAGGCACAGAAATGACTTTAAACACACTTATTTTATTTGAAAAAGTCATAATTCACATCCAACAGTCATTTAGAGTCAAAAGATTAAATGTTAAAATTTCATCATTATAGACCATTTTGGGAACGTTCGACATGTCCGGAGTCATCGTTTTTCATCCGAAAATTGATTTTTTGGACTGTACCAAAAATGATTCAAAATGTCAATTGGATCGTGCCTCATGTTGAATAACCACTTTTTAAATCCTCACAGTGACCAAAATTGACGATTTTACAGAGTTTTGCTTACTCAAAAGCTTCAATTTTGACCCGTTTCAGGCACAGAAATGACTTTAAACACACTTATTTTAGTTGAAAAAGTCATAATTCACATCCAACAGTCATTTGGAGTCAAAAGATTAAATGTTAAAATGTCATCATAATAGACCATTTTGGGAACGTTCGACATGTCCGGAGTCATCATTTCTCATCCGAAAATTGATTTTCTGGACTGTACCAAAAATGATTCAAAATGTCAATTGGATCGTGCCTCATGTTGAATAACCACTTTTTAAACCCTCACAGTGACCAAAATGGCCATTTTTACAGAGTTTTGCTTACTCAAAAGCTTCAATTTTGACTCGTTTCAGGCACAGAAATGACCTTAAACACACTTATTTTAGTTGAAAAAGTCATAATGCACATCCAACAGTCATTTAGAGTCAAAAGATTAAATGTTAAAATTTCATCATTATAGACCATTTTGGGAACGTTCGACATGTCCGGAGTCATCGTTTTTCATCCGAAAATTGATTTTTTGGACTGTACCAAAAATGATTCAAAATGTCAATTGGATCGTGCCTCATGTTGAATAACCACTTTTTAAACCCTCACAGTCACCAAAATTGCCATTTTTACAGAGTTTTGCATACTCAAAAGCTACAATTTTGACCCGTTTCAGGCACGGAAATGACTTTAAACACACTTATTTTAGTTGAAAAAGTCATAATGCACATCCAACAGTCATTTAGAGTCAAAAGATTAAATGTTAAAATTTCATCATTATAGACCATTTTGGGAACGTTCGACATGTCCGGAGTCATCGTTTTTCATCCGAAAATTGATTTTCTGGACTGTACCAAAAATGATTCAAAATGTCAATTGGATCATGCCTCATGTTGAATAACCACTTTTTAAACCCTCACAGTGACCAAAATGGCCATTTTTACAGAGTTTTGCTTACTCAAAAGCTTCAATTTTGACCCGTTTCAGGCACAGAAATGACTTTAAACACACTTATTTTAGTTGAAAAAGTCATAATTCACATCCAACAGTCATTTGGAGTCAAAAGATTAAATGTTAAAATTTCATCATAATAGACCATTTTGGGAATGTTCGACATGTCCGGAGTCATCGTTTTTCATCCGAAAATTGATTTTTTGGACTGTACCAAAAATGATTCAAAATGTCAATTGGATCGTGCCTCATGTTGAATAACCACTTTTTAAACCCTCACAGTGACCAAAATGGCCATTTTTACAGAGTTTTGCTTACTCAAAAGCTTCAATTTTGACCCGTTTCAGGCACGGAAATGACTTTAAACACACTTATTTTAGTTGAAAAAGTCATAATTCACATCCAACAGTCATTTAGAGTCAAAAGATTAAATGTTAAAATTTCATCATTATAGACCATTTTGGGAACGTTCGACATGTCCAGAGTCATCGTTTTTCATCCGAAAGTTGATTTTTTGGACTGTACCAAAAATGATTCAAAAAGTCAATTGGATCGTGCCTCATGTTGAATAACCACTTTTTAAACCCTCACAGTGACCAAAATTGCCATTTTTACAGAGTTTTGCTTACTCAAAAGCTTCAATTTTGACCCGTTTCAGGCACAGAAATGACTTTAAACACACTTATTTTATTTGAAAAAGTCATAATTCACATCCAACAGTCATTTAGAGTCAAAAGATTAAATGTTAAAATTTCATCATTATAGACCATTTTGGGAACGTTCGACATGTCCGGAGTCATCGTTTTTCATCCGAAAATTGATTTTTTGGACTGTACCAAAAATGATTCAAAATGTCAATTGGATCGTGCCTCATGTTGAATAACCACTTTTTAAACCCTCACAGTGACCAAAATTGACGATTTTACAGAGTTTTGCTTACTCAAAAGCTTCAATTTTGACCCGTTTCAGGCACAGAAATGACTTTAAACACACTTATTTTAGTTGAAAAAGTCATAATTCACAACCAACAGTCATTTGGAGTCAAAAGATTAAATGTTAAAATGTCATCATAATAGACCATTTTGGGAACGTTCGACATGTCCGGAGTCATCATTTCTCATCCGAAAATTGATTTTTTGGACTGTACCAAAAATGATTCAAAATGTCAATTGGATTGTGCCTCATGTTGAATAACCACTTTTTAAACCCTCACAGTGACCAAAATTGCCATTTTTACAGAGTTTTGCTTACTCAAAAGCTTTAATTTTGACACGTTTCAGGCACAGAAATGACTTTAAACACACTTATTTTAGTTAAAAAAGTCATAATTCACATCCAACAGTCATTTAGAGTCAAAAGATTAAATGTTAAAATTTCATCATTATAGACCATTTTGGGAACGTTCGACATGTCCGGAGTCATCGTTTTTCATCCGAAAATTGATTTTTTGGACTGTACCAAAAATTATTCAAAAAGTCAATTGGATCGTGCCTCATGTTGAATAACCACTTTTTAAACCCTCACAGTGACCAACATTGCCATTTTTACAGAGTTTTGCATACTCAAAAGCTACAATTTTGACCCGTTTCAGGCACAGAAATGACTTTAAACACACTTATTTTAGTTGAAAAAGTCATAATGCACATCCAACAGTCATTTAGAGTCAATAGATTAAATGTTAAAATTTCATCATTATAGACCATTTTGGGAACGTTCGACATGTCCGGAGTCATCGTTTTTCATCCGAAAATTGATTTTTTGGACTGTACCAAAAATGATTCAAAATGTCAATTGGATCGTGCCTCATGTTGAATAACCACTTTTTAAACCCTCACAGTGACCAAAATTGCCATTTTTACAGAGTTTTGCTTACTCAAAAGCTTCAATTTTGACCCGTTTCAGGCACAGAAATGACTTTAAACACACTTATTTTATTTGAAAAAGTCATAATTCACATCCAACAGTCATTTAGAGTCAAAAGATTGAATGTTAAAATTTCATCATTATAGACCATTTTGGGAACGTTCGACATGTCCGGAGTCATCGTTTTTCATCCAAAAATTGATTTTTTGGACTGTACCAAAAATGATTCAAAATCATAATAATAATAATAATAATAAAACATTTATTAAGCGCATGGCTGCACAGCTGTGTATCCCCGCGCTGATTGCTGAAAAAAAACTCACAGAGAATCAAGAGAGGAATGGATCGTGCCTCATGTTGAATAACCACTTTTTAAACCCTCACAGTGACCAAAATTGCCATTTTTACAGAGTTTTGCATACTCAAAAGCTACAATTTTGACCCGTTTCAGGCACAGAAATGACTTTAAACACACTTATTTTAGTTGAAAAAGTCATAATGCACATCCAACAGTCATTTAGAGTCAAAAGATTAAATGTTAGAATTTCATCATTATAGACCATTTTGGGAACGTTCGACATGTCCGGAGTCATCGTTTTTCATCCGAAAATTGATTTTTTGGACTGTACCAAAAATGATTCAAAATGTCAATTGGATCGTGCCTCATGTTGAATAACCACTTTTTAAACCCTCACAGTGACCAAAAGTGCAATTTTTACAGAGTTTTTCTTACTCAAAAGCTTCAATTTTGACCCGTTTCAGGCACAGAAATGACTTTAAACACACTTATTTTAGTTGAAAAAGTCATAATTCACATCCAATAGTCATTTAGAGTCAAAAGATTAAATGTTAAAATTTCATCATTATAGACCATTTTGGGAACGTTCGACATGTCCGGAGTCATCGTTTTTCATCCGAAAATTGATTTTCTGGACTGTACCAAAAATGATTCAAAATGTCAATTGGATCGTGCCTCATGTTGAATAACCACTTTTTAAACCCTCACAGTGACCAAAATGGCCATTTTTACAGAGTTTTGCTTACTCAAAAGCTTCAATTTTGACCCGTTTCAGGCACAGAAATGACTTTAAACACACTTATTTTAGTTGAAAAAGTCATAATGCACATCCAACAGTCATTTAGAGTCAAAAGATTAAATGTTAAAATTTCATCATTATAGACCATTTTGGGAACGTTCGACATGTCCGGAGTCATCGTTTTTCATCCGAAAATTGATTTTTTGGACTGTACCAAAAATGATTCAAAATGTCAATTAGATCGTGCCTCATGTTGAATAACCACTTTTTAAACCCTCACAGTGACCAAAATTGCCATTTTTACAGAGTTTTGCTTACTCAAAAGCTTCAATTTTGACCTGTTTCAGGCACAGAAATGACTTTAAACACACTTATTTTATTTGAAAAAGTCATAATTCACATCCAACAGTCATTTAGAGTCAAAAGATTAAATGTTAAAATTTCATCATTATAGACCATTTTGGGAACGTTCGACATGTCCGGAGTCATCGTTTTTCATCCGAAAATTGATTTTTGGGACTGTACCAAAAATGATTCAAAATGTCAATTGGATCGTGCCTCATGTTGAAAAACCACTTTTTAAACCCTCACAGTGACCAAAATTGCCATTTTTACAGAGTTTTGCATACTCAAAAGCTACAATTTTGACCCGTTTCAGACACGGAAATGACTTTAAACACACTTATTTTAGTTGAAAAAGTCATAATGCACATCCAACAGTCATTTAGAGTCAAAAGATTAAATGTTAAAATTTCATCATTATAGACCATTTTGGGAACGTTCGACATGTCCGGAGTCATCGTTTTTCATCCGAAAATTGATTTTCTGGACTGTACCAAAAATGATTCAAAATGTCAATTGGATCATGCCTCATGTTGAATAACCACTTTTTAAACCCTCACAGTGACCAAAATGGCCATTTTTACAGAGTTTTGCTTACTCAAAAGCTTCAATTTTGACCCGTTTCAGGCACAGAAATGACTTCAAACACACTTATTTTAGTTGAAAAAGTCATAATTCACATCCAACAGTCATTTGGAGTCAAAAGATTAAATGTTAAAATTTCAT
This sequence comes from Lissotriton vulgaris, assembly GCF_964263255.1. Classification (NCBI taxonomy): domain Eukaryota; kingdom Metazoa; phylum Chordata; class Amphibia; order Caudata; family Salamandridae; genus Lissotriton; species Lissotriton vulgaris. The sequence goes on from NW_028242254.1 coordinate 546,232, forward strand.
CATAATAGACCATTTTGGGAATGTTCGACATGTCCGGAGTCATCGTTTTTCATCCGAAAATTGATTTTTTGGACTGTACCAAAAATGATTCAAAATGTCAATTGGATCGTGCCTCATGTTGAATAACCACTTTTTAAACCCTCACATTGACCAAAATGGCCATTTTTACAGAGTTTTGCTTACTCAAAAGCTTCAATTTTGACCCGTTTCAGGCACGGAAATGACTTTAAACACACTTATTTTAGTTGAAAAAGTCATAATTCACATCCAACAGTCATTTGGAGTCAAAAGAATAAATGTTAAAATTTCATCATAATAGACCATTTTGGGAATGTTCGACATGTCCGGAGTCATCGTTTTTCATCCGAAAATTGATTTTTTTGGACAGTACCAAAAATAATTCAAAATGTCAATTGGATCGTGCCTCATGTTGAATAACCACTTTTTAAACCCTCACAGTGACCAAAATGGCCATTTTTACAAAGTTTTGCTTACTCAAAAGCTTCAATTTTGACCCGTTTTAGGCACGGAAATGACTTTAAACACACTTATTTTAGTTGAAAAAGTCATAATTCACATCCAACAGTCATTTAGAGTCAAAAGATTAAATGTTAAAATTTCATCATTATAGACCATTTTGGGAACGTTCGACATGTCCGGAGTCATCGTTTTTCATCCGAAAATTGATTTTTTGGACTGTACCAAAAATTATTCAAAAAGTCAATTGGATCGTGCCTCATGTTGAATAACCACTTTTTAAACCCTCACAGTGACCAACATTGCCATTTTTACAGAGTTTTGCATACTCAAAAGCTACAATTTTGACCCGTTTCAGGCACAGAAATGACTTTAAACACACTTATTTTAGTTGAAAAAGTCATAATGCACATCCAACAGTCATTTAGAGTCAATAGATTAAATGTTAAAATTTCATCATTATAGACCATTTTGGGAACGTTCGACATGTCCGGAGTCATCGTTTTTCATCCGAAAATTGATTTTTTGGACTGTACCAAAAATGATTCAAAATATCAATTGGATCGTGCCTCATGTTGAATAACCACTTTTTAAACCCTCACAGTGACCAAAATTGCCATTTTTACAGAGTTTTGCTTACTCAAAAGCTTCAATTTTGACCCGTTTCAGGCACAGAAATGACTTTAAAAACACTTATTTTATTTGAAAAAGTCATAATTCACATCCAACAGTCATTTAGAGTCAAAAGATTGAATGTTAAAATTTCATCATTATAGACCATTTTGGGAACGTTCGACATGTCCGGAGTCATCGTTTTTCATCCGAAAATTGATTTTTTGGACTGTACCAAAAATGATTCAAAATCATAATAATAATAATAATAATAAAACATTTATTAAGCGCATGGCTGCACAGCTGTGTATCCCCGCGCTGATTGCTGAAAAAAAAATCACAGAGAATCAAGAGAGGAATGGATCGTGCCTCATGTTGAATAACCACTTTTTAAACCCTCACAGTGACCAAAATTGCCATTTTTACAGAGTTTTGCATACTCAAAAGCTACAATTTTGACCCGTTTCAGGCACAGAAATGACTTTAAACACACTTATTTTAGTTGAAAAAGTCATAATGCACATCCAACAGTCATTTAGAGTCAAAAGATTAAATGTTAAAATTTCATCATTATAGACCATTTTGGGAACGTTCGACATGTCCGGAGTCATCGTTTTTCATCCGAAAATTGATTTTTTGGACTGTACCAAAAATGATTCAAAATGTCAATTGGATCGTGCCTCATGTTGAATAACCACTTTTTAAACCCTCACAGTGACCAAAATGGCCATTTTTACAGAGTTTTGCTTACTCAAAAGCTTCAATTTTGACCCGTTTCAGGCACAGAAATGACTTTAAACACACTTATTTTAGTTGAAAAAGTCATAATTCACATCCAACAGTCATTTAGAGTCAAAAGATTAATGTTAAAATTTCATCATAATAGACCATTTTGGGAACGTTCGACATGTCCGGAGTCATCGTTTCTCATCCGAAAATTGATTTTTTGGACTGTACCAAAAATGATTCAAAATGTCAATTGGATTGTGCCTCATGTTGAATAACCACTTTTTAAACCCTCACAGTGACCAAAATCGCCATTTTTACAGAGTTTTGCTTACTCAAAAGCTTCAATTTTGACACGTTTCAGGCACAGAAATGACTTTAAACACACTTATTTTAGTTGAAAAAGTCATAATTCACATCCAACAGTCATTTAGGGTCAAAAGATTAAATGTTAAAATTTCATCATTATAGACCATTTTGGGAACGTTCGACATGTCCGGAGTCATCGTTTTTCATCCGAAAATTGATTTTTTGGACTGTACCAAAAATGATTCAAAATGTCAATTGGATCGTGCCTCATGTTGAATAACCACTTTTTAAACCCTCACAGTGACCAAAATGGCCATTTTTACAGAGATTTGCTTACTCAAAAGCTTCAATTTTGACCCGTTTCAGGCACGGAAATGACTTTAAACACACTTATTTTATTTGAAAAAGTCATAATTCACATCCAACAGTCATTTAGAGTCAAAATAATAAATGTTAAAATTTCATCATTATAGACCATTTTGGGAACGTTCGACATGTCCGGAGTCATCGTTTTTCATTCGAAAATTGATTTTTTGGACTGTACCAAAAATGATTCAAAATGTCAATTGGATCGTGCCTCATGTTGAATAACCACTTTTTAAACCCTCACAGTGACCAAAATTGCCATTTTTACAGAGTTTTGCATACTCAAAAGCTACAATTTTGACCCGTTTCAGGCACAGAAATGACTTTAAACACACTTATTTTAGTTGAAAAAGTCATAATGCACATCCAACAGTCATTTAGAGTCAAAAGATTAAATGTTAAAATTTCATCATTATAGACCATTTTGGGAACGTTCGACATGTCCGGAGTCATCGTTTTTCATCCGAAAATTGATTTTTTGGACTGTACCAAAAATGATTCAAAATGTCAATTGGATCGTGCCTCATGTTGAATAACCACTTTTTAAACCCTCACAGTGACCAAAAGTGCAATATTTACAGAGTTTTGCTTACTCAAAAGCTTCAATTTTGACCCGTTTCAGGCACAGAAATGACTTTAAACACACTTATTTTAGTTTAAAAAGTCATAATTCACATCCAATAGTCATTTAGAGTCAAAAGAATAAATGTTAAAATTTCATCATTATAGACCATTTTGGGAACGTTCGACATGTCCGGAGTCATCGTTTTTCATCCGAAAATTGATTTTCTGGACTGTACCAAAAATGATTCAAAATGTCAATTGGATCGTGCCTCATGTTGAATAACCACTTTTTAAACCCTCACAGTGACCAAAATGGCCATTTTTACAGAGTTTTGCTTACTCAAAAGCTTCAATTTTGACTCGTTTCAGGCACAGAAATGACCTTAAACACACTTATTTTAGTTGAAAAAGTCATAATGCACATCCAACAGTCATTTAGAGTCAAAAGATTAAATGTTAAAATTTCATCATTATAGACCATTTTGGGAACGTTCGACATGTCCGGAGTCATCGTTTTTCATCCGAAAATTGATTTTTTGGACTGTACCAAAAATGATTCAAAATGTCAATTGGATCGTGCCTCATGTTGAATAACCACTTTTTAAACCCTCACAGTCACCAAAATTGCCATTTTTACAGAGTTTTGCATACTCAAAAGCTACAATTTTGACCCGTTTCAGGCACGGAAATGACTTTAAACACACTTATTTTAGTTGAAAAAGTCATAATGCACATCCAACAGTCATTTAGAGTCAAAAGATTAAATGTTAAAATTTCATCATTATAGACCATTTTGGGAACGTTCGACATGTCCGGAGTCATCGTTTTTCATCCGAAAATTGATTTTCTGGACTGTACCAAAAATGATTCAAAATGTCAATTGGATCATGCCTCATGTTGAATAACCACTTTTTAAACCCTCACAGTGACCAAAATGGCCATTTTTACAGAGTTTTGCTTACTCAAAAGCTTCAATTTTGACCCGTTTCAGGCACAGAAATGACTTTAAACACACTTATTTTAGTTGAAAAAGTCATAATTCACATCCAACAGTCATTTGGAGTCAAAAGATTAAATGTTAAAATTTCATCATAATAGACCATTTTGGGAATGCTCGACATGTCCGGAGTCATCGTTTTTCATCCGAAAATTGATTTTTTGGACTGTACCAAAAATTATTCAAAATGTCAATTGGATCGTGCCTCATGTTGAATAACCACTTTTTAAACCCTCACAGTGACCAAAATGGCCATTTTTACAGAGTTTTGCTTACTCAAAAGCTTCAATTTTGACCCGTTTCAGGCACGGAAATGACTTTAAACACACTTATTTTAGTTGAAAAAGTCATAATTCACATCCAACAGTCATTTAGAGTCAAAAGATTAAATGTTAAAATTTCATCATTATAGACCATTTTGGGAACGTTCGACATGTCCAGAGTCATCGTTTTTCATCCGAAAGTTGATTTTTTGGACTGTACCAAAAATGATTCAAAAAGTCAATTGGATCGTGCCTCATGTTGAATAACCACTTTTTAAACCCTCACAGTGACCAAAATTGCCATTTTTACAGAGTTTTGCTTACTCAAAAGCTTCAATTTTGACCCGTTTCAGGCACAGAAATGACTTTAAACACACTTATTTTATTTGAAAATGTCATAATTCACATCCAACAGTCATTTAGAGTCAAAAGATTAAATGTTAAAATTTCATCATTATAGACCATTTTGGGAACGTTCGACATGTCCGGAGTCATCGTTTTTCATCCGAAAATTGATTTTTTGGACTGTACCAAAAATGATTCAAAATGTCAATTGGATCGTGCCTCATGTTGAATAACCACTTTTTAAACCCTCACAGTGACCAAAATTGACGATTTTACAGAGTTTTGCTTACTCAAAAGCTTCAATTTTGACCCGTTTCAGGCACAGAAATGACTTTAAACACACTTATTTTAGTTGAAAAAGTCATAATTCACATCCAACAGTCATTTGGAGTCAAAAGATTAAATGTTAAAATGTCATCATAATAGACCATTTTGGGAACGTTCGACATGTCCGGAGTCATCATTTCTCATCCGAAAATTGATTTTCTGGACTGTACCAAAAATGATTCAAAATGTCAATTGGATCGTGCCTCATGTTGAATAACCACTTTTTAAACCCTCACAGTGACCAAAATGGCCATTTTTACAGAGTTTTGCTTACTCAAAAGCTTCAATTTTGACTCGTTTCAGGCACAGAAATGACCTTAAACACACTTATTTTAGTTGAAAAAGTCATAATGCACATCCAACAGTCATTTAGAGTCAAAAGATTAAATGTTAAAATTTCATCATTATAGACCATTTTGGGAACGTTCGACATGTCCGGAGTCATCGTTTTTCATCCGAAAATTGATTTTTTGGACTGTACCAAAAATGATTCAAAATGTCAATTGGATCGTGCCTCATGTTGAATAACCACTTTTTAAACCCTCACAGTCACCAAAATTGCCATTTTTACAGAGTTTTGCATACTCAAAAGCTACAATTTTGACCCGTTTCAGGCACGGAAATGACTTTAAACACCCTTATTTTAGTTGAAAAAGTCATAATGCACATCCAACAGTCATTTAGAGTCAAAAGATTAAATGTTAAAATTTCATCATTATAGACCATTTTGGGAACGTTCGACATGTCCGGAGTCATCGTTTTTCATCCGAAAATTGATTTTCTGGACTGTACCAAAAATGATTCAAAATGTCAATTGGATCATGCCTCATGTTGAATAACCACTTTTTAAACCCTCACAGTGACCAAAATGGCCATTTTTACAGAGTTTTGCTTACTCAAAAGCTTCAATTTTGACCCGTTTCAGGCACAGAAATGACTTTAAACACACTTATTTTAGTTGAAAAAGTCATAATTCACATCCAACAGTCATTTGGAGTCAAAAGATTAAATGTTAAAATTTCATCATAATAGACCATTTTGGGAATGTTCGACATGTCCGGAGTCATCGTTTTTCATCCGAAAATTGATTTTTTGGACTGTACCAAAAATGATTCAAAATGTCAATTGGATCGTGCCTCATGTTGAATAACCACTTTTTAAACCCTCACAGTGACCAAAATGGCCATTTTTACAGAGTTTTGCTTACTCAAAAGCTTCAATTTTGACCCGTTTCAGGCACGGAAATGACTTTAAACACACTTATTTTAGTTGAAAAAGTCATAATTCACATCCAACAGTCATTTAGAGTCAAAAGATTAAATGTTAAAATTTCATCATTATAGACCATTTTGGGAACGTTCGACATGTCCAGAGTCATCGTTTTTCATCCGAAAGTTGATTTTTTGGACTGTACCAAAAATGATTCAAAAAGTCAATTGGATCGTGCCTCATGTTGAATAACCACTTTTTAAACCCTCACAGTGACCAAAATTGCCATTTTTACAGAGTTTTGCTTACTCAAAAGCTTCAATTTTGACCCGTTTCAGGCACAGAAATGACTTTAAACACACTTATTTTATTTGAAAAAGTCATAATTCACATCCAACAGTCATTTAGAGTCAAAAGATTAAATGTTAAAATTTCATCCTTATAGACCATTTTGGGAACGTTCGACATGTCCGGAGTCATCGTTTTTCATCCGAAAATTGATTTTTTGGACTGTACCAAAAATGATTCAAAATGTCAATTGGATCGTGCCTCATGTTGAATAACCACTTTTTAAACCCTCACAGTGACCAAAATTGACGATTTTACAGAGTTTTGCTTACTCAAAAGCTTCAATTTTGACCCGTTTCAGGCACAGAAATGACTTTAAACACACTTATTTTAGTTGAAAAAGTCATAATTCACATCCAACAGTCATTTGGAGTCAAAAGATTAAATGTTAAAATGTCATCATAATAGACCATTTTGGGAACGTTCGACATGTCCGGAGTCATCATTTCTCATCCGAAAATTGATTTTTTGGACTGTACCAAAAATGATTCAAAATGTCAATTGGATTGTGCCTCATGTTGAATAACCACTTTTTAAACCCTCACAGTGACCAAAATTGCCATTTTTACAGAGTTTTGCTTACTCAAAAGCTTTAATTTTGACACGTTTCAGGCACAGAAATGACTTTAAACACACTTATTTTAGTTAAAAAAGTCATAATTCACATCCAACAGTCATTTAGGGTCAAAATATTAAATGTTAAAATTTCATCATTATAGACCATTTTGGGAACGTTCGACATGTCCGGAGTCATCGTTTTTCATCCGAAAACTGATTTTTTTGGACTGTACCAAAAATAATTCAAAATGTCAATTGGATCGTGCCTCATGTTGAATAACCACTTTTTAAACCCTCACAGTGACCAAAATGGCCATTTTTACAAAGTTTTGCTTACTCAAAAGCTTCAATTTTGACCCGTTTTAGGCACGGAAATGACTTTAAACACACTTATTTTAGTTGAAAAAGTCATAATTCACATCCAACAGTCATTTAGAGTCAAAAGATTAAATGTTAAAATTTCATCATTATAGACCATTTTGGGAACGTTCGACATGTCCGGAGTCATCGTTTTTCATCCGAAAATTGATTTTTTGGACTGTACCAAAAATGATTCAAAATGTCAATTGGATCGTGCCTCATGTTGAATAACCACTTTTTAAACCCTCACAGTGACCAAAATTGCCATTTTTACAGAGTTTTGCTTACTCAAAAGCTTCAATTTTGACCTGTTTCAGGCACAGAAATGACTTTAAACACACTTATTTTATTTGAAAAAGTCATAATTCACATCCAACAGTCATTTAGAGTCAAAAGATTAAATGTTAAAATTTCATCATTATAGACCATTTTGGGAACGTTCGACATGTCCGGAGTCATCGTTTTTCATCCGAAAATTGATTTTCTGGACTGTACCAAAAATGATTCAAAATGTCAATTGGATCATGCCTCATGTTGAATAACCACTTTTTAAACCCTCACAGTGACCAAAATGGCCATTTTTACAGAGTTTTGCTTACTCAAAAGCTTCAATTTTGACCCGTTTCAGGCACAGAAATGACTTTAAACACACTTATTTTAGTTGAAAAAGTCATAATTCACATCTAACAGTCATTTAAAGTCAAAAGATTAAATGTTAAAATTTCATCATTATAGACCATTTTGGGAACGTTCGACATGTCCGGAGTCATCGTTTTTCATCCGAAAATTGATTTTTTGGACTGTACCAAAAATGATTCAAAATGTCAATTGGATCGTGCCTCAGGTTGAATAACCACTTTTTAAACCCTCACAGTGACCAAAATTGCCATTTTTACAGAGTTTTGCTTACTCAAAAGCTTCAATTTGACCTGTTTCAGGCACAGAAATGACTTTAAACACACTTATTTTAGTTGAAAAAGTCATAATTCACATCCAACAGTCATTTGGAGTCAAAAGATTAAATGTTAAAATTTCATCATAATAGACCATTTTGGGAATGTTCGACATGTCCGGAGTCATCGTTTTTCATCCGAAAATTGATTTTTTGGACTGTACCAAAAATGATTCAAAATGTCAATTGGATCGTGCCTCATGTTGAATAACCACTTTTTAAACCCTCACATTGACCAAAATGGCCATTTTTACAGAGTTTTGCTTACTCAAAAGCTTCAATTTTGACCCGTTTCAGGCACGGAAATGACTTTAAACACACTTATTTTAGTTGAAAAAGTCATAATTCACATCCAACAGTCATTTGGAGTCAAAAGAATAAATGTTAAAATTTCATCATAATAGACCATTTTGGGAATGTTCGACATGTCCGGAGTCATCGTTTTTCATCCGAAAATTGATTTTTTTGGACTGTACCAAAAATAATTCAAAATGTCAATTGGATCGTGCCTCATGTTGAATAACCACTTTTTAAACCCTCACAGTGACCAAAATGGCCATTTTTACAAAGTTTTGCTTACTCAAAAGCTTCAATTTTGACCCGTTTTAGGCACGGAAATGACTTTAAACACACTTATTTTAGTTGAAAAAGTCATAATTCACATCCAACAGTCATTTAGAGTCAAAAAATTAAATGTTAAAATTTCATCATTATAGACCATTTTGGGAACGTTCGACATGTCCGGAGTCATCGTTTTTCATCCGAAAATTGATTTTTTGGACTGTACCAAAAATGATTCAAAATATCAATTGGATCGTGCCTCATGTTGAATAACCACTTTTTAAACCCTCACAGTGACCAAAATTGCCATTTTTACAGAGTTTTGCTTACTCAAAAGCTTCAATTTTGACCCGTTTCAGGCACAGAAATGACTTTAAACACACTTATTTTATTTGAAAAAGTCATAATTCACATCCAACAGTCATTTAGAGTCAAAAGATTGAATGTTAAAATTTCATCATTATAGACCATTTTGGGAACGTTCGACATGTCCGGAGTCATCGTTTTTCATCCGAAAATTGATTTTTTGGACTGTACCAAAAATGATTCAAAATCATAATAATAATAATAATAATAAAACATTTATTAAGCGCATGGCTGCACAGCTGTGTATCCCCGCGCTGATTGCTGAAAAAAAAATCACAGAGAATCAAGAGAGGAATGGATCGTGCCTCATGTTGAATAACCACTTTTTAAACCCTCACAGTGACCAAAATTGCCATTTTTACAGAGTTTTGCATACTCAAAAGCTACAATTTTGACCCGTTTCAGGCACAGAAATGACTTTAAACACACTTATTTTAGTTGAAAAAGTCATAATGCACATCCAACAGTCATTTAGAGTCAAAAGATTAAATGTTAAAATTTCATCATTATAGACCATTTTGGGAACGTTCGACATGTCCGGAGTCATCGTTTTTCATCCGAAAATTGATTTTTTGGACTGTACCAAAAATGATTCAAAATGTCAATTGGATCGTGCCTCATGTTGAATAACCACTTTTTAAACCCTCACAGTGACCAAAAGTGCAATTTTTACAGAGTTTTTCTTACTCAAAAGCTTCAATTTTGACCCGTTTCAGGCACAGAAATGACTTTAAACACACTTATTTTAGTTGAAAAAGTCATAATTCACATCCAATAGTCATTTAGAGTCAAAAGATTAAATGTTAAAATGTCATCATTATAGACCATTTTGGGAACGTTCGACATGTCCGGAGTCATCGTTTTTCATCCGAAAATTGATTTTCTGGACTGTACCAAAAATAATTCAAAATGTCAATTGGATCGTGCCTCATGTTGAATAACCACTTTTTAAACCCTCACAGTGACCAAAATGGCCATTTTTACAGAGTTTTGCTTACTCAAAAGCTTCAATTTTGACCCGTTTCAGGCACAGAAATGACTTTAAACACACTTATTTTAGTTGAAAAAGTCATAATTCACATCCAACAGTCATTTAGAGTCAAAAGATTAATGTTAAAATTTCATCATAATAGACCATTTTGGGAACGTTCGACATGTCCGGAGTCATCGTTTCTCATCCGAAAATTGATTTTTTGGACTGTACCAAAAATGATTCAAAATGTCAATTGGATTGTGCCTCATGTTGAATAACCACTTTTTAAACCCTCACAGTGACCAAAATCGCCATTTTTACAGAGTTTTGCTTACTCAAAAGCTTCAATTTTGACATGTTTCAGGCACAGAAATGACTTTAAACACACTTATTTTAGTTGAAAAAGTCATAATTCACATCCAACAGTCATTTAGGGTCAAAAGATTAAATGTTAAAATTTCATCATTATAGACCATTTTGGGAACGTTCGACATGTCCGGAGTTATCGTTTTTCATCCGAAAATTGATTTTTTGGACTGTACCAAAAATGATTCAAAATGTCAATTGGATCGTGCCTCATGTTGAATAACCACTTTTTAAACCCTCACTGTGACCAAAATTGCAATTTTTACAGAGTTTTGCTTACTCAAAAGCTTCAATTTTGACCCGTTTCAGGCACAGAAATGACTTTAAACACACTTATTTTAGTTGAAAAAGTCATAATGCACATCCAACAGTCATTTAGAGTCAAAAGATTAAATGTTAAAATTTCATCATTATAGACCATTTTGGGAACGTTCGACATGTCCGGAGTCATCGTTTTTCATCCGAAAATTGATTTTTTGGACTGTACCAAAAATGATTCAAAATGTCAATTGGATCGTGCCTCATGTTGAATAACCACTTTTTAAACCCTCACAGTGACCAAAATTGCCATTTTTACAGAGTTTTGCTTACTCAAAAGCTTCAATTTTGACCTGTTTCAGGCACAGAAATTACTTTAAACACACTTATTTTATTTGAAAAAGTCATAATTCACATCCAACAGTCATTTAGAGTCAAAAGATTAAATGTTAAAATTTCATCATTATAGACCATTTTGGGAACGTTCGACATGTCCGGAGTCATCGTTTTTCATCCGAAAATTGATTTTTGGGACTGTACCAAAAATGATTCAAAATGTCAATTGGATCGTGCCTCATGTTGAAAAACCACTTTTTAAACCCTCACAGTGACCAAAATTGCCATTTTTACAGAGTTTTGCATACTCAAAAGCTACAATTTTGACCCGTTTCAGGCACGGAAATGACTTTAAACACACTTATTTTAGTTGAAAAAGTCATAATGCACATCCAACAGTCATTTAGAGTCAAAAGATTAAATGTTAAAATTTCATCATTATAGACCATTTTGGGAACGTTCGACATGTCCGGAGTCATCGTTTTTCATCCGAAAATTGATTTTTTGGACTGTACCAAAAATGATTCAAAATGTCAATTGGATCGTGCCTCATGTTGAATAACCACTTTTTAAACCCTCACAGTGACCAAAATTGACGATTTTACAGAGTTTTGCTTACTCAAAAGCTTCAATTTTGACCCGTTTCAGGCACGGAAATGACTTTAAACACACTTATTTTAGTTGAAAAAGTCATAATGCACATCCAACAGTCATTTAGAGTCAAAAGATTAAATGTTAAAATTTCATCATTATAGACCATTTTGGGAACGTTCGACATGTCCGGAGTCATCGTTTTTCATCCGAAAATTGATTTTCTGGACTGTACCAAAAATGATTCAAAATGTCAATTGGATCATGCCTCATGTTGAATAACCACTTTTTAAACCCTCACAGTGACCAAAATGGCCATTTTTACAGAGTTTTGCTTACTCAAAAGCTTCAATTTTGACCCGTTTCAGGCACAGAAATGACTTTAAACACACTTATTTTAGTTGAAAAAGTCATAATTCACATCCAACAGTCATTTGGAGTCAAAAGATTAAATGTTAAAATTTCATCATAATAGACCATTTTGGGAATGTTCGACATGTCCGGAGTCATCGTTTTTCATCCGAAAATTGATTTTTTGGACTGTACCAAAAATGATTCAAAATGTCAATTGGATCGTGCCTCATGTTGAATAACCACTTTTTAAACCCTCACATTGACCAAAATGGCCATTTTTACAGAGTTTTGCTTACTCAAAAGCTTCAATTTTGACCCGTTTCAGGCACGGAAATGACTTTAAACACACTTATTTTAGTTGAAAAAGTCATAATTCACATCCAACAGTCATTTGGAGTCAAAAGAATAAATGTTAAAATTTCATCATAATAGACCATTTTGGGAATGTTCGACATGTCCGGAGTCATCGTTTTTCATCCGAAAATTGATTTTTTTGGACTGTACCAAAAATAATTCAAAATGTCAATTGGATCGTGCCTCATGTTGAATAACCACTTTTTAAACCCTCACAGTGACCAAAATGGCCATTTTTACAAAGTTTTGCTTACTCAAAAGCTTCAATTTTGACCCGTTTTAGGCACGGAAATGACTTTAAACACACTTATTTTAGTTGAAAAAGTCATAATTCACATCCAACAGTCATTTAGAGTCAAAAAATTAAATGTTAAAATTTCATCATTATAGACCATTTTGGGAACGTTCGACATGTCCGGAGTCATCGTTTTTCATCCGAAAATTGATTTTTTGGACTGTACCAAAAATGATTCAAAATATCAATTGGATCGTGCCTCATGTTGAATAACCACTTTTTAAACCCTCACAGTGACCAAAATTGCCATTTTTACAGAGTTTTGCTTACTCAAAAGCTTCAATTTTGACCCGTTTCAGGCACAGAAATGACTTTAAACACACTTATTTTATTTGAAAAAGTCATAATTCACATCCAACAGTCATTTAGAGTCAAAAGATTGAATGTTAAAATTTCATCATTATAGACCATTTTGGGAACGTTCGACATGTCCGGAGTCATCGTTTTTCATCCGAAAATTGATTTTTTGGACTGTACCAAAAATGATTCAAAATCATAATAATAATAATAATAATAAAACATTTATTAAGCGCATGGCTGCACAGCTGTGTATCCCCGCGCTGATTGCTGAAAAAAAAATCACAGAGAATCAAGAGAGGAATGGATCGTGCCTCATGTTGAATAACCACTTTTTAAACCCTCACAGTGACCAAAATTGCCATTTTTACAGAGTTTTGCATACTCAAAAGCTACAATTTTGACCCGTTTCAGGCACAGAAATGACTTTAAACACACTTATTTTAGTTGAAAAAGTCATAATGCACATCCAACAGTCATTTAGAGTCAAAAGATTAAATGTTAAAATTTCATCATTATAGACCATTTTGGGAACGTTCGACATGTCCGGAGTCATCGTTTTTCATCCGAAAATTGATTTTTTGGACTGTACCAAAAATGATTCAAAATGTCAATTGGATCGTGCCTCATGTTGAATAACCACTTTTTAAACCCTCACAGTGACCAAAAGTGCAATTTTTACAGAGTTTTTCTTACTCAAAAGCTTCAATTTTGACCCGTTTCAGGCACAGAAATGACTTTAAACACACTTATTTTAGTTGAAAAAGTCATAATTCACATCCAACAGTCATTTAGAGTCAAAAGATTAAATGTTAAAATTTCATCATAATAGACCATTTTGGGAACGTTCGACATGTCCGGAGTCATCGTTTCTCATCCGAAAATTTATTTTTTGGACTGTACCAAAAATAATTCAAAATGTCAATTGGATTGTGCCTCATGTTGAATAACCACTTTTTAAACCCTCACAGTGACCAAAATGGCCATTTTTACAGAGTTTTGCTTACTCAAAAGCTTCAATTTTGACCCGTTTCAGGCACGGAAATGACTTTAAACACACTTATTTTATTTGAAAAAGTCATAATTCACATCCAACAGTCATTTAGAGTCAAAATAATAAATGTTAAAATTTCATCATTATAGACCATTTTGGGAACGTTCGACATGTCCGGAGTCATCGTTTCTCATCCGAAAATTGATTTTTTGGACTGTACCAAAAATGATTCAAAATGTCAATTGGATTGTGCCTCATGTTGAATAACCACTTTTTAAACCCTCACAGTGACCAAAATTGCCATTTTTACAGAGTGTTGCTTACTCAAAAGCTTCAATTTTGACCCGTTTCAGGCACAGAAATGACTTTAAACACACTTATTTTAGTTTAAAAAGTCATAATTCACATCCAACAGTCATTTAGGGTCAAAAGATTAAATGTTAAAATTTCATCATTATAGACCATTTTGGGAACGTTCGACATGTCCGGAGTCATCGTTTTTCATCCGAAAATTGATTTTTTGGACTGTACCAAAAATGATTCAAAATGTCAATTGGATCGTGCCTCATGTTGAATAACCACTTTTTAAACCCTCACAGTGACCAAAATTGCAATTTTTACAGAGTTTTGCATACTCAAAAGCTGCAATTTTGACCCGTTTCAGGCACAGAAATGACTTTAAACACACTTATTTTAGTTGAAAAAGTCATAATGCACATCCAACAGTCATTTAGAGTCAAAAGATTAAATGTTAAAATTTCATCATTATAGACCATTTTGGGAACGTTCGACATGTCCGGAGTCATCGTTTTTCATCCGAAAATTGATTTTTTGGACTGTACCAAAAATGATTCAAAATGTCAATTGGATCGTGCCTCATGTTGAATAACCACTTTTTAAACCCTCACAGTGACCAAAATGGACATTTTTACAGAGTTTTGCTTACTCAAAAGCTTCAATTTTGCTCCGTTTCAGGCACGGAAATGACTTTAAACACACTTATTTTATTTGAAAAAGTCATAATTCACATCCAACAGTCATTTAGAGTCAAAAGATTAAATGTTAAAATTTCATCATTATAGACCATTTTGGGAACGTTCGACATGTCCGGAGTCATCGTTTTTCATCCGAAAATTGATTTTTTGGACTGTACCAAAAATGATTCAAAATGTCAATTGGATCGTGCCTCATGTTGAATAACCACTTTTTAAACCCTCACAGTGACCAAAATTGCCATTTTTACAGAGTTTTGCTTACTCAAAAGCTTCAATTTTGACCTGTTTCAGGCACAGAAATGACTTTAAACACACTTATTTTATTTGAAAAAGTCATAATTCACATCCAACAGTCATTTAGAGTCAAAAGATTAAATGTTAAAATTTCATCATTATAGACCATTTTGGGAACGTTCGACATGTCCGGAGTCATCGTTTTTCATCCGAAAATTGATTTTTGGGACTGTACCAAAAATGATTCAAAATGTCAATTGGATCGTGCCTCATGTTGAAAAACCACTTTTTAAACCCTCACAGTGACCAAAATTGCCATTTTTACAGAGTTTTGCATACTCAAAAGCTACAATTTTGACCCGTTTCAGGCACGGAAATGACTTTAAACACACTTATTTTAGTTGAAAAAGTCATAATGCACATCCAACAGTCATTTAGAGTCAAAAGATTAAATGTTAAAATTTCATCATTATAGACCATTTTGGGAACGTTCGACATGTCCGGAGTCATCGTTTTTCATCCGAAAATTGATTTTCTGGACTGTACCAAAAATGATTCAAAATGTCAATTGGATCATGCCTCATGTTGAATAACCACTTTTTAAACCCTCACAGTGACCAAAATGGCCATTTTTACAGAGTTTTGCTTACTCAAAAGCTTCAATTTTGACCCGTTTCAGGCACAGAAATGACTTTAAACACACTTATTTTATTTGAAAATGTCATAATTCACATCCAACAGTCATTTAGAGTCAAAAGATTAAATGTTAAAATTTCATCATTATAGACCATTTTGGGAACGTTCGACATGTCCGGAGTCATCGTTTTTCATCCGAAAATTGATTTTTTGGACTGTACCAAAAATGATTCAAAATGTCAATTGGATCGTGCCTCATGTTGAATAACCACTTTTTAAACCCTCACAGTGACCAAAATGGCCATTTTTACAGAGTTTTGCTTACTCAAAAGCTTCAATTTTGACCCGTTTCAGGCACGGAAATGACTTTAAACACACTTATTTTAGTTGAAAAAGTCATAATTCACATCCAACAGTCATTTAGAGTCAAAAGATTAAATGTTAAAATTTCATCATTATAGACCATTTTGGGAACGTTCGACATGTCCAGAGTCATCGTTTTTCATCCGAAAGTTGATTTTTTGGACTGTACCAAAAATGATTCAAAAAGTCAATTGGATCGTGCCTCATGTTGAATAACCACTTTTTAAACCCTCACAGTGACCAAAATTGCCATTTTTACAGAGTTTTGCTTACTCAAAAGCTTCAATTTTGACCCGTTTCAGGCACAGAAATGACTTTAAACACACTTATTTTATTTGAAAAAGTCATAATTCACATCCAACAGTCATTTAGAGTCAAAAGATTAAATGTTAAAATTTCATCCTTATAGACCATTTTGGGAACGTTCGACATGTCCGGAGTCATCGTTTTTCATCCGAAAATTGATTTTTTGGACTGTACCAAAAATGATTCAAAATGTCAATTGGATCGTGCCTCATGTTGAATAACCACTTTTTAAACCCTCACAGTGACCAAAATTGACGATTTTACAGAGTTTTGCTTACTCAAAAGCTTCAATTTTGACCCGTTTCAGGCACAGAAATGACTTTAAACACACTTATTTTAGTTGAAAAAGTCATAATTCACATCCAACAGTCATTTGGAGTCAAAAGATTAAATGTTAAAATGTCATCATAATAGACCATTTTGGGAACGTTCGACATGTCCGGAGTCATCATTTCTCATCCGAAAATTGATTTTTTGGACTGTACCAAAAATGATTCAAAATGTCAATTGGATTGTGCCTCATGTTGAATAACCACTTTTTAAACCCTCACAGTGACCAAAATTGCCATTTTTACAGAGTTTTGCTTACTCAAAAGCTTTAATTTTGACACGTTTCAGGCACAGAAATGACTTTAAACACACTTATTTTAGTTAAAAAAGTCATAATTCACATCCAACAGTCATTTAGGGTCAAAATATTAAATGTTAAAATTTCATCATTATAGACCATTTTGGGAACGTTCGACATGTCCGGAGTCATCGTTTTTCATCCGAAAATTGATTTTTTGGACTGTACCAAAAATGATTCAAAATGTCAATTGGATCGTGCCTCATGTTGAATAACCACTTTTTAAACCCTCACAGTGACCAAAATTGCAATTTTTACAGAGTTTTGCATACTCAAAAGCTGCAATTTTGACCCGTTTCAGGCACAGAAATGACTTTAAACACACTTATTTTAGTTGAAAAAGTCATAATGCACATCCAACAGTCATTTGGAGTCAAAAGAATAAATGTTAAAATTTCATCATAATAGACCATTTTGGGAACGTTCGACATGTCCGGAGTCATCGTTTTTCATCCGAAAATTGATTTTTTTGGACTGTACCAAAAATAATTCAAAATGTCAATTGGATCGTGCCTCATGTTGAATAACCACTTTTTAAACCCTCACAGTGACCAAAATGGCCATTTTTACAAAGTTTTGCTTACTCAAAAGCTTCAATTTTGACCCGTTTTAGGCACGGAAATGACTTTAAACACACTTATTTTAGTTGAAAAAGTCATAATTCACATCCAACAGTCATTTAGAGTCAAAAGATTAAATGTTAAAATTTCATCATTATAGACCATTTTGGGAACGTTCGACATGTCCGGAGTCATCGTTTTTCATCCGAAAATTGATTTTTTGGACTGTACCAAAAATGATTCAAAATGTCAATTGGATCGTGCCTCATGTTGAATAACCACTTTTTAAACCCTCACAGTGACCAAAATTGCCATTTTTACAGAGTTTTGCTTACTCAAAAGCTTCAATTTTGACCTGTTTCAGGCACAGAAATGACTTTAAACACACTTATTTTATTTGAAAAAGTCATAATTCACATCCAACAGTCATTTAGAGTCAAAAGATTAAATGTTAAAATTTCATCATTATAGACCATTTTGGGAACGTTCGACATGTCCGGAGTCATCGTTTTTCATCCGAAAATTGATTTTTGGGACTGTACCAAAAATGATTCAAAATGTCAATTGGATCGTGCCTCATGTTGAAAAACCACTTTTTAAACCCTCACAGTGACCAAAATTGCCATTTTTACAGAGTTTTGCATACTCAAAAGCTACAATTTTGACCCGTTTCAGGCACGGAAATGACTTTAAACACACTTATTTTAGTTGAAAAAGTCATAATGCACATCCAACAGTCATTTAGAGTCAAAAGATTAAATGTTAAAATTTCATCATTATAGACCATTTTGGGAACGTTCGACATGTCCGGAGTCATCGTTTTTCATCCGAAAATTGATTTTCTGGACTGTACCAAAAATGATTCAAAATGTCAATTGGATCATGCCTCATGTTGAATAACCACTTTTTAAAGCCTCACAGTGACCAAAATGGCCATTTTTACAGAGTTTTGCTTACTCAAAAGCTTCAATTTTGACCCGTTTCAGGCACAGAAATGACTTTAAACACACTTATTTTAGTTGAAAAAGTCATAATTCACATCCAACAGTCATTTGGAGTCAAAAGATTAAATGTTAAAATTTCATCATAATAGACCATTTTGGGAATGTTCGACATGTCCGGAGTCATCGTTTTTCATCCGAAAATTGATTTTTTGGACTGTACCAAAAATGATTCAAAATGTCAATTGGATCGTGCCTCATGTTGAATAACCACTTTTTAAACCCTCACATTGACCAAAATGGCCATTTTTACAGAGTTTTGCTTACTCAAAAGCTTCAATTTTGACCCGTTTCAGGCACGGAAATGACTTTAAACACACTTATTTTAGTTGAAAAAGTCATAATTCACATCCAACAGTCATTTGGAGTCAAAAGAATAAATGTTAAAATTTCATCATAATAGACCATTTTGGGAATGTTCGACATGTCCGGAGTCATCGTTTTTCATCCGAAAATTGATTTTTTTGGAATGTACCAAAAATAATTCAAAATGTCAATTGGATCGTGCCTCATGTTGAATAACCACTTTTTAAACCCTCACAGTGACCAAAATGGCCATTTTTACAAAGTTTTGCTTACTCAAAAGCTTCAATTTTGACCCGTTTTAGGCACGGAAATGACTTTAAACACACTTATTTTAGTTGAAAAAGTCATAATTCACATCCAACAGTCATTTAGAGTCAAAAAATTAAATGTTAAAATTTCATCATTATAGACCATTTTGGGAACGTTCGACATGTCCGGAGTCATCGTTTTTTATCCGAAAATTGATTTTTTGGACTGTACCAAAAATGATTCAAAATATCAATTGGATCGTGCCTCATGTTGAATAACCACTTTTTAAACCCTCACAGTGACCAAAATTGCCATTTTTACAGAGTTTTGCTTACTCAAAAGCTTCAATTTTGACCCGTTTCAGGCACAGAAATGACTTTAAACACACTTATTTTATTTGAAAAAGTCATAATTCACATCCAACAGTCATTTAGAGTCAAAAGATTGAATGTTAAAATTTCATCATTATAGACCATTTTGGGAACGTTCGACATGTCCGGAGTCATCGTTTTTCATCCGAAAATTGATTTTTTGGACTGTACCAAAAATGATTCAAAATCATAATAATAATAATAATAATAAAACATTTATTAAGCGCATGGCTGCACAGCTGTGTATCCCCGCGCTGATTGCTGAAAAAAAAATCACAGAGAATCAAGAGAGGAATGGATCGTGCCTCATGTTGAATAACCACTTTTTAAACCCTCACAGTGACCAAAATTGCCATTTTTACAGAGTTTTGCATACTCAAAAGCTACAATTTTGACCCGTTTCAGGCACAGAAATGACTTTAAACACACTTATTTTAGTTGAAAAAGTCATAATGCACATCCAACAGTCATTTAGAGTCAAAAGATTAAATGTTAAAATTTCATCATTATAGACCATTTTGGGAACGTTCGACATGTCCGGAGTCATCGTTTTTCATCCGAAAATTGATTTTTTGGACTGTACCAAAAATGATTCAAAATGTCAATTGGATCGTGCCTCATGTTGAATAACCACTTTTTAAACCCTCACAGTGACCAAAAGTGCAATTTTTACAGAGTTTTTCTTACTCAAAAGCTTCAATTTTGACCCGTTTCAGGCACAGAAATGACTTTAAACACACTTATTTTAGTTGAAAAAGTCATAATTCACATCCAATAGTCATTTAGAGTCAAAAGATTAAATGTTAAAATGTCATCATTATAGACCATTTTGGGAACGTTCGACATGTCCGGAGTCATCGTTTTTCATCCGAAAATTGATTTTCTGGACTGTACCAAAAATAATTCAAAATGTCAATTGGATCGTGCCTCATGTTGAATAACCACTTTTTAAACCCTCACAGTGACCAAAATGGCCATTTTTACAGAGTTTTGCTTACTCAAAAGCTTCAATTTTGACCCGTTTCAGGCACAGAAATGACTTTAAACACACTTATTTTAGTTGAAAAAGTCATAATTCACATCCAACAGTCATTTAGAGTCAAAAGATTAATGTTAAAATTTCATCATAATAGACCATTTTGGGAACGTTCGACATGTCCGGAGTCATCGTTTCTCATCCGAAAATTGATTTTTTGGACTGTACCAAAAATGATTCAAAATGTCAATTGGATTGTGCCTCATGTTGAATAACCACTTTTGAAACCCTCACAGTGACCAAAATCGCCATTTTTACAGAGTTTTGCTTACTCAAAAGCTTCAATTTTGACATGTTTCAGGCACAGAAATGACTTTAAACACACTTATTTTAGTTGAAAAAGTCATAATTCACATCCAACAGTCATTTAGGGTCAAAAGATTAAATGTTAAAATTTCATCATTATAGACCATTTTGGGAACGTTCGACATGTCCGGAGTTATCGTTTTTCATCCGAAAATTGATTTTTTGGACTGTACCAAAAATGATTCAAAATGTCAATTGGATCGTGCCTCATGTTGAATAACCACTTTTTAAACCCTCACTGTGACCAAAATTGCAATTTTTACAGAGTTTTGCTTACTCAAAAGCTTCAATTTTGACCCGTTTCAGGCACAGAAATGACTTTAAACACACTTATTTTAGTTGAAAAAGTCATAATGCACATCCAACAGTCATTTAGAGTCAAAAGATTAAATGTTAAAATTTCATCATTATAGACCATTTTGGGAACGTTCGACATGTCCGGAGTCATCGTTTTTCATCCGAAAATTGATTTTTTGGACTGTACCAAAAATGATTCAAAATGTCAATTGGATCGTGCCTCATGTTGAATAACCACTTTTTAAACCCTCACAGTGACCAAAATTGCCATTTTTACAGAGTTTTGCTTACTCAAAAGCTTCAATTTTGACCTGTTTCAGGCACAGAAATGACTTTAAACACACTTATTTTATTTGAAAAAGTCATAATTCACATCCAACAGTCATTTAGAGTCAAAAGATTAAATGTTAAAATTTCATCATTATAGACCATTTTGGGAACGTTCGACATGTCCGGAGTCATCGTTTTTCATCCGAAAATTGATTTTTGGGACTGTACCAAAAATGATTCAAAATGTCAATTGGATCGTGCCTCATGTTGAAAAACCACTTTTTAAACCCTCACAGTGACCAAAATTGCCATTTTTACAGAGTTTTGCATACTCAAAAGCTACAATTTTGACCCGTTTCAGGCACGGAAATGACTTTAAACACACTTATTTTAGTTGAAAAAGTCATAATGCACATCCAACAGTCATTTAGAGTCAAAAGATTAAATGTTAAAATTTCATCATTATAGACCATTTTGGGAACGTTCGACATGTCCGGAGTCATCGTTTTTCATCCGAAAATTGATTTTATGGACTGTACCAAAAATGATTCAAAATGTCAATTGGATCATGCCTCATGTTGAATAACCACTTTTTAAACCCTCACAGTGACCAAAATGGCCATTTTTACAGAGTTTTGCTTACTCAAAAGCTTCAATTTTGACCCGTTTCAGGCACAGAAATGACTTTAAACACACTTATTTTAGTTGAAAAAGTCATAATTCACATCCAACAGTCATTTGGAGTCAAAAGATTAAATGTTAAAATTTCATCATAATAGACCATTTTGGGAATGTTCGACATGTCCGGAGTCATCGTTTTTCATCCGAAAATTGATTTTTTGGACTGTACCAAAAATGATTCAAAATGTCAATTGGATCGTGCCTCATGTTGAATAACCACTTTTTAAACCCTCACATTGACCAAAATGGCCATTTTTACAGAGTTTTGCTTACTCAAAAGCTTCAATTTTGACCCGTTTCAGGCACGGAAATGACTTTAAACACACTTATTTTAGTTGAAAAAGTCATAATTCACATCCAACAGTCATTTGGAGTCAAAAGAATAAATGTTAAAATTTCATCATAATAGACCATTTTGGGAATGTTCGACATGTCCGGAGTCATCGTTTTTCATCCGAAAATTGATTTTTTTGGACTGTACCAAAAATAATTCAAAATGTCAATTGGATCGTGCCTCATGTTGAATAACCACTTTTTAAACCCTCACAGTGACCAAAATGGCCATTTTTACAAAGTTTTGCTTACTCAAAAGCTTCAATTTTGACCCGTTTTAGGCACGGAAATGACTTTAAACACACTTATTTTAGTTGAAAAAGTCATAATTCACATCCAACAGTCATTTAGAGTCAAAAGATTAAATGTTAAAATTTCATCATTATAGACCATTTTGGGAACGTTCGACATGTCCGGAGTCATCGTTTTTCATCCGAAAATTGATTTTTTGGACTGTACCAAAAATTATTCAAAAAGTCAATTGGATCGTGCCTCATGTTGAATAACCACTTTTTAAACCCTCACAGTGACCAACATTGCCATTTTTACAGAGTTTTGCATACTCAAAAGCTACAATTTTGACCCGTTTCAGGCACAGAAATGACTTTAAACACACTTATTTTAGTTGAAAAAGTCATAATGCACATCCAACAGTCATTTAGAGTCAATAGATTAAATGTTAAAATTTCATCATTATAGACCATTTTGGGAACGTTCGACATGTCCGGAGTCATCGTTTTTCATCCGAAAATTGATTTTCTGGACTGTACCAAAAATGATTCAAAATATCAATTGGATCGTGCCTCATGTTGAATAACCACTTTTTAAACCCTCACAGTGACCAAAATTGCCATTTTTACAGAGTTTTGCTTACTCAAAAGCTTCAATTTTGACCCGTTTCAGGCACAGAAATGACTTTAAACACACTTATTTTATTTGAAAAAGTCATAATTCACATCCAACAGTCATTTAGAGTCAAAAGATTGAATGTTAAAATTTCATCATTATAGACCATTTTGGGAACGTTCGACATGTCCGGAGTCATCGTTTTTCATCCGAAAATTGATTTTTTGGACTGTACCAAAAATGATTCAAAATCATAATAATAATAATAATAATAAAACATTTATTAAGCGCATGGCTGCACAGCTGTGTATCCCCGCGCTGATTGCTGAAAAAAAAATCACAGAGAATCAAGAGAGGAATGGATCGTGCCTCATGTTGAATAACCACTTTTTAAACCCTCACAGTGACCAAAATTGCCATTTTTACAGAGTTTTGCTTACTCAAAAGCTTCAATTTTGACCCGTTTCAGGCACAGAAATGACTTTAAACACACTTATTTTATTTGAAAAAGTCATAATTCACATCCAACAGTCATTTAGAGTCAAAAGATTGAATGTTAAAATTTCATCATTATAGACCATTTTGGGAACGTTCGACATGTCCGGAGTCATCGTTTTTCATCCGAAAATTGATTTTCTGGACTGTACCAAAAATGATTCAAAATGTCAATTGGATCATGCCTCATGTTGAATAACCACTTTTTAAACCCTCACAGTGACCAAAATTGACGATTTTACAGAGTTTTGCTTACTCAAAAGCTACAATTTTGACCCGTTTCAGGCACGGAAATGACTTTAAACACACTTATTTTAGTTGAAAAAGTCATAATGCACATCCAACAGTCATTTAGAGTCAAAAGATTAAATGTTAAAATTTCATCATTATAGACCATTTTGGGAACGTTCGACATGTCCGGAGTCATCGTTTTTCATCCGAAAATTGATTTTCTGGACTGTACCAAAAATGATTCAAAATGTCAATTGGATCATGCCTCATGTTGAATAACCACTTTTTAAACCCTCACAGTGACCAAAATGGCCATTTTTACAGAGTTTTGCTTACTCAAAAGCTTCAATTTTGACCCGTTTCAGGCACAGAAATGACTTTAAACACACTTATTTTAGTTGAAAAAGTCATAATTCACATCCAACAGTCATTTGGAGTCAAAAGATTAAATGTTAAAATTTCATCATAATAGACCATTTTGGGAATGTTCGACATGTCCGGAGTCATCGTTTTTCATACGAAAATTGATTTTTTGGACTGTACCAAAAATGATTCAAAATGTCAATTGGATCGTGCCTCATGTTGAATAACCACTTTTTAAACCCTCACATTGACCAAAATGGCCATTTTTACAGAGTTTTGCTTACTCAAAAGCTTCAATTTTGACCCGTTTCAGGCACGGAAATGACTTTAAACACACTTATTTTAGTTGAAAAAGTCATAATTCACATCCAACAGTCATTTGGAGTCAAAAGAATAAATGTTAAAATTTCATCATAATAGACCATTTTGGGAATGTTCGACATGTCCGGAGTCATCGTTTTTCATCCGAAAATTGATTTTTTTGGACTGTACCAAAAATAATTCAAAATGTCAATTGGATCGTGCCTCATGTTGAATAACCACTTTTTAAACCCTCACAGTGACCAAAATGGCCATTTTTACAAAGTTTTGCTTACTCAAAAGCTTCAATTTTGACCCGTTTTAGGCACAGAAATGACTTTAAACACACTTATTTTAGTTGAAAAAGTCATAATGCACATCCAACAGTCATTTAGAGTCAATAGATTAAATGTTAAAATTTCATCATTATAGACCATTTTGGGAACGTTCGACATGTCCGGAGTCATCGTTTTTCATCCGAAAATTGATTTTTTGGACTGTACCAAAAATGATTCAAAATATCAATTGGATCGTGCCTCATGTTGAATAACCACTTTTTAAACCCTCACAGTGACCAAAATTGCCATTTTTACAGAGTTTTGCTTACTCAAAAGCTTCAATTTTGACCCGTTTCAGGCACAGAAATGACTTTAAACACACTTATTTTATTTGAAAAAGTCATAATTCACATCCAACAGTCATTTAGAGTCAAAAGATTGAATGTTAAAATTTCATCATTATAGACCATTTTGGGAACGTTCGACATGTCCGGAGTCATCGTTTTTCATCCGAAAATTGATTTTTTGGACTGTACCAAAAATGATTCAAAATCATAATAATAATAATAATAATAAAACATTTATTAAGCGCATGGCTGCACAGCTGTGTATCCCCGCGCTGATTGCTGAAAAAAAAATCACAGAGAATCAAGAGAGGAATGGATCGTGCCTCATGTTGAATAACCACTTTTTAAACCCTCACAGTGACCAAAATTGCCATTTTTACAGAGTTTTGCATACTCAAAAGCTACAATTTTGACCCGTTTCAGGCACAGAAATGACTTTAAACACACTTATTTTAGTTGAAAAAGTCATAATGCACATCCAACAGTCATTTAGAGTCAAAAGATTAAATGTTAAAATTTCATCATTATAGACCATTTTGGGAACGTTCGACATGTCCGGAGTCATCGTTTTTCATCCGAAAATTGATTTTTTGGACTGTACCAAAAATGATTCAAAATGTCAATTGGATCGTGCCTCATGTTGAATAACCACTTTTTAAACCCTCACAGTGACCAAAAGTGCAATTTTTACAGAGTTTTTCTTACTCAAAAGCTTCAATTTTGACCCGTTTCAGGCACAGAAATGACTTTAAACACACTTATTTTAGTTGAAAAAGTCATAATTCACATCCAATAGTCATTTAGAGTCAAAAGATTAATTGTTAAAATGTCATCATTATAGACCATTTTGGGAACGTTCGACATGTCCGGAGTCATCGTTTTTCATCCGAAAATTGATTTTCTGGACTGTACCAAAAATAATTCAAAATGTCAATTGGATCGTGCCTCATGTTGAATAACCACTTTTTAAACCCTCACAGTGACCAAAATGGCCATTTTTACAGAGTTTTGCTTACTCAAAAGCTTCAATTTTGACCCGTTTCAGGCACAGAAATGACTTTAAACACACTTATTTTAGTTGAAAAAGTCATAATTCACATCCAACAGTCATTTAGAGTCAAAAGATTAATGTTAAAATTTCATCATAATAGACCATTTTGGGAACGTTCGACATGTCCGGAGTCATCGTTTCTCATCCGAAAATTGATTTTTTGGACTGTACCAAAAATGATTCAAAATGTCAATTGGATTGTGCCTCATGTTGAATAACCACTTTTTAAACCCTCACAGTGACCAAAATCGCCATTTTTACAGAGTTTTGCTTACTCAAAAGCTTCAATTTTGACACGTTTCAGGCACAGAAATGACTTTAAACACACTTATTTTAGTTGAAAAAGTCATAATTCACATCCAACAGTCATTTAGGGTCAAAAGATTAAATGTTAAAATTTCATCATTATAGACCATTTTGGGAACGTTCGACATGTCCGGAGTTATCGTTTTTCATCCGAAAATTGATTTTTTGGACTGTACCAAAAATGATTCAAAATGTCAATTGGATCGTGCCTCATGTTGAATAACCACTTTTTAAACCCTCACTGTGACCAAAATTGCAATTTTTACAGAGTTTTGCTTACTCAAAAGCTTCAATTTTGACCCGTTTCAGGCACAGAAATGACTTTAAACACACTTATTTTAGTTGAAAAAGTCATAATGCACATCCAACAGTCATTTAGAGTCAAAAGATTAAATGTTAAAATTTCATCATTATAGACCATTTTGGGAACGTTCGACATGTCCGGAGTCATCGTTTTTCATCCGAAAATTGATTTTTTGGACTGTACCAAAAATGATTCAAAATGTCAATTGGATCGTGCCTCATGTTGAATAACCACTTTTTAAACCCTCACAGTGACCAAAATTGCCATTTTTACAGAGTTTTGCTTACTCAAAAGCTTCAATTTTGACCCGTTTCAGGCACAGAAATGACTTTAAACACACTTATTTTAGTTGAAAAAGTCATAATTCACATCCAACAGTCATTTGGAGTCAAAAGATTAAATGTTAAAATTTCATTATAATAGACCATTTTGGGATCGTTCGACATGTCCGGAGTCATCGTTTTTCATCCGAAAATTGATTTTTTGGACTGTACCAAAAATGATTCAAAATGTCAATTGGATCGTGCCTCATGTTGAATAACCACTTTTTAAACCCTCACAGTGACCAAAATGGCCATTTTTACAGAGTTTTGCTTACTCAAAAGCTTCAATTTTGACCCGTTTCAGACACAGAAATAACTTTAAACACACTTATTTTAGTTGAAAAAGTCATAATTCACATCCAACAGTCATTTGGAGTCAAAAGATTAAATGTTAAAATTTCATCATAATAGACCATTTTGGGAATGTTCGACATGTCCGGAGTCATCGTTTTTCATCCGAAAATTGATTTTTTGGACTGTACCAAAAATGATTCAAAATGTCAATTGGATCGTGCCTCATGTTGAATAACCACTTTTTAAACCCTCACATTGACCAAAATGGCCATTTTTACAGAGTTTTGCTTACTCAAAAGCTTCAATTTTGACCCGTTTCAGGCACGGAAATGACTTTAAACACACTTATTTTAGTTGAAAAAGTCATAATTCACATCCAACAGTCATTTGGAGTCAAAAGAATAAATGTTAAAATTTCATCATAATAGACCATTTTGGGAATGTTCGACATGTCCGGAGTCATCGTTTTTCATCCGAAAATTGATTTTTTTGGACTGTACCAAAAATAATTCAAAATGTCAATTGGATCGTGCCTCATGTTGAATAACCACTTTTTAAACCCTCACAGTGACCAAAATGGCCATTTTTACAAAGTTTTGCTTACTCAAAAGCTTCAATTTTGACCCGTTTTAGGCACGGAAATGACTTTAAACACACTTATTTTAGTTGAAAAAGTCATAATTCACATCCAACAGTCATTTAGAGTCAAAAGATTAAATGTTAAAATTTCATCATTATAGACCATTTTGGGAACGTTCGACATGTCCGGAGTCATCGTTTTTCATCCGAAAATTGATTTTTTGGACTGTACCAAAAATTATTCAAAAAGTCAATTGGATCGTGCCTCATGTTGAATAACCACTTTTTAAACCCTCACAGTGACCAACATTGCCATTTTTACAGAGTTTTGCATACTCAAAAGCTACAATTTTGACCCGTTTCAGGCACAGAAATGACTTTAAACACACTTATTTTAGTTGAAAAAGTCATAATGCACATCCAACAGTCATTTAGAGTCAATAGATTAAATGTTAAAATTTCATCATTATAGACCATTTTGGGAACGTTCGACATGTCCGGGTCATCGTTTTTCATCCGAAAATTGATTTTTTGGACTGTACCAAAAATGATTCAAAATATCAATTGGATCGTGCCTCATGTTGAATAACCACTTTTTAAACCCTCACAGTGACCAAAATTGCCATTTTTACAGAGTTTTGCTTACTCAAAAGCTTCAATTTTGACCCGTTTCAGGCACAGAAATGACTTTAAACACACTTATTTTATTTGAAAAAGTCATAATTCACATCCAACAGTCATTTAGAGTCAAAAGATTGAATGTTAAAATTTCATCATTATAGACCATTTTGGGAACGTTCGACATGTCCGGAGTCATCGTTTTTCATCCGAAAATTGATTTTTTGGACTGTACCAAAAATGATTCAAAATCATAATAATAATAATAATAATAAAACATTTATTAAGCGCATGGCTGCACAGCTGTGTATCCCCGCGCTGATTGCTGAAAAAAAAATCACAGAGAATCAAGAGAGGAATGGATCGTGCCTCATGTTGAATAACCACTTTTTAAACCCTCACAGTGACCAAAATTGCCATTTTTACAGAGTTTTGCTTACTCAAAAGCTTCAATTTTGACCCGTTTCAGGCACAGAAATGACTTTAAACACACTTATTTTATTTGAAAAAGTCATAATTCACATCCAACAGTCATTTAGAGTCAAAAGATTGAATGTTAAAATTTCATCATTATAGACCATTTTGGGAACGTTCGACATGTCCGGAGTCATCGTTTTTCATCCGAAAATTGATTTTTTGGACTGTACCAAAAATGATTCAAAATGTCAATTGGATCGTGCCTCATGTTGAATAACCACTTTTTAAACCCTCACATTGACCAAAATGGCCATTTTTACAGAGTTTTGCTTACTCAAAAGCTTCAATTTTGACCCGTTTCAGGCACGGAAATGACTTTAAACACACTTATTTTAGTTGAAAAAGTCATAATTCACATCCAACAGTCATTTGGAGTCAAAAGAATAAATGTTAAAATTTCATCATAATAGACCATTTTGGGAATGTTCGACATGTCCGGAGTCATCGTTTTTCATCCGAAAATTGATTTTTTTGGACTGTACCAAAAATAATTCAAAATGTCAATTGGATCGTGCCTCATGTTGAATAACCACTTTTTAAACCCTCACAGTGACCAAAATGGCCATTTTTACAAAGTTTTGCTTACTCAAAAGCTTCAATTTTGACCCGTTTTAGGCACGGAAATGACTTTAAACACACTTATTTTAGTTGAAAAAGTCATAATTCACATCCAACAGTCATTTAGAGTCAAAAGATTAAATGTTAAAATGTCATCATTATAGACCATTTTGGGAACGTTCGACATGTCCGGAGTCATCGTTTTTCATCCGAAAATTGATTTTTTGGACTGTACCAAAAATTATTCAAAAAGTCAATTGGATCGTGCCTCATGTTGAATAACCACTTTTTAAACCCTCACAGTGACCAACATTGCCATTTTTACAGAGTTTTGCATACTCAAAAGCTACAATTTTGACCCGTTTCAGGCACAGAAATGACTTTAAACACACTTATTTTAGTTGAAAAAGTCATAATGCACATCCAACAGTCATTTAGAGTCAATAGATTAAATGTTAAAATTTCATCATTATAGACCATTTTGGGAACGTTCGACATGTCCGGAGTCATCGTTTTTCATCCGAAAATTGATTTTTTGGACTGTACCAAAAATGATTCAAAATATCAATTGGATCGTGCCTCATGTTGAATAACCACTTTTTAAACCCTCACAGTGACCAAAATTGCCATTTTTACAGAGTTTTGCTTACTCAAAAGCTTCAATTTTGACCCGTTTCAGGCACAGAAATGACTTTAAACACACTTATTTTATTTGAAAAAGTCATAATTCACATCCAACAGTCATTTAGAGTCAAAAGATTGAATGTTAAAATTTCATCATTATAGACCCTTTTGGGAACGTTCGACATGTCCGGAGTCATCGTTTTTCATCCGAAAATTGATTTTTTGGACTGTACCAAAAATGATTCAAAATCATAATAATAATAATAATAATAAAACATTTATTAAGCGCATGGCTGCACAGCTGTGTATCCCCGCGCTGATTGCTGAAAAAAAAATCACAGAGAATCAAGAGAGGAATGGATCGTGCCTCATGTTGAATAACCACTTTTTAAACCCTCACAGTGACCAAAATTGCCATTTTTACAGAGTTTTGCATACTCAAAAGCTACAATTTTGACCCGTTTCAGGCACAGAAATGACTTTAAACACACTTATTTTAGTTGAAAAAGTCATAATGCACATCCAACAGTCATTTAGAGTCAAAAGATTAAATGTTAAAATTTCATCATTATAGACCATTTTGGGAACGTTCGACATGTCCGGAGTCATCGTTTTTCATCCGAAAATTGATTTTTTGGACTGTACCAAAAATGATTCAAAATGTCAATTGGATCGTGCCTCATGTTGAATAACCACTTTTTAAACCCTCACAGTGACCAAAAGTGCAATTTTTACAGAGTTTTTCTTACTCAAAAGCTTCAATTTTGACCCGTTTCAGGCACAGAAATGACTTTAAACACACTTATTTTAGTTGAAAAAGTCATAATTCACATCCAATAGTCATTTAGAGTCAAAAGATTAAATGTTAAAATGTCATCATTATAGACCATTTTGGGAACGTTCGACATGTCCGGAGTCATCGTTTTTCATCCGAAAATTGATTTTCTGGACTGTACCAAAAATAATTCAAAATGTCAATTGGATCGTGCCTCATGTTGAATAACCACTTTTTAAACCCTCACAGTGACCAAAATGGCCATTTTTACAGAGTTTTGCTTACTCAAAAGCTTCAATTTTGACCCGTTTCAGGCACGGAAATGACTTTAAACACACTTATTTTAGTTGAAAAAGTCATAATTCACATCCAACAGTCATTTGGAGTCAAAAGAATAAATGTTAAAATTTCATCATAATAGACCATTTTGGGAATGTTCGACATGTCCGGAGTCATCGTTTTTCATCCGAAAATTGATTTTTTTGGACTGTACCAAAAATAATTCAAAATGTCAATTGGATCGTGCCTCATGTTGAATAACCACTTTTTAAACCCTCACAGTGACCAAAATGGCCATTTTTACAAAGTTTTGCTTACTCAAAAGCTTCAATTTTGACCCGTTTTAGGCACGGAAATGACTTTAAACACACTTATTTTAGTTGAAAAAGTCATAATTCACATCCAACAGTCATTTAGAGTCAAAAGATTAAATGTTAAAATGTCATCATTATAGACCATTTTGGGAACGTTCGACATGTCCGGAGTCATCGTTTTTCATCCGAAAATTGATTTTTTGGACTGTACCAAAAATTATTCAAAAAGTCAATTGGATCGTGCCTCATGTTGAATAACCACTTTTTAAACCCTCACAGTGACCAACATTGCCATTTTTACAGAGTTTTGCATACTCAAAAGCTACAATTTTGACCCGTTTCAGGCACAGAAATGACTTTAAACACACTTATTTTAGTTGAAAAAGTCATAATGCACATCCAACAGTCATTTAGAGTCAATAGATTAAATGTTAAAATTTCATCATTATAGACCATTTTGGGAACGTTCGACATGTCCGGAGTCATCGTTTTTCATCCGAAAATTGATTTTTTGGACTGTACCAAAAATGATTCAAAATATCAATTGGATCGTGCCTCATGTTGAATAACCACTTTTTAAACCCTCACAGTGACCAAAATTGCCATTTTTACAGAGTTTTGCTTACTCAAAAGCTTCAATTTTGACCCGTTTCAGGCACAGAAATGACTTTAAACACACTTATTTTATTTGAAAAAGTCATAATTCACATCCAACAGTCATTTAGAGTCAAAAGATTGAATGTTAAAATTTCATCATTATAGACCCTTTTGGGAACGTTCGACATGTCCGGAGTCATCGTTTTTCATCCGAAAATTGATTTTTTGGACTGTACCAAAAATGATTCAAAATCATAATAATAATAATAATAATAAAACATTTATTAAGCGCATGGCTGCACAGCTGTGTATCCCCGCGCTGATTGCTGAAAAAAAAATCACAGAGAATCAAGAGAGGAATGGATCGTGCCTCATGTTGAATAACCACTTTTTAAACCCTCACAGTGACCAAAATTGCCATTTTTACAGAGTTTTGCATACTCAAAAGCTACAATTTTGACCCGTTTCAGGCACAGAAATGACTTTAAACACACTTATTTTAGTTGAAAAAGTCATAATGCACATCCAACAGTCATTTAGAGTCAAAAGATTAAATGTTAAAATTTCATCATTATAGACCATTTTGGGAACGTTCGACATGTCCGGAGTCATCGTTTTTCATCCGAAAATTGATTTTTTGGACTGTACCAAAAATGATTCAAAATGTCAATTGGATCGTGCCTCATGTTGAATAACCACTTTTTAAACCCTCACAGTGACCAAAAGTGCAATTTTTACAGAGTTTTTCTTACTCAAAAGCTTCAATTTTGACCCGTTTCAGGCACAGAAATGACTTTAAACACACTTATTTTAGTTGAAAAAGTCATAATTCACATCCAATAGTCATTTAGAGTCAAAAGATTAAATGTTAAAATGTCATCATTATAGACCATTTTGGGAACGTTCGACATGTCCGGAGTCATCGTTTTTCATCCGAAAATTGATTTTCTGGACTGTACCAAAAATAATTCAAAATGTCAATTGGATCGTGCCTCATGTTGAATAACCACTTTTTAAACCCTCACAGTGACCAAAATGGCCATTTTTACAGAGTTTTGCTTACTCAAAAGCTTCAATTTTGACCCGTTTCAGGCACAGAAATGACTTTAAACACACTTATTTTAGTTGAAAAAGTCATAATTCACATCCAACAGTCATTTAGAGTCAAAAGATTAATGTTAAAATTTCATCATAATAGACCATTTTGGGAACGTTCGACATGTCCGGAGTCATCGTTTCTCATCCGAAAATTGATTTTTTGGACTGTACCAAAAATGATTCAAAATGTCAATTGGATTGTGCCTCATGTTGAATAACCACTTTTTAAACCCTCACAGTGACCAAAATCGCCATTTTTACAGAGTTTTGCTTACTCAAAAGCTTCAATTTTGACACGTTTCAGGCACAGAAATGACTTTAAACACACTTATTTTAGTTGAAAAAGTCATAATTCACATCCAACAGTCATTTAGGGTCAAAAGATTAAATGTTAAAATTTCATCATTATAGACCATTTTGGGAACGTTCGACATGTCCGGAGTTATCGTTTTTCATCCGAAAATTGATTTTTTGGACTGTACCAAAAATGATTCAAAATGTCAATTGGATCGTGCCTCATGTTGAATAACCACTTTTTAAACCCTCACTGTGACCAAAATTGCAATTTTTACAGAGTTTTGCTTACTCAAAAGCTTCAATTTTGACCCGTTTCAGGCACAGAAATGACTTTAAACACACTTATTTTAGTTGAAAAAGTCATAATGCACATCCAACAGTCATTTAGAGTCAAAAGATTAAATGTTAAAATTTCATCATTATAGACCATTTTGGGAACGTTCGACATGTCCGGAGTCATCGTTTTTCATCCGAAAATTGATTTTTTGGACTATACCAAAAATGATTCAAAATGTCAATTGGATCGTGCCTCATGTTGAATAACCACTTTTTAAACCCTCACAGTGACCAAAATTGCCATTTTTACAGAGTTTTGCTTACTCAAAAGCTTCAATTTTGACCCGTTTCAGGCACAGAAATGACTTTAAACACACTTATTTTAGTTGAAAAAGTCATAATTCACATCCAACAGTCATTTGGAGTCAAAAGATTAAATGTTAAAATTTCATTATAATAGACCATTTTGGGAACGTTCGACATGTCCGGAGTCATCGTTTTTCATCCGAAAATTGATTTTTTGGACTGTACCAAAAATGATTCAAAATGTCAATTGGATCGTGCCTCATGTTGAATAACCACTTTTTAAACCCTCACAGTGACCAAAATGGCCATTTTTACAGAGTTTTGCTTACTCAAAAGCTTCAATTTTGACCCGTTTCAGGCACGGAAATGACTTTAAACACACTTATTTTATTTGAAAAAGTCATAATTCACATCCAACAGTCATTTAGAGTCAAAATAATAAATGTTAAAATTTCATCATTATAGACCATTTTGGGAACGTTCGACATGTCCGGAGTCATCGTTTTTCATCC
The DNA here is from genome assembly GCF_964263255.1 of Lissotriton vulgaris. Taxonomy (NCBI): domain Eukaryota; kingdom Metazoa; phylum Chordata; class Amphibia; order Caudata; family Salamandridae; genus Lissotriton; species Lissotriton vulgaris. The sequence continues at coordinate 581,410 of NW_028242254.1, forward strand.
GAAAATTGATTTTTTGGACTGTACCAAAAAATGATTCAAAATGTCAATTGGATCGTGCCTCATGTTGAATAACCACTTTTTAAACCCTCACAGTGACCAAAATTGCCATTTTTACAGAGTTTTGCATACTCAAAAGCTACAATTTTGACCCGTTTCAGGCACAGAAATGACTTTAAACACACTTATTTTAGTTGAAAAAGTCATAATGCACATCCAACAGTCATTTAGAGTCAAAAGATTAAATGGTAAAATTTCATCATTATAGACCATTTTGGGAACGTTCGACATGTCCGGAGTCATCGTTTTTCATCCGAAAATTGATTTTTTGGACTGTACCAAAAATGATTCAAAATGTCAATTGGATCGTGCCTCATGTTGAATAACCACTTTTTAAACCCTCACAGTGACCAAAAGTGCAATTTTTACAGAGTTTTTCTTACTCAAAAGCTTCAATTTTGACCCGTTTCAGGCACAGAAATGACTTTAAACACACTTATTTTAGTTGAAAAAGTCATAATTCACATCCAATAGTCATTTAGAGTCAAAAGATTAATTGTTAAAATGTCATCATTATAGACCATTTTGGGAACGTTCGACATGTCCGGAGTCATCGTTTTTCATCCGAAAATTGATTTTCTGGACTGTACCAAAAATAATTCAAAATGTCAATTGGATCGTGCCTCATGTTGAATAACCACTTTTTAAACCCTCACAGTGACCAAAATGGCCATTTTTACAGAGTTTTGCTTACTCAAAAGCTTCAATTTTGACCCGTTTCAGGCACAGAAATGACTTTAAACACACTTATTTTAGTTGAAAAAGTCATAATTCACATCCAACAGTCATTTAGAGTCAAAAGATTAATGTTAAAATTTCATCATAATAGACCATTTTGGGAACGTTCGACATGTCCGGAGTCATCGTTTCTCATCCGAAAATTGATTTTTTGGACTGTACCAAAAATGATTCAAAATGTCAATTGGATTGTGCCTCATGTTGAATAACCACTTTTTAAACCCTGACAGTGACCAAAATCGCCATTTTTACAGAGTTTTGCTTACTCAAAAGCTTCAATTTTGACACGTTTCAGGCACAGAAATGACTTTAAACACACTTATTTTAGTTGAAAAAGTCATAATTCACATCCAACAGTCATTTAGGGTCAAAAGATTAAATGTTAAAATTTCATCATTATAGACCATTTTGGGAACGTTCGACATGTCCGGAGTTATCGTTTTTCATCCGAAAATTGATTTTTTGGACTGTACCAAAAATGATTCAAAATGTCAATTGGATCGTGCCTCATGTTGAATAACCAGTTTTTAAACCCTCACTGTGACCAAAATTGCAATTTTTACAGAGTTTTGCTTACTCAAAAGCTTCAATTTTGACCCGTTTCAGGCACAGAAATGACTTTAAACACACTTATTTTAGTTGAAAAAGTCATAATGCACATCCAACAGTCATTTAGAGTCAAAAGATTAAATGTTAAAATTTCATCATTATAGACCATTTTGGGAACGTTCGACATGTCCGGAGTCATCGTTTTTTATCCGAAAATTGATTTTTTGGACTGTACCAAAAATGATTCAAAATGTCAATTGGATCGTGCCTCATGTTGAATAACCACTTTTTAAACCCTCACAGTGACCAAAATTGCCATTTTTACAGAGTTTTGCTTACTCAAAAGCTTCAATTTTGACCCGTTTCAGGCACAGAAATGACTTTAAACACACTTATTTTAGTTGAAAAAGTCATAATTCACATCCAACAGTCATTTGGAGTCAAAAGATTAAATGTTAAAATTTCATTATAATAGACCATTTTGGGATCGTTCGACATGTCCGGAGTCATCGTTTTTCATCCGAAAATTGATTTTTTGGACTGTACCAAAAATGATTCAAAATGTCAATTGGATCGTGCCTCATGTTGAATAACCACTTTTTAAACCCTCACAGTGACCAAAATGGCCATTTTTACAGAGTTTTGCTTACTCAAAAGCTTCAATTTTGACCCGTTTCAGACACAGAAATAACTTTAAACACACTTATTTTAGTTGAAAAAGTCATAATTCACATCCAACAGTCATTTGGAGTCAAAAGATTAAATGTTAAAATTTCATCATAATAGACCATTTTGGGAATGTTCGACATGTCCGGAGTCATCGTTTTTCATCCGAAAATTGATTTTTTGGACTGTACCAAAAATGATTCAAAATGTCAATTGGATCGTGCCTCATGTTGAATAACCACTTTTTAAACCCTCACATTGACCAAAATGGCCATTTTTACAGAGTTTTGCTTACTCAAAAGCTTCAATTTTGACCCGTTTCAGGCACGGAAATGACTTTAAACACACTTATTTTAGTTGAAAAAGTCATAATTCACATCCAACAGTCATTTGGAGTCAAAAGAATAAATGTTAAAATTTCATCATAATAGACCATTTTGGGAATGTTCGACATGTCCGGAGTCATCGTTTTTCATCCGAAAATTGATTTTTTTGGACTGTACCAAAAATAATTCAAAATGTCAATTGGATCGTGCCTCATGTTGAATAACCACTTTTTAAACCCTCACAGTGACCAAAATGGCCATTTTTACAAAGTTTTGCTTACTCAAAAGCTTCAATTTTGACCCGTTTTAGGCACGGAAATGACTTTAAACACACTTATTTTAGTTGAAAAAGTCATAATTCACATCCAACAGTCATTTAGAGTCAAAAGATTAAATGTTAAAATTTCATCATTATAGACCATTTTGGGAACGTTCGACATGTCCGGAGTCATCGTTTTTCATCCGAAAATTGATTTTTTGGACTGTACCAAAAATTATTCAAAAAGTCAATTGGATCGTGCCTCATGTTGAATAACCACTTTTTAAACCCTCACAGTGACCAACATTGCCATTTTTACAGAGTTTTGCATACTCAAAAGCTACAATTTTGACCCGTTTCAGGCACAGAAATGACTTTAAACACACTTATTTTAGTTGAAAAAGTCATAATGCACATCCAACAGTCATTTAGAGTCAATAGATTAAATGTTAAAATTTCATCATTATAGACCATTTTGGGAACGTTCGACATGTCCGGAGTCATCGTTTTTCATCCGAAAATTGATTTTTTGGACTGTACCAAAAATGATTCAAAATATCAATTGGATCGTGCCTCATGTTGAATAACCACTTTTTAAACCCTCACAGTGACCAAAATTGCCATTTTTACAGAGTTTTGCTTACTCAAAAGCTTCAATTTTGACCCGTTTCAGGCACAGAAATGACTTTAAACACACTTATTTTATTTGAAAAAGTCATAATTCACATCCAACAGTCATTTAGAGTCAAAAGATTGAATGTTAAAATTTCATCATTATAGACCATTTTGGGAACGTTCGACATGTCCGGAGTCATCGTTTTTCATCCGAAAATTGATTTTTTGGACTGTACCAAAAATGATTCAAAATCATAATAATAATAATAATAATAAAACATTTATTAAGCGCATGGCTGCACAGCTGTGTATCCCCGCGCTGATTGCTGAAAAAAAAATCACAGAGAATCAAGAGAGGAATGGATCGTGCCTCATGTTGAATAACCACTTTTTAAACCCTCACAGTGACCAAAATTGCCATTTTTACAGAGTTTTGCTTACTCAAAAGCTTCAATTTTGACCCGTTTCAGGCACAGAAATGACTTTAAACACACTTATTTTATTTGAAAAAGTCATAATTCACATCCAACAGTCATTTAGAGTCAAAAGATTGAATGTTAAAATTTCATCATTATAGACCATTTTGGGAACGTTCGACATGTCCGGAGTCATCGTTTTTCATCCGAAAATTGATTTTCTGGACTGTACCAAAAATGATTCAAAATGTCAATTGGATCATGCCTCATGTTGAATAACCACTTTTTAAACCCTCACAGTGACCAAAATTGACGATTTTACAGAGTTTTGCTTACTCAAAAGCTACAATTTTGACCCGTTTCAGGCACGGAAATGACTTTAAACACACTTATTTTAGTTGAAAAAGTCATAATGCACATCCAACAGTCATTTAGAGTCAAAAGATTAAATGTTAAAATTTCATCATTATAGACCATTTTGGGAACGTTCGACATGTCCGGAGTCATCGTTTTTCATCCGAAAATTGATTTTCTGGACTGTACCAAAAATGATTCAAAATGTCAATTGGATCGTGCCTCATGTTGAATAACCACTTTTTAAACCCTCACATTGACCAAAATGGCCATTTTTACAGAGTTTTGCTTACTCAAAAGCTTCAATTTTGACCCGTTTCAGGCACGGAAATGACTTTAAACACACTTATTTTAGTTGAAAAAGTCATAATTCACATCCAACAGTCATTTGGAGTCAAAAGAATAAATGTTAAAATTTCATCATAATAGACCATTTTGGGAATGTTCGACATGTCCGGAGTCATCGTTTTTCATCCGAAAATTGATTTTTTTGGACTGTACCAAAAATAATTCAAAATGTCAATTGGATCGTGCCTCATGTTGAATAACCACTTTTTAAACCCTCACAGTGACCAAAATGGCCATTTTTACAAAGTTTTGCTTACTCAAAAGCTTCAATTTTGACCCGTTTTAGGCACGGAAATGACTTTAAACACACTTATTTTAGTTGAAAAAGTCATAATTCACATCCAACAGTCATTTAGAGTCAAAAGATTAAATGTTAAAATTTCATCATTATAGACCATTTTGGGAACGTTCGACATGTCCGGAGTCATCGTTTTTCATCCGAAAATTGATTTTTTGGACTGTACCAAAAATTATTCAAAAAGTCAATTGGATCGTGCCTCATGTTGAATAACCACTTTTTAAACCCTCACAGTGACCAACATTGCCATTTTTACAGAGTTTTGCATACTCAAAAGCTACAATTTTGACCCGTTTCAGGCACAGAAATGACTTTAAACACACTTATTTTAGTTGAAAAAGTCATAATGCACATCCAACAGTCATTTAGAGTCAATAGATTAAATGTTAAAATTTCATCATTATAGACCATTTTGGGAACGTTCGACATGTCCGGAGTCATCGTTTTTCATCCGAAAATTGATTTTTTGGACTGTACCAAAAATGATTCAAAATATCAATTGGATCGTGCCTCATGTTGAATAACCACTTTTTAAACCCTCACAGTGACCAAAATTGCCATTTTTACAGAGTTTTGCTTACTCAAAAGCTTCAATTTTGACCCGTTTCAGGCACAGAAATGACTTTAAACACACTTATTTTATTTGAAAAAGTCATAATTCACATCCAACAGTCATTTAGAGTCAAAAGATTGAATGTTAAAATTTCATCATTATAGACCCTTTTGGGAACGTTCGACATGTCCGGAGTCATCGTTTTTCATCCGAAAATTGATTTTTTGGACTGTACCAAAAATGATTCAAAATCATAATAATAATAATAATAATAAAACATTTATTAAGCGCATGGCTGCACAGCTGTGTATCCCCGCGCTGATTGCTGAAAAAAAAATCACAGAGAATCAAGAGAGGAATGGATCGTGCCTCATGTTGAATAACCACTTTTTAAACCCTCACAGTGACCAAAATTGCCATTTTTACAGAGTTTTGCATACTCAAAAGCTACAATTTTGACCCGTTTCAGGCACAGAAATGACTTTAAACACACTTATTTTAGTTGAAAAAGTCATAATGCACATCCAACAGTCATTTAGAGTCAAAAGATTAAATGTTAAAATTTCATCATTATAGACCATTTTGGGAACGTTCGACATGTCCGGAGTCATCGTTTTTCATCCGAAAATTGATTTTTTGGACTGTACCAAAAATGATTCAAAATGTCAATTGGATCGTGCCTCATGTTGAATAACCACTTTTTAAACCCTCACAGTGACCAAAAGTGCAATTTTTACAGAGTTTTTCTTACTCAAAAGCTTCAATTTTGACCCGTTTCAGGCACAGAAATGACTTTAAACACACTTATTTTAGTTGAAAAAGTCATAATTCACATCCAATAGTCATTTAGAGTCAAAAGATTAAATGTTAAAATGTCATCATTATAGACCATTTTGGGAACGTTCGACATGTCCGGAGTCATCGTTTTTCATCCGAAAATTGATTTTCTGGACTGTACCAAAAATAATTCAAAATGTCAATTGGATCGTGCCTCATGTTGAATAACCACTTTTTAAACCCTCACAGTGACCAAAATGGCCATTTTTACAGAGTTTTGCTTACTCAAAAGCTTCAATTTTGACCCGTTTCAGGCACAGAAATGACTTTAAACACACTTATTTTAGTTGAAAAAGTCATAATTCACATCCAACAGTCATTTAGAGTCAAAAGATTAATGTTAAAATTTCATCATAATAGACCATTTTGGGAACGTTCGACATGTCCGGAGTCATCGTTTCTCATCCGAAAATTGATTTTTTGGACTGTACCAAAAATGATTCAAAATGTCAATTGGATTGTGCCTCATGTTGAATAACCACTTTTTAAACCCTCACAGTGACCAAAATCGCCATTTTTACAGAGTTTTGCTTACTCAAAAGCTTCAATTTTGACACGTTTCAGGCACAGAAATGACTTTAAACACACTTATTTTAGTTGAAAAAGTCATAATTCACATCCAACAGTCATTTAGGGTCAAAAGATTAAATGTTAAAATTTCATCATTATAGACCATTTTGGGAACGTTCGACATGTCCGGAGTCATCGTTTTTCATCCGAAAATTGATTTTTTGGACTGTACCAAAAATGATTCAAAATGTCAATTGGATCGTGCCTCATGTTGAATAACCACTTTTTAAACCCTCACAGTGACCAAAATTGCCATTTTTACAGAGTTTTGCTTACTCAAAAGCTTCAATTTTGACCCGTTTCAGGCACAGAAATGACTTTAAACACACTTATTTTAGTTGAAAAAGTCATAATTCACATCCAACAGTCATTTGGAGTCAAAAGATTAAATGTTAAAATTTCATTATAATAGACCATTTTGGGAACGTTCGACATGTCCGGAGTCATCGTTTTTCATCCGAAAATTGATTTTTTGGACTGTACCAAAAATGATTCAAAATGTCAATTGGATCGTGCCTCATGTTGAATAACCACTTTTTAAACCCTCACAGTGACCAAAATGGCCATTTTTACAGAGTTTTGCTTACTCAAAAGCTTCAATTTTGACCCGTTTCAGGCACGGAAATGACTTTAAACACACTTATTTCATTTGAAAAAGTCATAATTCACATCCAACAGTCATTTAGAGTCAAAATAATAAATGTTAAAATTTCATCATTATAGACCATTTTGGGAACGTTCGACATGTCCGGAGTCATCGTTTTTCATTCGAAAATTGATTTTTTGGACTGTACCAAAAATGATTCAAAATGTCAATTGGATCGTGCCTCATGTTGAATAACCACTTTTTAAACCCTCACAGTGACCAAAATTGCCATTTTTACAGAGTTTTGCATACTCAAAAGCTACAATTTTGACCCGTTTCAGGCACAGAAATGACTTTAAACACACTTATTTTAGTTTAAAAAGTCATAATTCACATCCAACAGTCATTTAGGGTCAAAATATTAAATGTTAAAATTTCATCATTATAGACCATTTTGGGAACGTTCGACATGTCCGGAGTCATCGTTTTTCATCCGAAAATTGATTTTTTGGACTGTACCAAAAATGATTCAAAATGTCAATTGGATCGTGCCTCATGTTGAATAACCACTTTTTAAACCCTCACAGTGACCAAAATTGCAATTTTTACAGAGTTTTGCATACTCAAAAGCTGCAATTTTGACCCGTTTCAGGCACAGAAATGACTTTAAACACACTTATTTTAGTTGAAAAAGTCATAATGCACATCCAACAGTCATTTGGAGTCAAAAGAATAAATGTTAAAATTTCATCATAATAGACCATTTTGGGAACGTTCGACATGTCCGGAGTCATCGTTTTTCATCCGAAAATTGATTTTTTTGGACTGTACCAAAAATAATTCAAAATGTCAATTGGATCGTGCCTCATGTTGAATAACCACTTTTTAAACCCTCACAGTGACCAAAATGGCCATTTTTACAAAGTTTTGCTTACTCAAAAGCTTCAATTTTGACCCGTTTTAGGCACGGAAATGACTTTAAACACACTTATTTTAGTTGAAAAAGTCATAATTCACATCCAACAGTCATTTAGAGTCAAAAGATTAAATGTTAAAATTTCATCATTATAGACCATTTTGGGAACGTTCGACATGTCCGGAGTCATCGTTTTTCATCCGAAAATTGATTTTTTGGACTGTACCAAAAATTATTCAAAAAGTCAATTGGATCGTGCCTCATGTTGAATAACCACTTTTTAAACCCTCACAGTGACCAACATTGCCATTTTTACAGAGTTTTGCATACTCAAAAGCTACAATTTTGACCCGTTTCAGGCACAGAAATGACTTTAAACACACTTATTTTAGTTGAAAAAGTCATAATGCACATCCAACAGTCATTTAGAGTCAATAGATTAAATGTTAAAATTTCATCATTATAGACCCTTTTGGGAACGTTCGACATGTCCGGAGTCATCGTTTTTCATCCGAAAATTGATTTTTTGGACTGTACCAAAAATGATTCAAAATCATAATAATAATAATAATAATAAAACATTTATTAAGCGCATGGCTGCACAGCTGTGTATCCCCGCGCTGATTGCTGAAAAAAAAATCACAGAGAATCAAGAGAGGAATGGATCGTGCCTCATGTTGAATAACCACTTTTTAAACCCTCACAGTGACCAAAAGTGCAATTTTTACAGAGTTTTTCTTACTCAAAAGCTTCAATTTTGACCCGTTTCAGGCACAGAAATGACTTTAAACACACTTATTTTAGTTGAAAAAGTCATAATTCACATCCAATAGTCATTTAGAGTCAAAAGATTAAATGTTAAAATGTCATCATTATAGACCATTTTGGGAACGTTCGACATGTCCGGAGTCATCGTTTTTCATCCGAAAATTGATTTTCTGGACTGTACCAAAAATAATTCAAAATGTCAATTGGATCGTGCCTCATGTTGAATAACCACTTTTTAAACCCTCACAGTGACCAAAATGGCCATTTTTACAGAGTTTTGCTTACTCAAAAGCTTCAATTTTGACCCGTTTCAGGCACAGAAATGACTTTAAACACACTTATTTTAGTTGAAAAAGTCATAATTCACATCCAACAGTCATTTAGAGTCAAAAGATTAATGTTAAAATTTCATCATAATAGACCATTTTGGGAACGTTCGACATGTCCGGAGTCATCGTTTCTCATCCGAAAATTGATTTTTTGGACTGTACCAAAAATGATTCAAAATGTCAATTGGATTGTGCCTCATGTTGAATAACCACTTTTTAAACCCTCACAGTGACCAAAATCGCCATTTTTACAGAGTTTTGCTTACTCAAAAGCTTCAATTTTGACACGTTTCAGGCACAGAAATGACTTTAAACACACTTATTTTAGTTGAAAAAGTCATAATTCACATCCAACAGTCATTTAGGGTCAAAAGATTAAATGTTAAAATTTCATCATTATAGACCATTTTGGGAACGTTCGACATGTCCGGAGTCATCGTTTTTCATCCGAAAATTGATTTTTTGGACTGTACCAAAAATGATTCAAAATGTCAATTGGATCGTGCCTCATGTTGAATAACCACTTTTTAAACCCTCACAGTGACCAAAATTGCCATTTTTACAGAGTTTTGCTTACTCAAAAGCTTCAATTTTGACCCGTTTCAGGCACAGAAATGACTTTAAACACACTTATTTTAGTTGAAAAAGTCATAATTCACATCCAACAGTCATTTGGAGTCAAAAGATTAAATGTTAAAATTTCATTATAATAGACCATTTTGGGAACGTTCGACATGTCCGGAGTCATCGTTTTTCATCCGAAAATTGATTTTTTGGACTGTACCAAAAATGATTCAAAATGTCAATTGGATCGTGCCTCATGTTGAATAACCACTTTTTAAACCCTCACAGTGACCAAAATGGCCATTTTTACAGAGTTTTGCTTACTCAAAAGCTTCAATTTTGACCCGTTTCAGGCACGGAAATGACTTTAAACACACTTATTTCATTTGAAAAAGTCATAATTCACATCCAACAGTCATTTAGAGTCAAAATAATAAATGTTAAAATTTCATCATTATAGACCATTTTGGGAACGTTCGACATGTCCGGAGTCATCGTTTTTCATTCGAAAATTGATTTTTTGGACTGTACCAAAAATGATTCAAAATGTCAATTGGATCGTGCCTCATGTTGAATAACCACTTTTTAAACCCTCACAGTGACCAAAATTGCCATTTTTACAGAGTTTTGCATACTCAAAAGCTACAATTTTGACCCGTTTCAGGCACAGAAATGACTTTAAACACACTTATTTTAGTTTAAAAAGTCATAATTCACATCCAACAGTCATTTAGGGTCAAAATATTAAATGTTAAAATTTCATCATTATAGACCATTTTGGGAACGTTCGACATGTCCGGAGTCATCGTTTTTCATCCGAAAATTGATTTTTTGGACTGTACCAAAAATGATTCAAAATGTCAATTGGATCGTGCCTCATGTTGAATAACCACTTTTTAAACCCTCACAGTGACCAAAATTGCAATTTTTACAGAGTTTTGCATACTCAAAAGCTGCAATTTTGACCCGTTTCAGGCACAGAAATGACTTTAAACACACTTATTTTAGTTGAAAAAGTCATAATGCACATCCAACAGTCATTTGGAGTCAAAAGAATAAATGTTAAAATTTCATCATAATAGACCATTTTGGGAACGTTCGACATGTCCGGAGTCATCGTTTTTCATCCGAAAATTGATTTTTTTGGACTGTACCAAAAATAATTCAAAATGTCAATTGGATCGTGCCTCATGTTGAATAACCACTTTTTAAACCCTCACAGTGACCAAAATGGCCATTTTTACAAAGTTTTGCTTACTCAAAAGCTTCAATTTTGACCCGTTTTAGGCACGGAAATGACTTTAAACACACTTATTTTAGTTGAAAAAGTCATAATTCACATCCAACAGTCATTTAGAGTCAAAAGATTAAATGTTAAAATTTCATCATTATAGACCATTTTGGGAACGTTCGACATGTCCGGAGTCATCGTTTTTCATCCGAAAATTGATTTTTTGGACTGTACCAAAAATTATTCAAAAAGTCAATTGGATCGTGCCTCATGTTGAATAACCACTTTTTAAACCCTCACAGTGACCAACATTGCCATTTTTACAGAGTTTTGCATACTCAAAAGCTACAATTTTGACCCGTTTCAGGCACAGAAATGACTTTAAACACACTTATTTTAGTTGAAAAAGTCATAATGCACATCCAACAGTCATTTAGAGTCAATAGATTAAATGTTAAAATTTCATCATTATAGACCATTTTGGGAACGTTCGACATGTCCGGAGTCATCGTTTTTCATCCGAAAATTGATTTTTTGGACTGTACCAAAAATGATTCAAAATGTCAATTGGATCGTGCCTCATGTTGAATAACCACTTTTTAAACCCTCACAGTGACCAAAATTGCCATTTTTACAGAGTTTTGCTTACTCAAAAGCTTCAATTTTGACCCGTTTCAGGCACAGAAATGACTTTAAACACACTTATTTTATTTGAAAAAGTCATAATTCACATCCAACAGTCATTTAGAGTCAAAAGATTGAATGTTAAAATTTCATCATTATAGACCATTTTGGGAACGTTCGACATGTCTGGAGTCATCGTTTTTCATCCGAAAATTGATTTTTTGGACTGTACCAAAAATGATTAAAAATCATAATAATAATAATAATAATAAAACATTTATTAAGCGCATGGCTGCACAGCTGTGTATCCCCGCGCTGATTGCTGAAAAAAAACTCACAGAGAATCAAGAGAGGAATGGATCGTGCCTCATGTTGAATAACCACTTTTTAAACCCTCACAGTGACCAAAATTGCCATTTTTACAGAGTTTTGCATACTCAAAAGCTACAATTTTGACCCGTTTCAGGCACAGAAATGACTTTAAACACACTTATTTTAGTTGAAAAAGTCATAATGCACATCCAACAGTCATTTAGAGTCAAAAGATTAAATGTTAGAATTTCATCATTATAGACCATTTTGGGAACGTTCGACATGTCCGGAGTCATCGTTTTTCATCCGAAAATAGATTTTTTGGACTGTACCAAAAATGATTCAAAATGTCAATTGGATCGTGCCTCATGTTGAATAACCACTTTTTAAACCCTCACAGTGACCAAAAGTGCAATTTTTACAGAGTTTTTCTTACTCAAAAGCTTCAATTTTGACCCGTTTCAAGGCACAGAAATGACTTTAAACACACTTATTTTAGTTGAAAAAGTCATAATTCACATCCAATAGTCATTTAGAGTCAAAAGATTAAATGTTAAAATGTCATCATTATAGACCATTTTGGGAACGTTCGACATGTCCGGAGTCATCGTTTTTCATCCGAAAATTGATTTTCTGGACTGTACCAAAAATGATTCAAAATGTCAATTGGATCGTGCCTCATGTTGAATAACCACTTTTTAAACCCTCACAGTGACCAAAATGGCCATTTTTTAAGAGTTTTGCTTACTCAAAAGCTTCAATTTTGACCCGTTTCAGGCACAGAAATGACTTTAAACACACTTATTTTAGTTGAAAAAGTCATAATGCACATCCAACAGTCATTTAGAGTCAAAAGATTAAATGTTAAAATTTCATCATTATAGACCATTTTGGGAACGTTCGACATGTCCGGAGTCATCGTTTTTCATCCGAAAATTGATTTTTTGGACTGTACCAAAAATGATTCAAAATGTCAATTGGATCGTGCCTCATGTTGAATAACCACTTTTTAAACCCTCACAGTGACCAAAATTGCCATTTTTACAGAGTTTTGCTTACTCAAAAGCTTCAATTTTGACCTGTTTCAGGCACAGAAATGACTTTAAACACACTTATTTTATTTGAAAAAGTCATAATGCACATCCAACAGTCATTTAGAGTCAAAAGATTAAATGTTAAAATTTCATCATTATAGACCATTTTGGGAACGTTCGACATGTCCGGAGTCATCGTTTTTCATCCGAAAATTGATTTTTTGGACTGTACCAAAAATGATTCAAAATGTCAATTGGATCGTGCCTCATGTTGAATAACCACTTTTTAAACCCTCACAGTGACCAAAAGTGCAATTTTTACAGAGTTTTTCTTACTCAAAAGCTTCAATTTTGACCCGTTTCAGGCACAGAAATGACTTTAAACACACTTATTTTAGTTGAAAAAGTCATAATTCACATCCAATAGTCATTTAGAGTCAAAAGATTAATTGTTAAAATGTCATCATTATAGACCATTTTGGGAACGTTCGACATGTCCGGAGTCATCGTTTTTCATCCGAAAATTGATTTTCTGGACTGTACCAAAAATAATTCAAAATGTCAATTGGATCGTGCCTCATGTTGAATAACCACTTTTTAAACCCTCACAGTGACCAAAATGGCCATTTTTACAGAGTTTTGCTTACTCAAAAGCTTCAATTTTGACCCGTTTCAGGCACAGAAATGACTTTAAACACACTTATTTTAGTTGAAAAAGTCATAATTCACATCCAACAGTCATTTAGAGTCAAAAGATTAATGTTAAAATTTCATCATAATAGACCATTTTGGGAACGTTCGACATGTCCGGAGTCATCGTTTCTCATCCGAAAATTGATTTTTTGGACTGTACCAAAAATGATTCAAAATGTCAATTGGATTGTGCCTCATGTTGAATAACCACTTTTTAAACCCTCACAGTGACCAAAATCGCCATTTTTACAGAGTTTTGCTTACTCAAAAGCTTCAATTTTGACACGTTTCAGGCACAGAAATGACTTTAAACACACTTATTTTAGTTGAAAAAGTCATAATTCACATCCAACAGTCATTTAGGGTCAAAAGATTAAATGTTAAAATTTCATCATTATAGACCATTTTGGGAACGTTCGACATGTCCGGAGTTATCGTTTTTCATCCGAAAATTGATTTTTTGGACTGTACCAAAAATGATTCAAAATGTCAATTGGATCGTGCCTCATGTTGAATAACCACTTTTTAAACCCTCACTGTGACCAAAATTGCAATTTTTACAGAGTTTTGCTTACTCAAAAGCTTCAATTTTGACCCGTTTCAGGCACAGAAATGACTTTAAACACACTTATTTTAGTTGAAAAAGTCATAATGCACATCCAACAGTCATTTAGAGTCAAAAGATTAAATGTTAAAATTTCATCATTATAGACCATTTTGGGAACGTTCGACATGTCCGGAGTCATCGTTTTTCATCCGAAAATTGATTTTTTGGACTGTACCAAAAATGATTCAAAATGTCAATTGGATCGTGCCTCATGTTGAATAACCACTTTTTAAACCCTCACAGTGACCAAAATTGCCATTTTTACAGAGTTTTGCTTACTCAAAAGCTTCAATTTTGACCCGTTTCAGGCACAGAAATGACTTTAAACACACTTATTTTAGTTGAAAAAGTCATAATTCACATCCAACAGTCATTTGGAGTCAAAAGATTAAATGTTAAAATTTCATTATAATAGACCATTTTGGGATCGTTCGACATGTCCGGAGTCATCGTTTTTCATCCGAAAATTGATTTTTTGGACTGTACCAAAAATGATTCAAAATGTCAATTGGATCGTGCCTCATGTTGAATAACCACTTTTTAAACCCTCACAGTGACCAAAATGGCCATTTTTACAGAGTTTTGCTTACTCAAAAGCTTCAATTTTGACCCGTTTCAGACACAGAAATAACTTTAAACACACTTATTTTAGTTGAAAAAGTCATAATTCACATCCAACAGTCATTTGGAGTCAAAAGATTAAATGTTAAAATTTCATCATAATAGACCATTTTGGGAATGTTCGACATGTCCGGAGTCATCGTTTTTCATCCGAAAATTGATTTTTTGGACTGTACCAAAAATGATTCAAAATGTCAATTGGATCGTGCCTCATGTTGAATAACCACTTTTTAAACCCTCACATTGACCAAAATGGCCATTTTTACAGAGTTTTGCTTACTCAAAAGCTTCAATTTTGACCCGTTTCAGGCACGGAAATGACTTTAAACACACTTATTTTAGTTGAAAAAGTCATAATTCACATCCAACAGTCATTTGGAGTCAAAAGAATAAATGTTAAAATTTCATCATAATAGACCATTTTGGGAATGTTCGACATGTCCGGAGTCATCGTTTTTCATCCGAAAATTGATTTTTTTGGACTGTACCAAAAATAATTCAAAATGTCAATTGGATCGTGCCTCATGTTGAATAACCACTTTTTAAACCCTCACAGTGACCAAAATGGCCATTTTTACAAAGTTTTGCTTACTCAAAAGCTTCAATTTTGACCCGTTTTAGGCACGGAAATGACTTTAAACACACTTATTTTAGTTGAAAAAGTCATAATTCACATCCAACAGTCATTTAGAGTCAAAAGATTAAATGTTAAAATTTCATCATTATAGACCATTTTGGGAACGTTCGACATGTCCGGAGTCATCGTTTTTCATCCGAAAATTGATTTTTTGGACTGTACCAAAAATTATTCAAAAAGTCAATTGGATCGTGCCTCATGTTGAATAACCACTTTTTAAACCCTCACAGTGACCAACATTGCCATTTTTACAGAGTTTTGCATACTCAAAAGCTACAATTTTGACCCGTTTCAGGCACAGAAATGACTTTAAACACACTTATTTTAGTTGAAAAATTCATAATGCACATCCAACAGTCATTTAGAGTCAATAGATTAAATGTTAAAATTTCATCATTATAGACCATTTTGGGAACGTTCGACATGTCCGGAGTCATCGTTTTTCATCCGAAAATTGATTTTTTGGACTGTACCAAAAATGATTCAAAATATCAATTGGATCGTGCCTCATGTTGAATAACCACTTTTTAAACCCTCACAGTGACCAAAATTGCCATTTTTACAGAGTTTTGCTTACTCAAAAGCTTCAATTTTGACCCGTTTCAGGCACAGAAATGACTTTAAACACACTTATTTTATTTGAAAAAGTCATAATTCACATCCAACAGTCATTTAGAGTCAAAAGATTGAATGTTAAAATTTCATCATTATAGACCATTTTGGGAACGTTCGACATGTCCGGAGTCATCGTTTTTCATCCGAAAATTGATTTTTTGGACTGTACCAAAAATGATTCAAAATCATAATAATAATAATAATAATAAAACATTTATTAAGCGCATGGCTGCACAGCTGTGTATCCCCGCGCTGATTGCTGAAAAAAAAATCACAGAGAATCAAGAGAGGAATGGATCGTGCCTCATGTTGAATAACCACTTTTTAAACCCTCACAGTGACCAAAATTGCCATTTTTACAGAGTTTTGCTTACTCAAAAGCTTCAATTTTGACCCGTTTCAGGCACAGAAATGACTTTAAACACACTTATTTTATTTGAAAAAGTCATAATTCACATCCAACAGTCATTTAGAGTCAAAAGATTGAATGTTAAAATTTCATCATTATAGACCATTTTGGGAACGTTCGACATGTCCGGAGTCATCGTTTTTCATCCGAAAATTGATTTTTTGGACTGTACCAAAAATGATTCAAAATGTCAATTGGATCGTGCCTCATGTTGAATAACCACTTTTTAAACCCTCACATTGACCAAAATGGCCATTTTTACAGAGTTTTGCTTACTCAAAAGCTTCAATTTTGACCCGTTTCAGGCACGGAAATGACTTTAAACACACTTATTTTAGTTGAAAAAGTCATAATTCACATCCAACAGTCATTTGGAGTCAAAAGAATAAATGTTAAAATTTCATCATAATAGACCATTTTGGGAATGTTCGACATGTCCGGAGTCATCGTTTTTCATCCGAAAATTGATTTTTTTGGACTGTACCAAAAATAATTCAAAATGTCAATTGGATCGTGCCTCATGTTGAATAACCACTTTTTAAACCCTCACAGTGACCAAAATGGCCATTTTTACAAAGTTTTGCTTACTCAAAAGCTTCAATTTTGACCCGTTTTAGGCACGGAAATGACTTTAAACACACTTATTTTAGTTGAAAAAGTCATAATTCACATCCAACAGTCATTTAGAGTCAAAAGATTAAATGTTAAAATTTCATCATTATAGACCATTTTGGGAACGTTCGACATGTCCGGAGTCATCGTTTTTCATCCGAAAATTGATTTTTTGGACTGTACCAAAAATTATTCAAAAAGTCAATTGGATCGTGCCTCATGTTGAATAACCACTTTTTAAACCCTCACAGTGACCAACATTGCCATTTTTACAGAGTTTTGCATACTCAAAAGCTACAATTTTGACCCGTTTCAGGCACAGAAATGACTTTAAACACACTTATTTTAGTTGAAAAAGTCATAATGCACATCCAACAGTCATTTAGAGTCAATAGATTAAATGTTAAAATTTCATCATTATAGACCATTTTGGGAACGTTCGACATGTCCGGAGTCATCGTTTTTCATCCGAAAATTGATTTTATGGACTGTACCAAAAATGATTCAAAATATCAATTGGATCGTGCCTCATGTTGAATAACCACTTTTTAAACCCTCACAGTGACCAAAATTGCCATTTTTACAGAGTTTTGCTTACTCAAAAGCTTCAATTTTGACCCGTTTCAGGCACAGAAATGACTTTAAACACACTTATTTTATTTGAAAAAGTCATAATTCACATCCAACAGTCATTTAGAGTCAAAAGATTGAATGTTAAAATTTCATCATTATAGACCCTTTTGGGAACGTTCGACATGTCCGGAGTCATCGTTTTTCATCCGAAAATTGATTTTTTGGACTGTACCAAAAATGATTCAAAATCATAATAATAATAATAATAATAAAACATTTATTAAGCGCATGGCTGCACAGCTGTGTATCCCCGCGCTGATTGCTGAAAAAAAAATCACAGAGAATCAAGAGAGGAATGGATCGTGCCTCATGTTGAATAACCACTTTTTAAACCCTCACAGTGACCAAAATTGCCATTTTTACAGAGTTTTGCATACTCAAAAGCTACAATTTTGACCCGTTTCAGGCACAGAAATGACTTTAAACACACTTATTTTAGTTGAAAAAGTCATAATGCACATCCAACAGTCATTTAGAGTCAAAAGATTAAATGTTAAAATTTCATCATTATAGACCATTTTGGGAACGTTCGACATGTCCGGAGTCATCGTTTTTCATCCGAAAATTGATTTTTTGGACTGTACCAAAAATGATTCAAAATGTCAATTGGATCGTGCCTCATGTTGAATAACCACTTTTTAAACCCTCACAGTGACCAAAAGTGCAATTTTTACAGAGTTTTTCTTACTCAAAAGCTTCAATTTTGACCCGTTTCAGGCACAGAAATGACTTTAAACACACTTATTTTAGTTGAAAAAGTCATAATTCACATCCAATAGTCATTTAGAGTCAAAAGATTAAATGTTAAAATGTC